>NC_138562.1:11000490-11401883 GCF_964273705.1 Natrix helvetica
TGAAGCAAAGTTTCCCTCCTTAAAGCAATTTATGAAATCGCTCCAAATGTTTTAATTTTAGGTTTCGATGGCGTGCAACTTCCTAAACACTTATTTTAAATAAAACGGCTCTGTGTAATTATAAATGGTGTGTGTGTACGCATGTGTGTGTGTGAAAGAGAGAGAGAGAGAGAGTGCGCGCAGGCCTTTCTGTTCCTACTTGCATATAATATCTTCCCCCTCCCTCTTCTTTCACGCTGTGAGGAATAAATGAAGCAGGGGATAAGTATTCCTAATGGAATTACGTGTAGGAGATTCTGTAGCTTCATTTCGCCGGCAGACAAGGGAACCCAAGAAATGATAGATGTGAGGAGATGAAGCGATCTGGCTCTTATCCAAGTGTCTGAAAAATGCTAGAGAAAAGATCCACCATGGAGGGGAAAAGGATTGTTGTCCGGTTGGGCTGGAATAGATAACCCTTATTCTATCAGCTGCCTGTTATGGACATTCTGTTCTCAAATAACAGAATAACAGAGTTGGAAGGGACCTTGGAGGTCTTCTAGTCCAACTTCCTGTTAGGGCAAGAAACCCTATACTAGTGATGGCACGCATACCAGAGGTGGCACACATAGCCCTCTCTGTGGGCACCTGTGCCATTGTCCCATCTCTGTTCGGGTCTCTGTCGGGCATGTGTGTGCACCTCCCACCAGCCAGCTGGTCTTAGGGTCTCTACTGCGCATGCGTAGGGCATGGGAGCGCATGCCCAGGGGGTTCGCACCTTGCCGTTTGGGCGGTTTGCAGATGCATGTGCCAGGGTACAGGCGCATATGCGTGGTGCGGGTATATGCATGGGGCTCACACATGCATATGCCCACACCTTGCAGTTTGGGAGCGTGCATGCACGCACTTTGGGCACTCAGTGCCTAAAGGTTTTGCCCTCACTGCCCTGTACCATTTCAGACAAACGATTGTCCAATCTTTTCCCACCAGAGTTGGAGCAGCCCCAACTTCTGGAGGCAAGGCATTCTTCAAATGAACAGAACACAATAGCAGAGTAGGAAGGGACCTTGGAGATCTTCTAGTCCAACCCTCTGCTCAATCAGGAGATGCTACACCATTTCCAGCAAATGGTTGTCCAATCTCTTCTTAAAGATCTCCAGTGTTGGAGCACCCAAAAGCTCTGAAGGTGAGGCTAACTGGTTAATTGTTCTCACTGTGAGGGAATTTCTCCTTTGTTCTAGGTTTGTCTATGGAAATTCTCAAATTTCTCCTTTGTTCTAGGTTTGTCTATGGAAATTCTCAAATTTCTCCTTTGTTCTAGGTTTGTCTGTGGAAATTCTCAAATTTCTCTTTGTTCTAGATTGCTCGTCTCCTTGATTAGTCTCCATCCATTGTTCTGCCTTCGGGGGCTTTGGGAAATAGGTTGGCCTTGGATTCCTAGGATGAATGTCTTCCTGGCAGTTGTGATTTGTTGATTCAAAATAGGATTTATAGTAGAAATACCGGATCTTCTTCTCCCTTCCGATTATGCCAAAGCCATTCTCTCCTATTTTTAACATTCCTATAGTAGTATTCTAGAAAGCCAGTTTGGGCTATTCTACGGGTTTCCAACCTTGGCAGTCTTAAGACTTTTGGACTTCAACCCAGCATGGCTGACTGGGGAGTTATGAGAGTTGAAGGCCAAAGTTAGACAAAGTTAGACACTTAATGGTTAAGGCACCAGCTAGAAACCAAGTTCTGGTCCTACCTTAGGCATGAAGCATGGTGAACGCTGGGCCAGTCCTTGTGTCTCAGCCCTGGGATGGAAGCAATGGCAAAGGGGAAACCACTTCTGGGGGAAAAAAAACTTTTGCCCAGAAAACTGCAGAGATTAGTGCAGGCAATCACCAGGAGTGTCGTTCCCCCCCCCCCAAAAAAAAGACTCAAAGACACAGTGTGATGACCTGGAGCATGGCACAGATGTAACACAGGCAGTTGGCAGTTCAAACCACCCCTTTGTTGTTCCAAAAGTCCCCAAATGCTCCCATGTTTTTAGAAAGTCCCAGAGCAAAGTGATGACAAACACACACACACACACACACACACACACCTCAAGCATCCTCTGGCTGCAAATAGTCCAGCCCAATGCTGTGAGCACCATGGCTGCAAAGCAAGAAATCCAGTAGGGCAAGTCGAGGAATCCAGGAATCAAAGGAGCAAGGCAAGTATCCAGAAATCCAGAAAGAATGCCAAGTTCCAACATCATCACTCAACACTCCATGAATCCAGCATTTTTTCTCAACAAATGCCCCTCCACGTGGCATCTCCTTACATCTCAGTCCCCAGGTGTGCCTTGTGAAGAGGGGCAGGGCACTCTCCTCCCGAGTAGCCGGGGTAGTCTGCTCTGTTCTCGCCTTCTCTCCACTCTCCGTGCTCTCGGATCAGGAGCGGGTAGTCCTTGCTCCTCGCCTGAGCTCTGTCTCTCTCAGGTTCACTGCTTAGCTTCTCTTGGTCATCCTGCCCCCATTCCTCCCTGCCTACAAGCCATCCTAAACCTGAAAGGCCCTCGCCTGACTCGGCCTCATTCTCCTCCGAAGCCAATGAAGCTGCCCCCTGTATCTGTTGGGTCCAGTTCCCAATTCAGGCTCCGATGGGGGCATGATGCACAGGGAGGGGGGAAGACAAAGAAAAGAGTATCCATGAAGTTTCCAGAAGCCTGACTCAGAAGAGACATTCCTTTGACATCTTACAATTCTAACCCATAGCGGAAAAATGAAAGGATTCGTAATAACCTAAAAAGATGGGTATTTTTTTCAAAACCCATGTGATTACTGAATACAGAAAAGGAGTAAAATGAAAAGAGAAAAACCTCCCTGACGCGTATTCATGCTCTCAACTTAGTTGAACTGCTGTCTCAAGGGCCCGTATTAAGAGCCTATTCTAATTTTCCTGTAGCAAATACTAATTAGCTTTCCTGGAGACAGACTTCTTCCTTTCAGTGATGGAACTGATAGGCAGTTTGTCATTTCTGTCCTTGCATGAATCAATGTTGCTTTCGTTCGGGCGTCTTTGAGAGTTGGCAGCGTGTAAATCACTTCCTCTGGTTACACTAATTGTGACCAAGCTGCCAATTAAGGCCAGCTGCAACTGAGACGGGTCCTCTGCACGCATCCCATAATAATCTCCAACTTGGAAGAAAAATGCATTGGGTTCCAAGGAGCTTAACTTCCAGTGACTCATGCCCAGGATTGGATCTTCAGATCCAACTTTCAAGGGAGTTGAAAGTAGAAAGAGAATCCTTCTTGCTTTAATGTATTTGAAGTCCACCTGATGATCATATTGGATAGCCTACATGGTTAAAAATAGATTAGAATAACGGTGTTAGAAGGGACCTTGGAGGTCTTCTAGTCCAATCCCCTGCCTAGGCAGGAACCCCTACACCACTTGAGACAAATGGTTGTCCAGTCTCTTCTTTAAAACTTCTAGGATTGGAGCATTCACAACTTCCAGAGGCAAGCTGTTCCACTGATTAATTGTTCTCACTGTCAGGAAGTTTCTCCTCAGTTCTAAGTTGCTTCTCTCCTTGATTAGTTTCCACCCATTGCTTCTTGTTCTGCCCCCAGGTGCCTTGGAGAATAGTTTGACTCCCTCTTCTTTGTGGCAACCCCTGAGATATTAGAACACTGCTGTCATATATCCCTTAGTCCTTCTTTTCATTAAATTAGACATACCCAGTTCCTGCAGCCATTCTTCATATGTTTTAGCCTCCAGTCCCCTAATCATCTTTGTGGCTCTTCTCTGCACTCTTTCTAGCATCTCCACATCTTTTTTGCATCATGGAGACCAAAACTAGATGCCGTATTCCAAGTGTGGCCTTATCAAGGCCTTATAAAGTGGTATTAACCCTTCATGTGATCTTGATTCTATCCCTCTGTTGATGCAGCCTAGAAAATGTGTTGGTTTTTTTGGCAGCTGCTGCTCACGTCTGGCTCCTATTTAAATGGTTGTCCACTAGGACTCCGAGGTCCCTCTCACAGTTACTACTATAGAGCAAGGTATATTTGCAGACTGATGGGTGCTGGAGCAGCCGCATCAAATGCTGGTTGCAAAACCTGCAAGAGCTCAGATATATCCCCTGACATTATCTTGAAGATGTGGTGAGCAATGCAGCTCTGACTCTACGTCAAGGAATGTACATCACTGAACGACCTCGTGGGTTCTTCCTGTCCCAGCTGGCATCTCTTTTGCAAGAATTTCCTCTGTATTCCAGGCAGTGAGGAGAAAGACCTGAAGCTCTCAAAAGCTGCTCAACTGGCTTTGCCAGCATCTCTCTGAAGTTGAAAGGTTGAAAGTTGTAGTTTGGTAAAATCTGGAGGGACACCAGCTCTGTACTTTGCAGGGCAACAGTACAGCTGTATCCTCGTTGCAGCCTTTACATTTTGCTATTCCCCAAAGCCATGATGACCTGACACAATGATACGTCACATGAAGTATTGTTGTTGTTAGTTGCAAAGTCATGTCCGACCCATCACGACCTCATGGACAACATTCCTCCAGGCCTTCTTGTCCTCTACCATCCTCTGGAGTCCATTTAAGCTCACGCCGGCTGCTTCGGTGACTCCATCCAGCCACCTCATTCTCTGTCATCCCCTTCTTCTTCTTTTGCCCTCCATCGTTCCCAGCATGAGGCTCTTCTCCAGTGAGTCCTTCCTTCTCATTAGGTGGCCAAAGTCTTTGAGTTTCCTCTTCAGGATCTGGCCTTCTAAAGAGCAGTCAGGGTTGATCTCCTCCAGGACTGATTGGTTGGATCTCCTTGCAGTCCAAGGGACTCAATGCAGGAGTCTTCTCCAGCACCAGAGTTCAAAGGCCTCCATTCTTGGGCACTCAGCCTTTCTTGTGGTCCAACTTTCACAGCCATCCATCGCAACTGCAACATGAAGTATTAGCACCGCTTTATTAAAAAAAACCTAGTAAGGCCACACCTGGACTACTGCAACCAATTTTAGTCACCATACTACAAAAAAGATGTTGAGACTTTGGAAAAGTCTTCTCTTCCAGAGAAGAGCAACTAAGATGATCAAAGGTCTGGAGACTAAACCATATGAAGAATGGCTGCAGGATTTGGGTTTGGCTAGTCTAAAGAAAAGAAGGACTAAAGGGTGACATTATAGCCGTATTGCAGTATTTGAGAGGCTGCCACAAAAGGGCATTTGGCCCTTCCCACCTGCCGCTGCTCTTTCCTGTCCAATATTTCCCTGGTTTTTTAGCTCAGCCGATTCGCATGGCACAGTGGATTCCTGCGTGTCAGCTGTTTTATTCAAAGGCGCTGACATAGAAGGTAAGTTTTGAAGCTTTAAAAGGCCATTTTTTTTAATGCTGCACATGCACACGAAGCGCGCACTCACCAAACTGGTTGTTAAACCAGTTGCATCCCACCACTGCTTCGGAGGTTGTGGCTGCCCCATCACTGGAGTTTTTTAAGAAAAGTTTGGACAGCCGTTTCTTCAGAACGGTAGAGGCTTTCCTGCTTGACTAGAAGACCTCCAAAGTCCCTACCACTCTGTTATTCTGTTCACTCCACTTTGCAAAATGCAACAAGTAAGACTCTCTCCATTATATTTGCTCTTCTTATTTTATAAGGAAATGGAAAAAAAAATCAAGCTTTAATTTCCTGCAGCAGGTGTAAATTAAGTGCCAAGAAAACAGGAGATACGGACATGCAGTTGCTTTAGAGCAGGGGTGTCCAAACTTGGGAACTTTAAGACTTGTGGACTTCAACTCCCTGGCTGGGGAATTCTGGGAGTTGAAGTCCACAAGTCTTAAAGTTCCCAAGTTTGGACACTCCTGCTTTAGAGCTCAGGATTTCCTGCCTTCCACCTCACCGAATACGACGAACACTTTTTGTTCCCTTAATGGGCTAAAAATACTTCCTTAATGCATTTTCTTTCCCAGAAGTCAATTTCAGGGCAATGGGCTTTTAAAGCAAAGGTTAACTTGGAGAGTTTCAAACTGTCAAGGCAACTGGTGGATGGAAGCGAAATTGGACAAGCAATCGTTACAGATTCAGAGAACAGGATGAGAAAAAGCTATTGATTCGTTTGGTAGGAAAACAAAGTAGGGGAGACCGTTGACAGACTAAGCTGGGGATCTCGAGGTCTGAGAGAGGATTTTTTTTAATTAAAAAAAGTACGATATTTTAGGAGCATTTTGCAAAGGGATAGAAACAGTGGTGGGATTCAGCCAGCTTGCACCTTTTCGGGAAAACCAGTTGTTAATTTTCTAAGCAGTTCAGAGAACCGGTTGTTGGAAGAAATCTCCTTTTGTTTTTTCCCACTTTACAGGGCTAATCCTGTAAGGAAGGCAGGGAGGAAAAATTCTGGTGTTGCTTCTAGCCTAATCTTTATTGCCCTGCTTACAGAAACTGCCTCTCCGGTTAACCCTCATTACGTTGTAGCAGCTAAGGCGAAGCGCCCATCGACGTGAGTGATGTTGAGTTGGCCATGCCCACCCAGTCACATGACCTCCAAGCCACGCCTACCCAGCTGGCCCTTAGGGCAGAGATCCAGTTGTTAAATTATTTGAATCCCACCACTGGATAGCAAGGCAGGAATGGGATGGTGTTGAGTTTGCAAAAGGAAGTGGTTTCCTCTTTTTTTTTGGAAAAACGGGATATCATGAACTCACAAACATCTAAATCTCTTGTTTCCAGGTTCAGCTGCGGTTGTTGATGTAGGAAGCTGCTAGTTCACTAAAAGCTTTGTGACAGCTGTGAAAGACACGTTGCCTTAGGTGGGCCTTTGACCTGTGCTTCACCTTATGTTCCTATTGATATAATGCTCTCCATTTATCTTAAGTGAGAACTGCTCTTAGGCTTAGTTGTCATTGAAATCCATCTAGTGGGCAGCTTCGCTGTACACTTGATTGATTTCTGGAATATAGAAATGACAAGGGTGTTGGATTTTACTGTTCCTATGTAGTCCAGGAGATGTAGTAGTAGAAAGAAAGGCTATAGCACCAACTGAGGACAGTTAATACCGCTTTATAATGTCTTGGTAAGGCCATACTTGGAATACTGCATCCAGTTTTGGTTGTAAGAAAAGATGTTTGCTCTAGAAAGAGTGCAGAGAAGAGCAACAAAGATGATTAGGGGACTGGAGGCTAAAACATATGAAGAACGGTTGCATGAACTGGGTATTTCTAGTTTAATAGAAAGAAGGACCAGGGGAGACATGATAGCAGTGTTCCAATATCTCAGGGGCTGCCACAAAGAAGAGGGAGTCAACCTATTCTCCAAAGCACCTGAAGGCAGAACAAGAAGCAATGGGTGGAAACTAATCAAGGAGAGAAGCAACTTAGAACTGAGGAGAAATTTCCTGACAATTAGAACAATTAATCAGTGGAACGACTTGCCTCCAGAAGTTGTGAATGCTCCAACAGTGGAAGTTTTTAAGAAGATGATGGATAATCATTTGTCTGAAGTGGTGTACGGTTTCCTGCCTAAGCAGGGAGGACTAGAAGACCTCCAAGGTCCCTTCTAACTCTATTATTCTATCAAATATGATTTAGATTTAGATTACTTTATTGTCATTGTACCTTGTACAATGAAATTAAATGCCATCATCAGTGTACATTATACATAAGAAAACTATAAAAAAATAAAATAAAAACACACATCTTTCACATTTTATACAAGTAAATTGAAAACCCCTGATATTGCATTAATACTACACTATACGGTACAATTCAATACATCTACTGCTCTGGGATAGAAGCTGTTTTTCAGCCCATTTGTCCTTGTTTCTATTGTCCTGTACCGTCTGCCAGATGGTAATAATTTTTTTAAAAAGGCTGCCAGGATGAGATGGATCTTTAAGGATGTTTTGAACTTTCTTAAGGCAGCAGAGGCTATAAAGCTCTTCCAAAGAGGGGAGAGGGCAACCAATGAGCCTCTGGGCTGTTGACCCTCTGGAGGGCTGTCCTATCTGCCACTGTGCAATTTGCAAACCGTACACAGATGCAGTAAGTTAAAATACTCTCTATGGTGCAGCAGTAGAAGGTCACCAGCAAATATACTGGAGAGCTTGTGATTGGTCCTGTACTGTGGAAATGAAAGGAGCAGTATTTTTTTTTCCAATTCTGTATTGCATCATCAAAACGCCTTCTAAAACTCTGTTGAAGATGGCCAGCTCTCTGCTCAGGAGACACAAATAGATGACCCTACCTGCTGGAGGATGTGAAATGTTTGCTAAATATTTTGCTGATAAAATCACTCTTCTACGCTCGGGGCAGATTTTGATGAAATAACTAGGGCAACATCTGTTCTCAGATTAGCTGGAGTTTAGGAACTTCAAGGAAGCAGGGATGCTTCTCTGCAGCACGAGCTCAGGCAATCTGGTTACTTCAGGGCTGGATCTGAGGAGTAGTGAATAAGTGTAGCAGCTGCTTTGAAAGGTGTTGTATTATCCACCCCTGAAGAAGCCAACTCTTAGTCCCACCATAACAGATGACCTCTACCCAGTGTCCCATTGTTCAAGTCTGTCAAGATTTTTTGGAATTTCTGAGCTTGTTCTTCTGGGGTGTTGGGTGTTGGTTATGGTTTTTAAATGCTATTGACCTCGTTATCTCTTTGGACTGCCTGCAAAGGTTGCAGATGGGTAGGGAGCGCTCTTCTTCCCCATCTGTTATTGCTATTTGGCATATTTCAACCGCCTATGCAGGGGTGGGCTTCAAAAATTTTAGCAAGGGGTTCTCCTTGCTGGGTGGGCGTGGGCGTGGCCTTGTTGGCTTCTTGAACCATGGCAGGGGGGTCATTTTTGCCCTCCCCGGCCTCTGGAGGTTTTCCTCGAGCCTCCAGGAGGGTGAAAATGGCATTCCCAGGCTCCAGAGGCCCCGTGGAGGCCAGAAATGGGCCCATTTCCACCTTACTGTGGGGACTCCTGGGAGAGGAGGGGAGGGTGGGGCCAGCCAGGAATGGGATTTGAGGGTTTTCCTAACTGCACAGAAACTTAGCTAGAAGTTCTCCCAAACCCCTCCGAACCCCCAGCAGCCCACCCCTGCAGTCCTTACATAGAGAGACCAGAGTCTCCGAAACCCCTGAGTAAATCTCTACAGTCGACTGCGCCATGGACTGAGAATGAATATATAAAACAAAGATTGGAGAAAAAGGGAGATGGAGGCTTGCCTAACCTGTAGTTTGCCTGTTGTGTGTTTAGAACCTCAAAACTATAGTTCTCATTGTAAATTATGGCTTTCCCAACCTATGATTTGGCTGTGCTGAAATTTTCCTTGCAATTTCTCAAGTGCTTCCATTCCCCGCCAAAGAGGCTTCTGTTTTTTCTGTCTTGTTCTCAAGTACCTTAAGAATCCCTTTCTAATTTATTTCCTATCTGTCTGAATTTAATTAATTAGCGGAGGGGGGCTCGAGGGAGGTTCTGTTGGGACTGTTGATGGGTTGTTCCATTGCTATAAAATCTTCCTGAAGCTACGTGTGTGTGTGTGTGTGTGTGTGTGTGTGTGTGTGTGTGTGTGTGTAGTTCCTTTCATCCCAAAGGCGTTTTTTCCCAAAAGGCAACTGGACTTTCTTCTCTTTGAAAACATTTTGCTTCTTAATCAAGAAGCTTCTTTAATTCTAAGTTAGAACTGTGTTAGAACAGAAGAAGCTCCTTGGAAGAGAAGCAAAATGTTTTCAAAGAGTGGGGGGGGGAACCAAGAAAATCCAATTGCCTCTTGGAAAAAGCACCTTTGGGACAACCATGATGTGGATAATTGGGAATCTCCGTAGAACTCATGGTTTCTTTTCCTGGAAAGAAGCAGCAATAACTCAACTTAATTAATGTGTGGTCCTGATTCTTTAGACCTGACATTAAGCTTGTCAAATAACAGTCAGCACTAAATTGATATTGTTGTGGCCTACCAGTGGAACTGGCAGCAGATTTGGACAATGAGGAGGTTGGGGAGGAACATGGGCCAGTCCTGGAGTTTGGGGAAGGCTCTGATGAGGGCTCTATGTTGGAGGCAGAGAGGGGGCAAGGGCCGTATGCCAGTTATCAGCTGCCTTCAGAGTCAAACATCAGTGAGGCAGACGAACAGCTGGAGCCTGTTCCCAGTGTGTGCATGCGCAGAGTTGCCAGACAAAGGGAACAGCTAAAGAACAGGAGGCGACTTGGGAGTAAGGCCACAGGTGGACGATGAATGGCCCCTCCCAGAGGAAATAAAAGAGGAGCGAAAGGGGAGTGGAGTTTGCAGGAGACCATTAGTTCGCTTCATTGGTACGTGACTCTCCGAGACTCCTTGCCAATTTTTGCAGATATCGGCAGCTCTCCAAGCCAGATAAGGTCTGTGACTGTAAATCCTCCCTTGAAAGATTTTGCTGGATGTGAATGAACAGAATTCACAGTAAATTAATAAAAGGAGTTGTTGTTGTTGTTGTTTTGTAAAAGGAGCTTGCTTCATGCTCTTGGGGAGCCTCGGTCAGAACAGATACTAGATAGCAGTTAACAGAATTAAAAGAGAGGTTGGGACATGGAGCGCTTGTGGGAACATAATGATTCTTGGCTGATTCCTTTCTTGACTCTGTCCTCAGGCTCCACCTGTCTTCCTACACCATTATCTGTAACCCTGATGGTTTCAAGCAATCCTAAAGTGTGTTTCTCCAGATGTGTTAGGAAGAATTCATAGTCTGAGTGGTGGAAGGTCCTAAATTTAATCCCCGGCATCTTCAAGTAATCGTAAAAAAAAACAATCTCTGCTTAAAACCCTGGAGAATCTCATCCTTTGTATCACCAATGTTTTTTTTAAATGAACCAATGATCTCATTCCTTATAACTTCTCATCTCCCCTCTGCTTCATCCCAAGAACAAATTGGTTCTGGAAGATGGAAACTGTATAAGCAGTTAAATTAATGATAGCTAAGCTAATAACATATCAAGATGCTGACAGCCATTTTCAGCCTTTTGTAAAATATAGAGACTCCTGGGGTCTCTATTAAGGATAACTCTTGAAATAGAATGTGAGCGATATTAGGAATTCCATTTTAATCAACTGAATTCTGAATTTCTAATGCTGGCTCTTTTTTTTTGTAGTCAGGGAAAGGTGTTGAATTGTAGCATATTTTAATATGCTTAGGATGTTGTCCTATATGTTCACACCTAAGTAGAAAAATAGGGATCTCTCTAAACTAAGGAAGCAGATCTGAGACAATCTACTATCCTGGTGTTTTTTGTAACCCCCATGGAAACACAACTGGGAAAAACAATCAAAATTTCCCTTTTTTCTTTGCAAGAAAGAATAGAGTGCAGTGCAGTGTAGTGGTGGGTGGAATGGAGTGGAGAGAAGTGGAGTGGAGTGGAGTGGAGAGGAGTGGAGTAGAGTAGAGTAGAGTAGAGTAGAGTAGAGTAGAGTAGAGTAGAGTAGAGAGGAATAAGGAAAGAATAGAGTGGAGTGGGGTAGGGTAGGGTAGAGTAGAGTAGAATAAGGAAAGAATAGAATAGATTAGATTAGAATAAGGAAAGAATAGAGTGGAGTGGGGTGGGGTGGAGTGGAGTGGATGGGGTGGAGTGGAGTAGAGTGTAGAATAAGGAAAGAATAGAATAAAGAATAGAATAGAATAGAATAGAATAGAATAAGAAAAGAGTAGGGTAGGGTAGGGTAGGGTAGGGTAGGGTAGGGTAGGGTAGGGTAGGGTAGGGTAGGACAGGACAGGACAGGACAGGACAGGACAGAATAGAATTCTTTATTGGCCAAGTCTGATAAGACACACAAATAATTTGTCTCCGGTGCATAAGCCCTCCATGTACGTGCAAACAACAAAGTGATAGGTCGCATATCATAGTTACAATGATTATTATTCATAAGTTACAATAACAAATGATAAAATCATTGATACCAATAGGAGAATGTATTAGGAAAGATGAGAAGATGAGAAGGATCATAGCAATACAGCCTTCAACATGGGTAAATAACTTTAGGCCTAAGTCAAAAAAAAAAGAGAGATTTCCAAAATAGGACCCAATACTTCTCAGAATGCACTTAGCAGCCATATGCCCCAAATTAGAGAGGGGGGGGGAATAATAATAATTGCAGCAGAGATAACAAATGTGAAGTTTACAATCTGAAAGCATCGATGTCTCTTTTCGCTTGCTGTTGTCGTTTGCTAAGGACTGACGTGCCAAAGTGCGGATCTCAGATCGTTCACACTTTTCAGCAATGTTTGCAAATACACAAATGGTACGATAGAATTTCAGAGCATATCGGCTGGGGCTTCAAGCTGTTTCGTTGGCTTCAAAGCTACGCCGTTTTCCTGCCTGCTGAACTCGCAAAGAACAAGCAAGTGTCCTCCTTTAGAAATCTTGCATTCTAACCAGCTACAGAAAACTTCCCCACCTATCAAAATGTTTTCTCCGGCCAATTTTTCCATCTTCCCCGATTTCATCCGTACCAGGGGAAAAAAAATGGTTTCTCATTAGCGCTATAAAAACATGCATGCAGATCCCAGAAAGGATATTTGATACACCAAAGCTCACCCATCTATAAATGTGCCGGGGAAGTGCAAAAAATATTCAGGTGCATAACCAGGTCCTGTTAAAATAATTGGATGACTTTCTTAAGCCAATGAGACATATTGTCTCCGTTTGGTAAATTATCTTTTTTCATCTGTAATTGGCATTCTGTGAACATTAGAGCCCAGGGGGACCAACCCCCCCCCCCCCAAAAAAAACAGCAAGAAAGCAGGTTTTTTTCATTTATTTTATTTTATTTTTGTTGTCAAGCTTGTATACGAAAACAGATATCTACGAAAACAAAAAAAACAGATATAAGTATAAACATGATTATAAACACAGGAAATGGAGACAAATAAATGGAGACAGTAGGACAGGGATGGTAGGCACGCTGGTGCGCTTATGCACACCCCCCTTTACGGATCTCTTAGGAATGGGGTGAGGTCAAAAGTAGACAGTTTGAGGTTAAAGTTTTGGGGGTTTAGGGATGAAACCACAGAGTCAGGTAAGGCATTCCAGGCATTGACCACTCTGAAGTCGTATTTTCTGCAATCGAGTTTGGAGCAGTTTACCTTGAGTTTGTACCTATTGTTTGCCCGTGTATTATTGAGGTTGAAGCTGAAGTAGTCATTGACAGGTAGGACATTGTAGCAGATAATTTTGTGTACTACGCTCAGGTCAGACCAAAGGCAGCATAGTTCTAAATTGTCTAAGCCCAACATTTCAAGCCTGGTGGCATAAGATATTCTGTGGTGAGCCGAGGAGTGGAAGATTCTTCTCGTGAAATATCTCTGGGCTCGCTAGATTGTACTAATGTCTGATATGCAGTGTGGGTTCCAGACAGATGAGCTGTATTCGAGGATTGGTCTAGCAAAGGTTCTATAAGCACTAGTTTGCAATACAATATTACCGGAGAAGAAGCTTCGCAAGATTAGGTTAACATCTCTTAATGTTTTTTTCCCACACTTACGACCATTGCAACAACCCCATGGTCACGTGATCCAACTTCAAACACTTAGCAACCAGCTCATATTTTAAGACGATTACAGCTTCCCGGGGTTACGTGATCAACCCTTGCGACCTTCTGACAAGCAAAGTCAACGGGGAAGACAGAGTCACTCAACAACCGTGCTACTAATTTAACAGCTGCAGAGATTCACTTAACAGCCGTGGCAGGAAAGGTCATAAAATGGGGCGAAATTCTGTTGTTAAGAAGCAAATTTTGGACTCCGTTCATATCAAATCAATTTAGATGTTATTTGTAATTTATTATTTTATTCTAGAATTTTTAATGGGATATTCCTTGCGTGTTTTTTAAAAAAAATATTGTTCTGATCTCTGGTCTTTGACTGTAATAAACTTGATCTGATTTGATTGGACTCAATTGCGGTCATAAGTCGAGGACTTCCTGCAGTTGTTCCCAGCTATTTCACTTCGCAGCTATAAAACGAATACAAACTCTAAGAAAGCCTAGGTGGCTCAGGGGCTAAGACGCTGAGCTTGTTGATCAGAAAGGTTGGCAGTTCGGCAGTTCGAATCCCTAGAAACGGAGTGAGCTCCCGTCACTTGTCCCAGCTTCTGCCAACCTAGCAGTTCTAAAGCAGGTAAAAATGCAAGTAGAAAAATAGGAACCACCTTTGGTGGGAAGGTAACAGCGTTCCGTGCTCCTTCGGCATTTAGCCATGCCAGCCACATGACCAGGGAGACGTCTTCCGACAGCTCTGGCTCTTCAGCTTTGAAACGGAGATGAGCACCGCCCCCTAGAGTCAAGAACGACCAGCACATATGTGCGAGGAGAACCTTTATCTTTACCTTTAAGAAAGCCTAAATTTCAGATATCCTGAACTTGTTTTCCAGCCTGTTGCATTTCATTGCTCTATACTAGATTAAAAATTAAGAAGAAATGTTGCTGTTCTAAAGGAGTTCAAATCTACTGCTTTGGATGGAAAAAAAATGTTTCAATCTTTGTCCCACCCATGCATTCTATGCTTGCAAATTCAGAACTGCTTTTTAACTTTTAACACCGTTATCTAAAGTGGGCGCAAGCATTAAGTCATCATCCGGTTTGAAATACTCAGTTGCTACTCAGGGTGGTTTCTCTATTTTCGGTGTTAATCGCATTGGGAAACTTTGCTTTCCTGTATGTTGTCATCTTCAACCCCAAATGCTGAACGTCACTTCTTTTTTTCTTCTTCTTTCCCTTCTTCCTTTCTGCAGAGAACAGCCGACTCTGCCGGAGATTCTGAAAGGTAACTAACTCTTTTTGCTTTTATTGTTAGACAGCAATGCTAATTAAGACTTTGAAAACCTGGCCGTCGATTTGAGTCTTTGAGAATTTTTGTCCTTGTGAATCTGACCTCGTTTGCCGAATCATAGCTAGGAAATAATGAATGGCTTTCATGATGGCTCCGGATTTGGAGAGGTTGGCATGAAAACGATAAAATGGCAAGAGAGAAATTGTTATAGCAAGCCATGTCATAGGAACATAATTTTAAAACAGAACCAAAATATGCAGTTGCAAAGTAAACAAAGATTCATTTTCTCCTAACTTTTTATTAACTCTTTCTGTTTTCAGTGAGATAACTAAAAAAAGTCGCAATGCCAACTGGGACTTGAGTTTATTGTGGCTGTCGTTGACTTTGATCTAATAAAATCTATATCCCAGGCAAACATTTGGGTAATTAGGTTAGGTTAGGTTAGGTTAGGTTGGGTTGGGTTGGGTTGGGTTGGGTTGGGTTGGGTTGAGTTGGGTTGGGTTGGGTTGGGTTAAGTTGGGACTCTAGATGACTAGATTAGAAATTTTTGCACCAATTAAAATCTATGGCAAGTGTAAATCATGATTTGTTCTCTGTGGGAACAATTGTTGATTAACTGACTTTGGATCCAAGGTCTACATGGATTTTTTTACAATATTTTAAAAAGCATTTCATTCAGGCAATCCACACAACTTCAGTTGATTTTATTATTGTATTAGGATGTTATTTTATATTTTACTGTATTTTAATATTTATATAATGTATTTGTTTTAGGCTATTTTTTTCTGGTTTATTATTTGTGTTTCTATTTTATAACCTTAAGAGAGATGTTATTTGAGTTAGGTGACCTTATAGATCTAGTAAATAAGTAAATTTAAATTCTTGAAATAGAGCTCTGTACAAATATTATTATATCTTATTTCTTTTTTTTTAATCTGAATATTTTGGTCAGGTTAACTATTTCTCAATAGTCAGGGGAGAAAAATCTTGATGCACAGAAATGCCCATCAGTTTTCCATAAAACTTTTATACACATACGTAGGCATGCACACATACATAGAAAGAGAGAGAGAGAGACTGTATGATTTCTATTATGTAACATATATATCAGTTTATATATCAGAAGTTAGTAGTTTGTAATGCCTCACCTTCTTTCAGAATTGATTTGGGATTTGTAACTAAAGTTTTCCAAAGATCAGAAAAAATCACGTAAAGCTGTCCCAAAGTTGCTTTTTCAAAAGGCAACTTGGACGTTCTTATTTTCTTCCTTGAAGATGTTTCATTTCACATCCAAGAAGCTTCTTCAGTTCTAACTGAACTGATTCAGAACTGAAGAAGCTTCTTGGATGAGAAGCAAAATGTTTTAAGGGAGAAAAGAACCAGACCAGTTACCCTTTGGGACAACCATGACCTGGATGGCTGAGAATCCCCAATAGACATTTATGCAAAGCCCTCTTGCTTTTGACATAGACTTGGAGAAATGTGCGCAAATTGTCAGGTAATGAGGATTTAATGGCTGTCAGCTGATGTAAGGTTGTAAGCTGTAAACTGTAAGCTGATGAAATGAGGATGATTCAGCAATACATGCATAGCCTATTTAAGACTCTGGTGGGGTCCACACCAGTGGTGGGTTTCCAAATTGTTTACTACCAGTTCGCTCGCAAGCTGTCGCGCTCTCAGGCAACACTTCTGCACATACGCAGAAGCATCCGGACGGGTGGGCCCACTGCCGCTACTACCGGTTCGCCCAATCTGGCCTGAACCAGGAGCAACCCACCTCTGGTCCACACAAGACATTTACCATTTTAAGAGGTATCTAGGTGGCCATTAGAGGGTGGTTGTCTCTCTCATCGTGTATCTCATTTCTCTCCTTGTGTCCGTAGCGGAATGGGAAGGGATTTAGCTACCATGTGTATGTCTGAACACTGGGTGGTAAGGGAGCATTTTCTGAAATGGGAAAAATATCCATGTTTGAATCAGAAAATAACAGTGGCCGTCATTAGCTTGTTTTCCATTCCAGCAAGTGGAACGCTAACAATAATCAAGCCGCACCAACATTTTCTCCTGGTCTTAGTTATCAGTGTCCTCTTTCTTATGGACTGATCCTTAAAGACAAGTGAAACATTCAGCAGTAATATTTTTTTTTCTTAGCCAGAACAAAACTACTGGCCTTGTAAAAGCTTGAGCTACATTAGGGATAATAAATATTTCAGAGACTTTTGTGAGAACGAAATCGTTCAATGTACATTTTAGCTGGAACCCATCTAGTGCAGAGTTCCAGAATTAGCACTCAAACCAAAATGCTACCCATCACCTTTGTCCAATTTGCTAATTTTAAGTGTGTGCGTTTTTTTTAATGGCTCCATTAAGAAAAGCATAATACAATATATACCAGCCCGTTTACCCAGTATATGACCATGTTAACATCTATTATAGTAAATAAGTCCATTCACATATTAAATATATATTTGCTGGAAGGGGCTGCTGGATTGGTGGCAGGCTCCCAACTCCCCCCTTGTTCTCTGCTCTCTACCATCTATCTTTCTTTTTTTGGAAGCCATGCAGTGGTATTTCTCATTGTGTTCTCTTTCGCTCTTTATTTTAATGTTCAAATGTCTTACTTCCGATCGCTTTACATTCTTTTCATTTCTTCCCTTTTACTGTTGTAAGCTACCTAGAGCAGCCCCGCAGTGAGATAGGTGGCATGTAAATTTAACAACCAGATAAATAAATAAAAAGATATGGCATGTTGTGAGCTGTGGTGGCGCAATGGTTAGAATGCAGTATTGCAGGCAAACTCTGCATTCTATTGTCAGCAGTTCGATCCTAACTGGCTCAAGGTTGACTCAGTCTTCCATCCTCCTGAGGTCGGTAAAATGAGGACCCAGATTGTTTGAAGGCAATATGCTGACTCTGTAAGCTGCTTAGAGAGGGCTGTAAAGCACTGTGATGTGGTATATAAGTCTAAGTGCTATTGGTGATACTAGTGCTATTTTGCAGCCCCAAAAGCCAATGCAATTCTAAATTGCATTAACAGAGGGATACAATCAAGATCAAGTGACGTACTAATACCACTCTATAAAGCCTTAGTAACACCACACCTAGAATACTGCAGTTTTGATCACCACACTATAAAAGAGATGTTAAGACTCTAGAAAAAGTGCAGAGAAGAGCAACCAAGATGATTAAGGGACTGGAGACTAAAACATGCGATGAATGGTTGCAGAAACTGGGGATGGCTAGTTTAGTGAAGAGAAGGACCAGGGGAGACACGGTAGGAGTCTTCCAATATTTGAGGGGCTGCCACAGAGAGGAAAAGGTCTACCTTTGTTTTTTCCAAAGCACCCGAAGGCCAGACAAGGAATAATGGGTGGAAACTGACCAAGGAGAGATTCAATCTAGAAATAACGACAAATTTTCTGTCAGTGAGAACAATCAACCAATACAACAGAAGTTGCCTTCAGAAGTTGTGGGAACTTCATCCCTGGAAGCTTTCAAGAGGACTGGACTGCCATGTGTCATAAATGGTGTAGGGTCTCATGGTTGGCTGGGGGGGGTTGGACTAGATGACCTACAAGGTCCCTTCCAACTCTGTTAATCTGTAAAATGGAATGAATTACTCTGGTTTCCCTTCAAATCATATAAATCTTTCAGCTTAATATGTTTCTTTAACACCTTTAGTAGGAACGAAATTTTGCTCTCAGTAAATCCTGAGCATCTTGAACAAAATGAATGGAAGTCTAATCTATCGTTTATTCCATAGATGATGGAAGCAATTTTATAGATCACGTTAGACAAAAAAAAAAAACACCTTGCACTACCACTAGTGGTAAATAAGGCTACATGCTATTGCTATGGTACAATGTTGGGTATGTTATTCTCAACCGCATCAAGATATGTACTACGGTAGGAAACATGTGTGCAAGTTCTCAGGTCCAGAAGCCACACAAATGAGATCAAATCAAATGTAACACTGAGCAATAAGAAAATAAGTATAAATGTAATCTTTATTGTCACTGTACAAAATAAATGCAACGAAATTGGTTATAGAGCCAATTCCACCTGCTTGTATTGATACACCTGATTAATTCCAGCTTCTATATGTTGCAAAAGAAATCTTTACCCTTTCGAGACTGGCAAACATTTCCCTGTAGCTTCGCCATTTCCCCATGGACATGCCCAGGGAGTCAAGAGGGACTTGCTTTATTTATTTCTGTGCGATATTTCATTTACAGCCCACCTCCCATTTTGACAAGATGAGAAAAATGAAATTTGAGGGTGATGCGTTTGGACTGTTGTCTTGTCCCTCCGAAAACCCGGCCATATCATTCCTTTTAAATGAAATGCAGTCAAAAAATCCTCGATCCATTAATGCAGAAAGAAAAGCATATTGTTGTGGCCCGCCAGAGGCCAGCGGAACTGGCAGCAGATTCGGACAGTGAGGAGGTTGGGGAGGAAGATGGGCCAGTCCTGGAGTCTGGGGAAGGCTCTGATGAGGGCTCTGTGTCGGAGGCAGAGAGGGGGCCAGAGCCGTCTGACAGTTATCAGCTGCCTTCGGAGTCAGACATCAGTGAGGCAGACGAACAGCTGGAGCCTGTTCCCAGTGTGTGCATGCACAGAGTTGCCAGACCAAGGGAACAGCTAAAGAACAGGGGTCGACTTGGGAGTAAGGCCACAGGTGGACAATGAATGGCCCTACTCAGAGGAAATAAAAGAGGAGCGAAAGGGAAGTGGCATTTGCAGGAGACAATTAGTTCGCTTGTTTGGTTCATGACTCTCTGAGATTCCTTGCCAAGTTCTGCAGATATCGGCCTGGCAGTTCTCCAAGCCAGATAAGGTCTGTGACTGCAAATCCTCCCTTGAAAGACTTTGCTGGATATGCTGGCAGAATTCACAGTAAATGAATAAAATGGGCTTTTGTCGGGACCAGAAGTTTGCTTCCTGCTAGCCTAGATCAGAATACACCTGGGATCGAATGCTGTAGGCGGAATGTTGCTTCTTACTCTCAGTGTCAGAAGATGAAAAGGGGAGAGGGGGGAAATAGGCCATGATGGATGGTTTGTCAGGCCAAGTTTTAGCTTGTATGGCTATATCCAATTTCTTGGCAGGTTTAAATTCTCCAAGGGAAGAGCCGAGCCTTCTGAAATTCTTCAGGCATTTTGTCAGATAGAATGTTGAGCAAAATGAAGAGAAGGGAACAGAAAGCGAAGGCCGTCGGATAGCTAAGTCTGAATTTAGCTTCTGTAGGAAAGGAAAGAGGCAAGATAAGCTACTATCTGATCACATAACCTTCTCATAACCCATAATAACCTTCTCATAACCCACACAGGAAGGTGAAGTCATAGTACAGGTCAGGGGTGCCAGCATTACTACCGGTTCAGTGGCCAAAAAGTTTTTCGTGCACAGGCGCATTTGCACTTAAGAAGGTCTGTGCATGAGCACACCAGTAAAAAGAAAGGAGGGGGGATTACATTTTTTCAATGAAGATTGTTCTGCGCATGTGCAGAACAGAAAATAAAAGAAGCGGTACCGTCACGTGTCCGACCGAGTTACTACCTTTTCAGCTGAACTGGTCCGGATAGGTAGAAACCTACCTCTGGTACAGGTAGTCCTTGTCTTACGACCGTGATTGAGCCCAAAGTATCTGTGGCTAAGCAACAACATTTTGTTTAGTGACTGTCCAATGTTACAATGGCACTGAAAACTGGGACTTATGACCGTTTTTCACAGTTCTGACATTTATAGCATCCCCCGTGATCATGTGATCAAAATTCAGATGCTTGGCAACCAGTTCATACTTATGACCGTTTCTATGTCCCAGAGGTCATCTCATCACCTTTTGCGAACCTTTGTAGTAACCCTCTGGTCACGTGATCAAAATCTGGATCCTTGGCAACTGGTTCATATTTATGACGGTTGCCATGGCCCGGGGTCATGAGGTCCCCTTTTGCAACCTTCTGAAAGTAAAGTCAATGGAGATTCACATAACAACTGGGGCAGGAAAGGTCATAAAATGGGGCAAAACTCACTTATCAAATGTCTCACTTAACAACAGAAATTTTGGGCACAATTATGGTCATAAGTCGAACACTACCTGTATACCATTGGAATAAGTGACCACAGGTAGGGAACTCCTTCTCCTTCACTAGAGCTTTTCAAACAGTATTAGGATTGTCTTCTATTGGGGAGAGTGTAGTGAATCCTGCGATATCCAAGGGTGTTCTGACTGAGGCTTCCCAAGAGCATGAAGCAAACTCCTGGTCCCGACAAAAACCCCTTTTATTAATTGACTGTGAATTCTGCTCATTCACATCCAGCAAATCCAAGAGAGGATTTACAGTCACAGACCTCATCTGGCTTGGAGAGCTGCCAGGATGATATCTACAGAACTTGGCAAGGAGTCTCGTAGAGTAACAAACCAGTTAAGCGAACTAATTGTCTCCTGCAAACTCCACTTCCCTTTCACTCCTCTTTTATTTCCTCTGGGAGGGGTCATTCATCCTCCACCTGTGGCCTTACTCCCAAGTCGACCCCTTTTCTTTAGCTCTTCCCTTCGTCTGGCAACTCTGCGCATGCACACACTCGGAATAGGCTCCAGCTGCTCATCTGCCTCACTGATGTCTGACTCTGAAGGCAGCTGATAACTACCGGATGGCTCTGGCCCCCTTTCTGCCTCTGACATAGAGCCCTCATCAGAGCCTTCCCCAGACTCCAGGACTGGCCCATGTTCCTCCCTAACCTCGTCACTGTCCGAATCTGCTGCCAGCTCTGCTGGCCACTGGCAGGCCACAACAAAAGGTTTGAATTTCATGTTCTCTTAAGTCCCTTCCAACTCTAGAATTCTATGACCCTAACATTACTCTTTGTTATTATACTTTTCAGCATATGGTTGTACAAAATAATAACAACAACAACAATAATAATAATAGAACAAAAAAAACACCCTAGTTGGAACAACTTATATCCTCCAATATTACCTTAACAGTTCCTAGGTCCTTGGTTAGGACTTGAGCTGTTGAGCTACCAACCATCCCCAAAGGTTGTGAATCTCACCAAAGTTTAACCACATAATAATAATGATGATAATAATAATCTCTCATCATCGTATTCCTTCTTGATGTCTTTCAATGCCCATCCACTGTGGTGGAATGCAGTCTGGATTCCCAGAGAGGGAGAAAATCAAGAGACAATGAAGTTAGACAGTTTGTGCGTGAGAAAAAGGGTGAAGGCGCTTCCTTCCTAACGGTTCCCAGAATACATATTTTATGATGCAAAGAATTGCTTTAGCTTGGCAAGGTTTCTGTCTGTAGGTGAGGAACAACAAAATAAACTGCTAGGAAATAAGTGGACATAAGTTTTTCAGTTCTTGGAGTTCAACTCCCACCCACCCATCCCCCTAGATGCAAATGGCAGTTTGTCTCCCCTTTTCCTACCTATCTCAATCTGCTATTCCAAGCATCTGAGTCATCGCAGCCAATGATAATACCAATCTTGCAGCAATTTTCTTGCAATCTTGGTGATCAAATCACCTGCGTGTCCCTTTCAGTCAGTTTTGCTTGCCCTTGAGTGGTGGCAAATGTTTCTGGCTACCTTGTCCTTGACTTCCTACAGCCTTGTGTTATTTCTTTAATGGGAATTGTAAATTATCTTCCCAAGGAGCAGTGCAGGCAAAAACAACCTCAGCCTGGGATTATGAATGAGGCCGAGCCCTCCCCCCCCAGCCCCCCGCTGCGTTATTTAAATGAAACAAGTCGTTTTATTCTTTCATTTCCACCCCTAATTAGAATTGTGCAAATAGAAGAAACCAGGCATTGTAATTATGGAAATGTTTACCTTTCCGGAGGCCTTGATGCATTTATTTGAAAGGACTGGAGTCTGGGTTGGATTGTCACCGGCGGCTAGGTGCTCCAATGAATGAGCAACTTTGAACATAGCAGCCGGATCATGGTTAGGTTTGCAAGCACACCTTGTCAACCTACCTGATGCAGACAACTCATTCACCTCCCAAGAGTTTCTTGCTGTCAGCAACACCCTTCGTTTGGCCTTTCATTGAAGAGCCTTCTTTTTAATGCAACTGAACCATTGCAGTATAACTAGAGGTAGAGAGTCTAATACAGGGGGTGTCAAACTCATGGCCCGGGGGCCGGATCCGGCCTGCAGGATGCTTAGATCTGGCCCACGGGGCCACCCTGGAAACAGCAAAGGCCAGGGCTGCAGTACCACTGCCAGCAAAAACAGGAGGGCCATGCATGGCCCTCTTGAGTTCTGGTTTCCTGGCAGAAGGTTGCAGGATGCCATCCAAGCTGAAAATGGAGCTCGCAAGGGCCATGCGTGGCCCCCTTGAGTTCTGTTTTTGCTGCCAGAGGTTTGCAGGAGGCCATCGCAGCCGAAAACTGTGCTCGGGAGCCTATTTTTGCTGGTAGAGAACTCGGGCCGCCGCAGGCGCCCCCTGACACGAGTGACGTCATACTACCCATGCCTACCCTGGCCACTCCCAACCCGGCCCTCTGAGGTCAAGCACAATCCTGCAGTTGTGCTTGTGGATGCAGACCTCAATGAAATCGAGTTTTGACACCCCTGGTCTAATACTTTGATCCAATACTTTGACCTCTGTACATGCCCAGAAGGTCCGTAATGATGTCTGGGTGGGTGGATGGAGCCTCACACTGCCACCACTACCGGTTTGCCCAAACTGGTGCAAACTGGCAGAATACCACCTCTGGTACCATCACCGACCAAATAGCAGCCTGGATATAGTTGCCCAGTTCTTCCTACTCCATTAGTTATCTTTCCCTTGTCGTGGTGGGATAACTCTGACCTTCACCGTCTTCGGCCAAAGGAAGAGCTGGCTCAGAGTCAATTCCCGCTTGGAAGAACCTTCTTCCCAGCTGCGTCCCCTCTGATGGGACATCTGTTTTGTTGAAGTTCTACACTGTAGACATATCTGCTGGGAACGCCAACCACGGTGTGGAGATCTGTGATGAGCAGTTATCCTGCAGCGCAATTACGGATAAATCCCCATAGCCGCGTGTGTCTCCACGTTTGTGTGGCTAATTATAATGGCACGCAGCTCTGAAGCTGGTGGAGAAGTGCCAAAGAATATTGATTGCACCTGTCTGCCTGCAAATGGATGGGCTGACGCTACTGGGGGGAAAAAAGCTGTGAAAGGGACCAATTTATGGTATATACTGTACAAGTTGGCTCAACATCTCGCTCTCCGCTATGACGTGGGGAGCGATGGATGTTACAAGCCCATCCATTGCTTATAATCCAACAATTCCATCAATTGCTTGCAACCCAATTTATACCTTGGCTTACGGTAAAGGCCAAAACAGTCATCACAAACACATCAGCACTAGACAGAGCAGTCCATCTGCATTTGAAAGACGAAGGCCACTCTTTTGAAGACAGCAAAGTCCACATTTTGGGCAGAGAGGACCTCTGGATTGAAAGAGGGGTCAAAGAGGCCATCTATGTCAAAACTGAACAGCCCTATCTCAACAGAGGGGGGAGGGATACGACATCATCTATATCCGACAGAGGTTCTTTCAACAGTTCCAAGAATGTTCCACACCAGTTATGGTATGCTATTCTCTTTACTACAAGTTTGGTAGCGGGAGCGCGCCCGTCTTCTAAAAATTAAACTGTTATCTGTACTGTATCGAAAGCTCTCTCGTCAGTCCTGCTTTCTGAAAGAGTGGCTTTTCTTGAAGTTAAGGCTTACAGCAAACTATTAGCAGTACATTTGGGGGGAAAGCAGATTTAAAATACAGATAAATCCCCACCAGATAGTCAGTGTAGTTTTTGCACTACAAAAACTATGCTTCAAGTTCAGCTACTCGCCCCTGTTGCAAACTATGTTTCAAGTATGACAAAGTCCATCCCCTCCTTGGGGCGATTTTGCCACACCGGCCGTATCATGCTGCTGCCTGCTTTCAAACGTTCTCCCTTTGGGGTTGAAAAAAACCCTATCCTCATTTCTTGAATCGGCAGACCAGCGTGAGCTTCTAAATCGGCTCGATGCGAACCCCGATCGCTTCCTCTTTTGTTCAGCTAGGAAATGCGCTGCTTCTTTGACCTTTTTGCTCAACAGGGCTCTGTCCAAAAACCGCAGGAAGTCGCGAAAGGCCTTTCGGTCACAGCTGAGGTTTTCTCCCACCGACATCTCAAACTGCTGACCCTGGAGGAATGCCTGGCTGTAGCCAAATCAGCAGCGAGCTGGCTCTCCTGCTGCTTAGCCAATAATGCCCGCAAAAAAAAAACAGAGAGAGGAAAAGAGGAATGGGCTGTGGTTCCTTCTGGCTCAGTGTGCAGCTGTGCCCTGTGCTGAAATGATAAGTCAAAGTCCAGCAGCTTTCCAGATTTGATACAGGTTCTGAAATGGCTACTTAAATGCTGTTTAGGTAGGATGCATGGATCCCTGCAGGTGTGTGAAATGAAGAGCGCAGAAGCTGAATGGCAGAGTATTAAGTTCATGTGTGCTGGGAACTTAGAGGGAAATCTCTCACTGGCTGGGCAAAATGTTACTTTACCTCTTATCACACAGTTTCAGGGGATGACCTTGAGTAACAGCATTGCAAAAGGGAAACAAAAGCTTACTACATCCACTCTGACCCTATCATGTTTTATAAAACTCCATCATCTTTCTTCTCACAAGCATTGCTAACAGGATAACAGAGTTGGAAGGGACCTTGGAGGTCTTCTAGTCCAACCGCCTGCTCAAACAGGAGATGCTAGATCATTTCACACAAATAGTTGTCCAATCTTTTCTTTAAAACCTCCAGTGCTGGAGAGCCCACAACCTCTGGAGGCCAGATGTTACACTGATTGATTATTCTAACTGTCAGGAAAAGGGAGGGAGGGAGGGAGGGAGGGAGGGAGGAGAGAGATAGAAAGAGAAAGAAAGAGAAAGAAAGAAAGAAAAAGAAGGAAGGAAGAGAAAGAAGGAAAGAAAGAAAGAAAGAAAGAAAGAAAGAAAGAAGGAAAAGAAGGGAAGGAAGGAAGAAAAGAAAGAAAGGGAAAGAAAGAAGGAAGGGTGGGAGGAAAGAAAGAAGGAAAGAAAGAGAAGGAATGAAGGAAAGATAGAAAGGAGGAAAGAAAGGGAAGGAAGGAAGGAAAGAAAGGGAAAGAAAGAAGGAAGAGTGGGAGGAAAGAAAGAAGGAAAGAAAGAGAAGGAAGGAAAGATAGAAAGGAGGAAAGAAAGAGAAGGAAAGAAGGAAGGGAGGGAGGAAGGGAGGAAAGACGCCCAGCTACCTTTTGGAAAAATTACCTTTGGGTCAACCAGGACCTGAATGCTTGAAAATCTCCATCGACACCAAGACGGTCTCCTTCATACCATATGATAAGAAAACAGCTGAGTTTTTGCTAAGACTCAACCACAAAATACCCAGTTCTGTTTTTACCTACATAGATTATCACATAGTATAAGCCCAGTGCAGTTCCTCACATTTGTTTAAGACCTGTAGTTTCCATATGCTGACCTGCTCCCCATGTGGGAAAAGCATGATGTCTGCAATTATTTGTGGACACATTCTATAGTTATGGTTGATTAGGTCAACTGACAATCTAAACAGGGATTTCTCGTTTCAGAAAATAAAACAGCCCCGTGATTCTCTTGCAAGAATTCAGTTCTGCATTCTGGTTTCACAACACAGAATCAACCTTTGCCTTAGCAGGATTTTGTCCAGATGGGCACTGATCATAAAAAATGAGGAGAAGCATTGGAACTGACAAGTTTCAGATTAGTTAGAGCAATGCTTAGAATCAGGAGAAACACACCGCACCACGCCTGGAGGGTATGAAAAATCTCAGCAGCTTTCAGAGATACAGGCGGACAAAGTTCACGCTTTGTGGCTCCTTTATTCATGATTAGTCTGCCAAAATTTGACAGCAAAATCATTAATTTTCAGCGTTGTAGATAACAACAGAGACAGACACTTACTGTAGATATATATATGAAATAAAATTCATCCTGGGCCTCGGAATTTCAACACACTTTAAGCGTTCCCAGAATCGTCGAAAATCAAAAATAAAGAACTTGCTTAAATAATGGGGCACCTCAAAGATTCTCCTTCTCGTTTTTAAGAAGAAGAAGAAAAGCAAGTTAAAGAAAATCTGACGGAGGGTTCCAACAGTTCATGTTATAAATAGAATCCAGAATAGGCAATCCAGACACAATGCGTATTTCTAGAGCAGATAAGGTAGTGGTAGACAGCTCGGGCGACTTTAAAGAGGGCCTGGAAATTCTGAGAGAGGAAGGCAATCAGAAGATAATCACAGTGGGTGCATATGACCCTAAGATTTCAACAACTTGCTCTGGACTCCCATTGTTAACTCACAATGTTGGGAAAGGGCTATTGCCTATATCTATAGTGTTTGGTTGACCACAATAGGAAATAAAAAGATGAACAAGCAGAGGCTCTAAAGGTCTTCATGTTTTACAGGGTAGGACAAGAAGCAATGGGTGGAAACTAATCAAGGAGGGAAGCAACTTAGAACTAAGGAGAAATTTCCTGACAGTTAGAACAATTAATCAGTGGAACAGCTTGCCTCCAGAAGTTGTGAATGCCCCAACACTGGAAGTCTTTAAGAAGATGTTGGATAGCCATTTGTCTGAAACGGTATAAGGTTCCCTGCCTAGGCAGGGGTTGGACTAGAAGACCTCCAAGGTCCCTTCCAACTCTGTTATTCTATTCTATTCACAGTCAACAAAGCAGTGTTGGAATTGAGAACTATGTATTTGCTTGTTTATTTTTATCCTGCCTTTATTATTTTTATAAACAACACAAGGCGTTGTTGAACATACCTAATACTCCTTTCTCCTCCTGTTTCCCCCACAACAAACAATCCCGTGAGGCGAACTGGGCTGAGAAAGAGGGACTGTGGCCCATGATTCCTGCTTCAGTTTCCACTTTGGCCTGTTCAGAAATAGAGACGTTCCCTGAAGCCCTATGGACTTGCACTCAACTAAGCTAGACAGACCAAAAGTTTGATATGAGGTGTAGAACTTGGTTCTTCTAGGGTACGTCATGGATTTGCCATGAACTCTGACAGTTCTGCCTCACCCTATTTCCAGTCCCGTCTCCCACAGCTGCATTCATGGAGACCAGCTTTGAGGTTTGACAAGCCATAAACTCAATCTGGATCTCAAATCAGCAGAACTGTTAAGCAGCCCGTTTGAAGCCTATAAAGGCTATACCTAAAGATGTTGAGGTGGGAGGGTGATATAAACAGAGTAGCATTATTGGAAGGGACCTTCCAGTCCAATCCTCTGCTGAAGCAGGAGACCCCATACAATTTGAGACAAGAGGCTGTCTCGTCTCTTCTTAAAAACCTCCATACACAGTTATCCAATCTCTTCTTAAAAGTCTCCAGTGATGGAGTATCCACAACTTACCGTATATACTTGAGTATAAGCCGACTCAAGTATAAGCCAAGACCCCTAATTTTACCCCAAAAAACTGGAAAAAGTTATTGACTCGAGTATAAGCCGAGGCTGGGAAATGCAGCAGCTAGATAACAATAAAATTGCTTTAATTGAGGCATGTGGAAAAGAGGAGTGCGATGGGACTGTATACACATAAACACGAATAGAAAACCGGTACTTTTTTTACATACATCTATATATATATTTACCGCGATCACCGCGATACACAACGCGCTTCCAGCGCCACCCTCCCCTCTGCCGACTCGGCTCCCCTGACACTCCATCCCGCTTCTTTGCTGTAAACCCCCTACCAGCACCCTCGGATCCTCCCCCGCTGACCAGGACACCCGCTCCCGAGGCACTCCTCCTCCTCCTCCGCTTGCAAAACCTGGTTTCGGCGATCAGTTCCGTCACGGATTGCGAGAGCTACAGGAGGGGGGGGGAAACGCTAGGAAGGGAAAGCGTGGGCGGCGTTTCACTCTAGCGGGGTCATGTGCGTCCGTCGGTTTCCGGTTCGTTTTGCGAAGCTTTAGTGAGACGGTTCGGGGGAGCCGAGGAGTGGGGCAGCCGGTGGTCGCGCGGATTTTTTGTTCACTGGAGTATAAGCCGAAGTGGATTTTTCAGCCCAAAATGTGGGCTGAAAAATTTGGCTTATACTCAAGTATATACGGTAACTTTAACAGACAGATTCACAGAATTGGAAGGAACATAGGTCGTCTAGTCCAACCCCTGCTCAAGCAGGAGACCCTACACCATTTCTGAGAAATGGTAGTCCAATCTCTTCTTGAAAGCCTCCAGTGATGAAGCTCCCCCAACTTTCGAAGGCAACTTCTGTTCCATTGGTTGATTGTTCCCACTGTCAGAAATGTTCTCCTTATTTCTAGGTTGAATCTCTCCTTGGTCAGTTTCCATCCATTATTCCTTTCTGGCTTTCGGGTGCTTCGGAAAAGAGCTTGACCCCCCTCCTCTCTATGGCAGCCTCCAAATATTAAATAACAGTTGGTAGGGGGACCTTGGAGGTCTTCTGATCCAATCCTTGCTCAAGCAGGAGATCCTTCACCACTTCAGACAAATGGTTGTCCAATCTCTTCTTAAAAACTTCCAGTGTTGGAACATTCACAATTTCTGGAGGCAAGCCATGCCACTGGTTAATTGTTCTTACTGTCAGGAAATTTCTCCTTAATTCTAGATTGGATCTCTCTTTGATAAACTTCCATCCCTAACTTCTTGTCCTGTCCTCAGGTGCTCTGGAGAATAGGCTGAACCCCTCTTACTTGTAGCAGCCCCTCAAATATTGGAAGACTGCTATCACCTCACCCCTAGTCCTTCTTCTCATTAAGTTAGCTACATCCATTTCCTGCGACCATTACTCATATGTTATAGCCTCAATTTCTGGGGCTCAATTTCCTCCACCAGTCCAGTACTTATGTGTTCCTTCCGAAATTACCCTTTCCCCCTGAAATTAAGACCTAACCGGAAAATAAGTCCTAGCATGATTTTTCAGGATGCTCGTAATATAAGCCCTACCCCCCCCCAAAAAAAAATAAGCCCCCCATTTAGATTGTAATCCAGATGGATGCATTTAGTGCCATATTTTCCCAAAAATAAGACCTAACCAGAAAATAAGCCCTAATGCATCTTTTGGAGCAAAAATTAATATTAGACCCAGTCTTATTTTCGGGGAAATATAGTAGAATCCTAAAGACTTCAAAAAATCCACTTCTCGACAACCCGCTTTTTCAAATAACTGAATGGCTTCCGTGGTTTGTCCAGTTCTTGCCAAAATGCCAAATAATTCTGAACTGCTTTTTTTGTTTATTGATCCTTTTGGTCTAAAATGTGAATGAGCAATGAGAGACATGCCAGGCAGCATAGTTCATAGAGCCAGGAGGTATTTCTGCAACCCGTCACTGTAACCAGTATAAATGGCATTTATTATTTATTCCGTTCGTGTTTTTTGAAATCTTTTCTTCCATGATCTCTTTGCAGGTATGTCAGCTCAGCTGTTGAGCGCCAAGGAGGTACAGCTATGAGAAAGGTAAATCCGGCAAAACTTACCCTGCTTTCTTTAGAGAAATAATTTAACTGCTACGGCCCGTTGCATGGTTATCTCTGGGTTTGTGAATGAATGAGTCAGTCTGGCAATTCTGCTCCGCTTTCAATGCAGCTGTATGTGCGGTAACATTTTCAAAGAATGCTCAACTTGTCCATAATTGTCAAACTAGAGATCAGAGATAGATCTAGAAGTATGGCATAAATGGAATAATGATGGTGAAGGGCCTGGAGCAGGGGTCAGCAGCCCACAGCTCTGGCTCTTTCATCCCTCTGCTGCAGCTCCCTATCGCCAGTCGGCACCACAATTTTGAGAGGAGCTTCTGGTTAAGGGGGAGAAGCAGGGTGCACCAGGGGGAGACTCTATGGCAAAGGGCGGGTTTTCCGGTCAGCAGCACAATTGATAGAGCTTTCGGTTAGGACAGATAGAGGAAAAAGGACGCCGCACTAGGAGGAAACTCTATAGTGGGGGAACCGGACTTCCGGTCGGCAGAGGAAAAAGGATGCCTCGCTAGGGGGAGACTCTATGGTGAGGGAACCAGATTTCAGGTAGGCTCCAGAATTGAATGGGGGGCTTCTGGTTAGGACCTTTGTGGCTCTTTGAATGTTTAAGGTTGCCGACCCCTGGCCTAGAGCAGAGGTATCAAACTCAGATCTGGCCTGCGCGGCTGCCCTGGAAACAGTGAAGGACCAGCCCGCGGTGCCTCTGCCAGTGAAAACGAAGCTCGGCAAAGGGTTGCAGGAGGCCGTCGCAGCCCGAAAACAGATCTCAGGAGCCCGTTTTCCCTGGGAGAGTGCTCAGGCCACCACAGAGTGATGTTGGGCTGACCATGCCTATCCTAGTTATGCCCCCACCCCAAGGTCAAACACAACCGTGACACGGCCTTCAATGAAATCAAGTTTGACACCCCTAGAAATCAACTTGAGACCCCAAGTTTGACGCTGGCCTAGAGATTCGGTTCTGCGAAGAAACAATTTGGTCTTCTTAGTCCTAGGTAAAAACAGTGAAGAAATAAAGTAAGATCTTGTTTAAATAATAAGAGGCCAGCCATCTTTTCAAGGTGCAATCTTTTGCGATGGAAGAGGCACCCCAACTATTTAAAAGGGTCACTTCTCATTTTTCACAAGATTTCAACATTCTCGTTGAAAAACGTGACGTGATTTGGTACTCGCATAAGTTTTGATCCATTTTTCCTCCCTTATTTTGAGGACCCAAAGAAAATAAAACCAGGTCTTATTTTGGGGGGAAACACGGGTGTATAATTTTCCAATTCTCCAACCCTGGAAGGGCAGCCTTTGAAAACGTGTGCACGCAACGTGGTCACCAAGGAGAAAAGCAAGATAAGAGAGCAACCATTTCAACTCTGCAATAACTTGGATATCAGAAAGCCCAAGTTGGATGCGTTTTGTCAAGCATTAATAACACTGAATTAAATTCAAGGCCATTTTAAGACACACTGCCTTCTGCTTGTCAGTTTCCCCCGTGATTTGACACTCATCACTCAAACTAGAAAACATTGTGAGAACAAATTTATTTCTTAGCAAAAAAAAAATTGGTAGACTACGGTTTATTAGAGATGTGTGAATCAACATAACCCCGGGTGTTTTTTTTTTACTGTTTACTAATAAGTAAATATTCCAATCTGGTAAAGTTTTCTGGGAGGTGTGTGCGTGTGTATTATTTCTAAAGTTCAAAGGACTGATGTGTCTTCCATTAAGTTGTGGAGCTGTTTAATATACAGCAGTTTGCTGAAGAATATTTCTCAGAGGTAGAAAATCGTCCAGCTTTTCTCCTTTAACATGAATATTTCTTCCATGTAGGTTTTTTTTTAAATTCAAATCCCTCTAATGCAAAGTCTCTCGAATATAGCTCTTGCTAATTTTGAGAAGCGTAACTCTTTCCAAAAGTACAGTCAATCTTCGATTTACAACCACAACTGAGCCCAAAATGTCTGTCGTTAGGTGTGACACTTGTTAAGTGAGCTTTGCCCCATTTTACCATCTTCCTTGCCACAGTCATTGAGTGAATTACTGCAGTTGATAACTTAGTAACCCAGTCGTTGAGTGAATCTGGCTTCTCCATTGACTTTGCTTGTTAGAGGGTCACCAAAAGTGATCACATGACCTTGGGACACAGCAACGGCCATAAATATGAAACAGTTGCCAAGCACCTGAGTTTTGATCACACAATCATGGGGATGCTGCAAAAGTTGTAACTGTGAAAAGCAATCCTAAGTCACTTTTTTTTTCAGTGCTGTTGCATGTAGAGATGCTAAACTTATGCCCTGCTTGACCTCTCCCCCAGCTCTGCCTTTCTCTCTCCTACAGGTTCAGTAGGAGTAGAATAGCTTAAGTGGTCTTTTATTCTATTGTTTGGGGTTCACAGAAAGTCAGAGATGGCCCGGTGTTCTGACCCCCCTCTCCACGCCTGTGAATAAACCAGAACACAGGCTTGGCTGTTTGCCACTGTTTAATTACTGAGATTACAAATCCTTTGGCTGAGGGACCAGACAACTCATGTTCAATAGAGCAACCCAGATAATTTGAATGAAGCAACACAGATAGTCCCAATGAGCAGACACAACTAGAATACATAGATTTTCTTAACTACTAATTCGAACGGTTGTTTCCTGCAAATGTCCCCTCCCAATGCCTCACCTATAAGCTCTCTTGGGAGGGGCCAATCCACAACCACCTGTGCTTAATCATCTTCTGTGAGTCTGCCTATGGAGTTGCTGCTTCCGTTTCTCACCCTTCTCAATCTAGCATCAGGGACAAACTGCCTTTGATCCTCCACACTGCTCGATGCCTCAGGCACCTCCTGGTGGCCAACCAGCCCCTCTGGTCCCTGCTCTGAGTCTGAACCCTGCACAGGGTCCTCCACATCGTCCACGACAGACTCATATGGTTCCTCGCTTTCCGAGTCCATCAGCAGCTCAACCGGATCCTGCTAGACCACAACAGTCTGGTATGTGAGTGATGTGAGTGACAAGAGTGACATGGGAGGCCTGGCTTCTTACACAGCTTTTGTCACCCCACCACTTACTATACTGGACCATCCTTGGCCTACCTGTGAACCCCCAAGCAATGGAATAAAAGACCGCTTAAGCTCTTCCACCTATACCAGGAGTGTCAAACTGGCAGCCCGCGAAATGAATGCGTCGCACGTAGGCCACGCCCACCCCACCTCCACGAAGGGGAAAAATGTCACGGAACGTCATGTAATGGCAATGGGACGTCACGAGTTTCACACCTGTGACCTATACTGAAACTTGTAGAAGTGGGATTGGCAGACCCGGGAAAGGAGTCAAGCAGAGCGTACGTTTAACATTTCTACATAGTCACAAGAAGATGAAGTCCAAATTCCCCCTTTGATTGCTGCCCAGTGTGGAACCAGCTTTTCTTCAAATGATGTCGATGTTTTGATGTTGTTGTTTTCTCCCTGGGTGTTCTGACCTAGGCTTCCTGAGAAAGCACAAATCACAATCTTTGTCCCCCAAACCCTCTTTTATTTAAATGGCTGTGAATTATGGTCATTCACAGCCCGTAATAATTCACAAACATACTGTGAAGAGTCTGACAGATGTCTGCTTGAGTTGCCACAGTCTTTCAGGGTATCATTGATAAGCACCCATCTTTATCTCCCTTGAAACGCTGCCAGAGACCTAATAGTCAATTAGTTTTGCAAGGCCAAACATAGCACAGAGTCAAACAGGACTTCTCAGAGCTTGAACCGACTAGACGAACTAATTGCTTCCTGCAAAGGATCACGTCCATTTGCTCCTCTTTTATGTCTTAGGAGAGGGGCCAATCATCTCCAAGTCTTACTCCCGAGTCGCCCCTTTTGTCTTAACTGTTCTTGCCTTCTGGCAGTTCTGCGCATACGCGCACACTCGGAAGAGGCTCCCACTGTTCTTCTGCCTCACTGATGTCAGACTCCAGAGGCTCTGGAGGCAGCACATAACTCCTAGATGACCCTGGCCCCCCCTCTGCCTCCGACACAGCCCTCGTCCGAGCCTTCCCCAGACTCCAGGAGTGGCCCATGTTCCTCCCCAACCCTCCCCACTGTCTGACTCTGCTGCCGGCTCTGCAGCCTCTGGAGTTGCTTCTTTGTAGCATTTCTACGGAGGCATAACGCATATGCTTCAGCAGATGTTGCTGCAAACAATGTAAGCAAGTTCTGTGCTTTATTGTTGCCACTTGCCAGCTCCGTTAAGCATTCTCTCTTCCTTTGGACCCTATTCTTCACGGACTGAACGCAGGAATAATTAGCCTGAACTCTAAATGCTTTGAATGGAAGAGTTGGCAGTTTCGGTCCTTTTGGGGAGCGATTTGCCTTTCATTCTAAGCTGCTTTCTGACAAACTGAAAAGAGCATCTTGTGTAGCGAAGTGTACAATTAGGTAAGCATTCAAGATTTCAAACGAGGCACACGCTTTGAAAGGCAGCTGCTTATAATATTCTCTTTTTTTTTCCAAAAAAAAAAATATTTTTCTTTATGTGGCTTATGCCTGGGGGTGACTAATCAGTCAGATCAGCGTGCAAAATTTGTCATTTATCAGAGCGGACCCAGCTTGCATAGAAAAAAAAACAACCACCCTCTGTTTATTTTGAAATCATTGTGTGGTTTCTTCTCAAAACGAGCCTTTTTGCAGCAGTCTCCGGTTTCACACGGGCTGCAATTCATCGCAAAGGTGGTTTAGGATGGGCCGAGTATGTTAGCATTAAATAAACAATTTGTTTAGCAGCTTGGAAATTGGTCACCTCGAATCCCGAGGGAACAAGTTGCTTAGATCAAGGATGCCATTTCAAACCGAGCAAGAAATAATCAGTCTCCGATTTCCATCGAAACCTAGACAATCAAAGACTTCTTTAAGCACAAGAGACCTTTAGTCAAATTTCAAAAGCCCACTGCAAGTAATTAGTTCTGATTCCTAACGAGAAAATCGTGTCCTTTGCATAAAGGGGGGAGGAGAATTTTTTTAAATCATTTATTCCATTTCTATGTAGATATCTGGAATGTATCTTAGTTATGAGAAGGATAAGAGTGCAAAACTAGAGACAAAACAGAATAACAGACTTGGAAGGGCCCTTAGAGGTCTTCTAGACCAGCAGTCACCAACTGGTGGTCCGTGAGAAAATTTTGGTGCTCTGCAGAAAAATGTTTTGCATTTTTATATTGTGCTAAATCAACGCTTGTGTTGCTGCAAAGAGTTTCCTCCTTTGGGTTCTTTTTGTGCGGGTCAGAGGGCCTCCTGGTATGGGGCTTTATGCAAAGAGAGGAGGGAAGTACCACTGATGGCAATGAGCCAGAGGACCTTTGGGACTGCATCATGGCCTGGAATTGGCTGACCATCTCAGCCCAGTGAGCCTCCAGGCGCCAGTACCTGGCCTTGCACTCCCGCAGGTCTTCCCTCTGCTTGGAAAGCCTATGCTCATAGTCCTCAGTGAGGTGCTTCTGCTGAGCCTCCTTCTCAGTCAGATCCAATTTGAACTGAGCTGTTTTGCCAACTCTTTCTCCTGGTGGCTGCTTTGCTCCAGCAACTGCTTCCTGTTGGGGCCCTAAGGAGCCCGGGGGGGGCAGGCGAGGAGTGGCTGGGAGGGGAGGGGCGAGTAGAGGCTGGCAAGGTGCCCCTCGATGTGAGTGACATCAAGTTGACCATGCCCATCCAGTCACATGACCACCTAGCCATGCCCACCAGTCATTAGGAAGATGGTATTAGTGGTCTGCGGGATTTAAAATTATGAATTTAGTGGTCCCTGAGGTCCGAAAGGTTGTGGACCTCTGTTCTATACCAACTCCCTGTTCAGGCAGGAAATCCTTTACCATTTCAAATCTCTTCTTAAAAACTTTCCGTGTTGGAGCATTTCACAATTTCTGGAGGCAAGCCGTTCCACCGGTTCATTGTTTTCACTGCCAAGAAATCCCTCCTTAGTTCTAGGTTGCTTCTCTCCTTGATTAGTTTCCATCCATTGCTTCTTGTCCTTCCCTCTGGTGCTTTGGAGAATAGCTTGACTCCCTCTTCTTTATGGCAGCCCCTGAGATATTGGAAGACTGCTATTATCCTCCGTAATCAAACAAACATTGAATCACCAATAAATACTGTCCAGGCTTTTTAGATTCTACACCTTCTGTTTCAGTGAGCTTTTATCCAATGGGGTATTTAGTTTGACAAATAGTCTAAATGTAGTTTTTAGTCTCCTTTTACGTAGACTAAAATGCCTGCATCATTCAGAGCGGGTGTGGGGCGGGGGGAGGAAAAAGACAATTATGGTAGACCACTTGAGTTGCAAGAGGCAGGGCAATACCACAGCCTCACTATCTTGACTTACAGGCATCGGTTACCAACTTACCATTTGCTGTGGTTAACTGAGAGTAAGAACACACATTTACAGTTTCATACACTCCTCTTCCTGTTTCCTGTAGAAATCTGAAGGTGTGCACTCTATACGGTCCCATGAAGCCTATCTGTCTAAGGGATGAAGTTGCCCAGAGCTTTCTTATAACGTATGCATTTTTCCGCAATTCAGTGTAGAAAGTTAGCACCTACTGTTCTGACCGAGGCATCCCAAGAACATGAAGCATACTCTTGGTCCCGACAAAAATCCCTTTTATTAATTTACTGTGAATTCTGCTCATTCACATCCAACAGTCTTTCAATGGAGGATTTACAGTCACAGACCTTATCTGGCTTGGAGAGCTGACAGGTTGATATCTGCAAAACTTGGCAAGGAGTCTCGGAGAGTCACGAACTAATTAAGTGAACTAATTGTCTCCTGCAAACTCCACTCCCCTTTTGCTGCTCTTTTATTTCCTCTGGGAAGGGCCATTCATCATCCACCTGTGGCCTTCCTCCCAAGTCGACCCCTGTTCTTTAGCTGTTCCCTTCCTCTGGCAACTCTGCACATGCACACACTGGGAACAGACTCCAGCTGTTCATCTGCCTCACTGATGTCTGACTCCGAAGGCAGCTGATAACTGTCACACGGCTCTGGGCCCCTCTCTGCCTCTGACACAGAGCCCTCATCAGAGCCTTCCCCAGACTCCAGGACTGGCCCATCTTCCTCCCCAACCTCCTCACTGTCCGAATCTGCTGCCAGCTCCCCTGGCCACTGGTAGGCCACATCACCCACCCCTCTCCTAGAAGAATGGAATATTTTGAGAAATATTAAAAAGGCAGGATAAAATATTTCTCCTAGAAGAAAAATAAAAATCTTAAGGGTGACAGAAATGCAGAGCCTCAGCTCCCTGCCCCTCCCCTTAACACCGCCGCTGCAAGCAGACACTGAGCTGGGGCAGCTTTAGAAATGCAGATTTGCTAATCCATGACTGCCTGCAGGAAAGGTTGGCTCTGAACTAAGGTAAGATGACCCCTCAGCCATCATAGGAATTGCCCAACACCCTTCCAGAACACAAGCTCACTACATTGCATCATCTCAGTTGTACCACACCCTCCAGGCTTCAACCAAACTTAACTCAGACCATCAAAAGGTTAGCTATGACCCCCTACGACAGCCAATAGAATGCATGCTCTTGCACAGGAACAGGAAGCTCAAGTTCAAAGCCCAAGAGAAAGTATTTAAAAAAAAAAACCCACTCCCAACTCCATGTAGACAGCTGCACCAGGACCATGTGCTTGGTGGTTCTGTTCACCATTAAACCCTCTTTAAAATCAGCCTCCGTGTTTCCAAGTGTCTTTATCACAGCTTGGAAGTGAACCAAACACCAGTTTGGTTCGAACACCAGTTAACTGAAGTGAAAAGAGTAAGGTTCTATATTTAGGCAACAAAAATGGAATGCACAGGTACAGTATAGGTGATACCTTGCTCAGTAGTAGTAACTGTGAAAGGGATCTTGGAGTCCTAGTGGACAACCATTTAAATATGAGCCAGCAGTGTGCAGCAGCTGCCAAAAAAGCCAACACAGTTCTAGGCTGCATCAACAGAGGGATAGAATCAAGATCACGTGAAGTGTTAATACCACTTTATAATGCCTTGGTAAGGCCACACTTGGAATAATGCATTTAGTTTTGGTCGCCACGATGTAAAAAAGATGTGGAGACTCTAGAAAGAGTGCAGAGAAGAGCAACAAAGATGATGAGGGGACTGGACGCTAAAACATATGAAGAACGGTTGCAGGAACTGGGTATGTCTAGCTTAAGAGAAAGAAAGACTAGGGGTGACATGATAGCAGTCTTCCAATATCTCAGGGGTTGCCACAAAGAAGAGGGAGTCAAACTATTCTCCAAGGCACCTGAGTGTAGAACAAGAAGCAATAGGTGGAAACTAATCAAGGAGAGAAGCAACTTAGAACTGAGGGGAAATTTCCTGACAGTTAGAACAATTAATCAGTGGAACAGAAGTTGCCTCCAGAAGTTGTGAAAGCCCCAACACTGGAAGTCTTTAAGAAGATGTTGGATATTTGTCTGTAACGGTATAGGGTTTCCTGCCTAGGCAGGGGGTTGGACTAGAAGACCTCCAAGGTCCCTTCCAACTCTACTATTGTATTATTGTATTATTGTATAACTGTCAACAGAAGAAAGAGAAGCTAAGGCCTAGGTTGCAAACATCTGGGCTCTCTTTGCTAACTTTTGGCTCTTCTGCTATTCTCTGCACTTGTATTCATTTTGCAGGAGTTGCAGCCTCCAAAGCCAAAGCCAAAGCCAACTGCTCGTTTCTGAATGAACTGCCTCGGATCCTTCCCCCTTAAACAGTCTTTCTTAATGATCTGATTTTGAACAATGCAAATCCATATGCTGCTCAGAGGACAGGGAGGGAGAAGGAGAAGAATGTGACTGATTGATTCCTATTTTTAGGCATTTTTCTCCCTTCTGCTTTTCTAATCTCTTCTGCTTCCCTGATCACCCTCTTCAGAGCCTTTCATTAAGCATCAGGGAGAGGGGGTGGCTTGGCTGTTGTTTGAACAGACCCCCTGATCTGCATTTTCTTCGGCTGACTCTGAAGAAGCTCCAACTCTGGGAAGTCCATCGTGTTCCACTCAAAAGAAACTAATATTCTCTCAACTCCACCCAGAATCAAACGTGTTTGGTGGTTCTGCTTCATCATTAAACCATCTTTCTAATCAGCCTCCATCTTTCCAATGTCTTTCTCCCAGCTTGGAACTGGAACTGGATATCTCTTCTAACATATTTCAGCTCTTCTCCTCTTGGCATCTTATTGGGCCACCCCCCACCTCCCCAGTTCTTGGTGATCCAATTAAACCCGACTGCAGTCCAAAAAAACTCTTTGTCTCTTCTTAGTTTTTAAAGGTAATGTTGCTGTCTTGTTAAATTTGCTGCTTGAACTTTGCACAAGCCAGGGTGTTTTGTTTTTTTTAGCACTGATTGAGACTTACAGAGAGTTTATGTTGCTGGATTTTCCCGTCCCCGTGGCTATTTTTATCTCTTCTTCCAAGCTGGACTGTCAAGAAAGATTCTTTCTGGTAAAATGGAGCTGTGCCTGTGTGCGTTGTTGGGCTGGCTTTCTGTTTGCTTACTAGAGCTAGAAGAATATCCTGAAGTGTCTTCCCAAGCAAAAGGATCCTCAACTGCCCTAAAAAAAACTTGGAATGGCCTAGTGTTGTCCTTTGAGAGTTATGGTTGTTCTTGTGGTTGATCAGCTGATTGTTAAAATCTCTTTTCAGGGTCAGGTTGACTTTAGTGGTTGGACTTTTTAAAGCAGCCACCTCTGTTCTCAAGCTCACATCAAGCTTTAAAAGAAGAGTGGCTGCTTTAATGAAGAGCAGGAAGGTGTTTGCAAAGTCGGAAGCATTTCTTTGGCTTCGTTTTCAAAGCATGTCAAGCCCAAATATATACGGCCGTAAGCTTCCACTGCAGTGGCGCAGTGGTTAGAGTGTAGTACTGCTGGCTACTTCTGCTGACTGCCGGCTGCTTGCAATTTGCCAGTTCGAATCTCACTAGGCTCAAGGTTGACTCAGCCTTCCATCCTTCCGAGGTGGGTAAAATGAGGACCCAGACTGTTGGAGGAAATATGCTGACTCTGTAAATCATCTAGAGAGGGCTGCAAAGCATTGTGAAGCGATATATAAGTCTAAGTGCTATTGCTATTACTATAAGGAGGAGGAATAGAGAAACTTAAAATAAAAACTTGGAATATAGGTAGTCCTCAACTTACGACCACAATTGAGCCCAAAATTTCTGCTGCTCAGTGAAACCCTTGTTAAGTGAGTTTTCCCCCATTTTACGACCTTTCTTGCCACCATTGTTAAGCGAATCCGTGCAGTTGTTAAGTTAGTAGCACGGTTGTTAAGCGAATCTGGCTTCCCCATTGATTTTGCCTGTCAGAAGGTCGCAAAAGGGGATCACGTGACCCCGGGACACAGCAACCGTCATAAATATGAGTCAGTTGCCGAGGGTATGAATTGTGAGCAGGTGATCATGGGGATGCTGTGATGGTCATAATTGTAAAAAATAAGTCATAAGCCACTATGAATGGCCACTAAATAAACTGTTGCAAGTTGGGAATTAACTGTATTTCCTTTAAAGTAAAAAAAAGTTTAAGTGCAGTGGTTAGAGTGCAGTACTGCAGGCGACTCCCGCTGACTGCCGGCTGCCTGCAGTTCGGCAGTTCGAATCTCACCAGGCTCAAAGTTGACTCGGCCTTCCATCCTTCCAAGGTCGGTAAAACAAGGACCCAGATTGTTGGGGGCAATAGGCTGACTCTGTAAACTGCTTAGAGAGGGCAGTAAAGCACTGTAAAGCAGTATATAAGTCTAAGTACTCTTGCTCTTGCTATTTTGGTTAGAAAGAAATCGGATTTTTTTTCCCCCCGAAAGCACTCACGCTGGCTGGGGATTTCTGGGAGTTGAAGTCCACATGTCTTAAAGTTGCCAAGACTGGTCATCTCTAGAGCCTAAAGATCTCCCACTCAGCTTTCTACCGCTTAATTCCGCTGCTTTTTATAGACTAGGGTAGATATACCGCCTGGCCTAAAAAAGAATAACGCGAAAGCTTTGCGTATACCACATATTGAGAGATTTCCTGTGTAGGTGGGGTTTGTTTTGTGCTGACTGATAATCAGAATGAATGAATCTCTTCTGCTTCCTACGCCAAGTCTCATTCGTTCCATTCCAGATCTGCACCGGTTTGCAAATTCCGTTTTTTAAAGCTTGCATAGATATTCACATGCCATTTTTTGTTCACAACCATGTGCCGTTTTTATACCCAACGTAAACCCATTTGTGGTTTCTCTTTCTCTAATATATGACATTTCGAAGGTGATTTCCCTCAAGGCGTGGGTGTGTTTGTCACAACTTTCCATAGTTTTGCATGCTTTAAAGACTCTTGAAAAAGACTATCCCAACATTTCAGGGCAAAAAGTCAAGATCACCCATCATATCCAGGAAGTGTGAGCTCATGGTATGTATTGAATGTGAACCAAACAGATTTCTTCACTTCATTGAACAGAACAGAATAACAGTTGAAAAGAGACCTTGGAGGTCTTCTAATCCAACCTCCTGCTCAAGCAGGAGACCTTTTGCCATTTGGGACAAATGGTTGTCCAATTTCTTCTTTAAAACTTCCAGTGTTGGAGCATTTACAACTTCTGGAGGCAAGTTGTTTCACTGATTAATTGTTCTAACAGTCAGGAAAATTGTCCTCAGTTCTAAGTTGCTTCTCTCCTTGATTAGTTTCCACCCATTGCTTCTTGTCCTGCTCTTAAGTGCTTTGGTGAATAGCTTGACTCTCTCTTCTTTGGGGCAGCCCCTGAAATATTGGAAGACCATTATCATATCACCTCTTGTCCTTCTTTTCATTAAACTAGGCACATCCAATTCCTATGCTGTTTCATTAGTGGGGTAATTGGGAGGGGGAATAGTAAGGAGTAGAATTGAAGAACGTGTTGTTGTCAAAATAAAACATTCCTTTTTAGAAGCCCAAGGTCGTTCTTTGTCTCCACATCTCTGCACCTGACTGGAACTAGATGGGTGGAAATGCCAGCGTGGCAGTGGAAGTTTGCACCATGTGATGGACTTGTGGGTGTGGGGGCAAGGTCTTGAACTTTCAACTGGGTGGAAACCCCAGGAAGCTTTCAGATTCGGATTTCCCACAGATGTACCAACATGTCTCTCTTATTAAATTGGAACTTTGAGGAAAGCTCTGCCTTGGACTCTGATTTAATTCTGGATGATATTTGGAACGCTGATACATCCTTTTCTTTCGAAGTTCCCCAGGGACCTTATTTTATTCAGTTCTCTGTTACCTTCTCTAGTTTTTGCTCCCAAGGGTGATAGGCAGAAGTGGGTTTCTACTGGTTTGCACCAGTTTGGGTGAACTGGTAGTGGTATTTTGGCCGGGGTCGCAGAACCGGTAACGACCCACGCTGGCCATGCCCCTAAACCAGTTCCCCGGTCTCTGCTGCCGTTGCCGGCAAGGATTTTTAATGGGTTTATTAGGGTTTATTATTTACATTGAACTGTGCATGCTCAAGCAATGCGCAGCCAGCATGGGTGCAAAGCAAGCAGAACATACGCAAAGTGCGTGCAAAGTGAACTGGCAGCAACCCACCCCTGGTGAGAGGCAACATCAGCTTTTCTCTGTGGCTTCTGTGTTACTTCTGTCATTGCAAAGCGGGAAATAATTGGTGATACGAAACCTCATTTCTTGAAGAAAGTTGGCTTAGAAGGATTTGTTTATAGAGTTCCTGATTTTACTGTAGGGCTAACCTGTTATTCTCAGATTAAAGTAAGAGGAATGGGCCTTATCCCTATTTTGAAGACTTGGCTAACAAAGACTTTTTAAAAATTAAAAAGTTTTTTTTTATTAAACACACATTAAAACATTGGACACAGTGTAACCGTCCTGGCAATGTCTTTGCCATACGTACTAAAATATAAAATTAAATATTATAGCCGCCATGCCTATTTACACTTGGTCTACTCAGTATTTGCAAATATAAGGATATCGTATTTCCATCCATGTTGCTTTGTTCTTGTCTTATACATTTTCACTCTTATGATTTCATACATAATTCTAATCTCCATTCTATAAATCTTAGTCATTGCTTTTTTTGGGGGGGGGGTCTTTCCTTTTTTGTTCCAACCATTGATAAAATTTATCCCAGATCTTATAATATTCTTCATCTTCGTTCTTCAATTCCCACATCAATTTATCCATTTCAGCACAAATCAGAATTTTCCTAATTACTTCCTCTTCTTGTGGAATTTCCCTGTTTTTCCAGTTTGGGGCAAAGACCATTCTTGCTGCCATAATAAAATATGTATTATTAAGTAGATTACCCCCTTGTTATGTTTATCGTTTATGATTCCCAAAAGAAATAGTTCTGGTTTGAATTATATTTCCTCTTTGGTTATCTCTATTGGTCACCTTTGAATTTTCTACCAATATTCTTTTGTTTTTTGGCACAGCCACCACTTATGGCAGTACGGGCCTGATTCATAATCACATTTCCAACAATTTGGCTTGGCTAATAAAGACTTGACTTCTTTATTCCCCTCCATGTCCAGTTGTCTACTGCTCAAAAAAAGATTGCTGGAAAGAAACCATGTATTGCAATGGTGTGTGGGTGTGTGTGTGTGGGTGTGTGTGTGGGTGTGTGTGTAAGTAAGTAAAGACTCAGCAAAACTATTTGCTAAATCACCATCAAAGCTGATACCAGTCGGAGCATAGAACAACTCAAAGATGTAGTACAAGATAGGAAGATGTGGAGAGACTTGGCCCTAGAATTGCCAAGAACTGGACATGTCTGAATGGATAACATCATCATCATCATCATCTTGTTAAATAAATGCAAATGTTTTAAGAAGCTTGGGGTTAATCACAAAGGGAAACGATACCAATGTGTTATTTACAGGGCAGGGCATTTTCTCCACAATGCTCTTGTTTAACTTTTTCTGCAATGGTAACTAATCAGTGTTTCCTTCTTGCCTTTCATTTCAGTCATTTCACTACGCTTCCTTGAGGGTGAAGAGCAAAAAATGGCCCAAAGGTAAGTGGTTGGAAAAATCAAAGAATTTAATAAGATGACATTAAAGCAGGGGTGGGTTCCTGCCAGTTCTAACCTCTTCTATAGAAGAGGTTCCACAAATCTACCGTGCCGTTTAGAACCGGTTCCAGCCCCCCCCCCACCCTTCCACACATCATCAAGAGGAAGAGCGAGAGGAGGAATTCTGGGAGTTGAAGTCCACAAGTCTTAAAGCTGTCAAGGTTGAACACCCCTGGGGTTTTTTCTAAAGGGTTAGGGGTGCAAGGGTCTTGTAACTTGACAGCTTTAAGACTTGCGTGCTTCAAATGCCAGAGTTTCTGAGCCAACATTTTGGTTGCTAAGCAAGAGCGTTGTTAAGTGAGTTTCACCACATTTTACAAGTTGGCCGCACCCACCCAGTCACATGGCCGGCAAGCCACTCCTACCCAGTCACATGGCCGGCAAGCCACTCCCACCCAGTCACATGGCCGGCAAGCCACTCCCACCCAGTCACATGGCCAGCAAGCCACTCCCACAAAGCAGGCCACACCTACAGAAGAGGTTCTAAAAAAAATTGAAACTCACCACTGCATTAAAGACACTGTTGGATAGAAGTAAAACATTGTATTCCATAGGTATAACACATAGTGCACCTAGGAGACATGAAATTGTTGAGCTAGATCGAATCCAGCAATGTGCACAATCACTCTTAGCTCTGCTTTTCTCCAGTCTCCTCTTCACTTCACTTCACTTCACTTCTCTTCCCTTCCCTACCCTTCCTCTCCTCTTCTTTCCTCTCTTTTCTTTCCTTCCCTTCTCTTCCCCTCCTCTCTTCCCTTCTCTTCTCCTCTTCCCTTATTTTCCCTTCCCCTCTTCCCTTCTTCTTCTCCTCTCCTCTTCCCTTTCTGCCTTCCTTCCTTTCCTCCTCCTCCTCCTTAAATCATTACAAATCTCAGTGTCCAGATTCATGCAGTGCACCAAACCCTAGTAACACACAGCATAATTTAGGATTATATGTCAGCTCATTTTCTTCACCATCACCCCCCCCCCGCCCCCTCGATCTCCCTTTCTACCAAATTGGAGATTCTCCTGTATTATATTAATGATAGGCATTCTGGTAAAGAACTTGTACAGCTTCCTTGGTTTTCTACGGAAAGGAAAACTAAAGTTGGATGTCAACCAACCCATTGTTCATGTCAAACCTCCAGCCCATCTCAAATTCTGCCCAAGGCCTCCAGTGAGTTCAGGGTGTTAATTAGTATGTGGAACAGTACAATTTTTAAATGCCAGTCAGAATGCGTCGTCATGTAACAATTTCAATAAATTCATTTTGCAATCTGTTTGAAAAGCAAGAGATTGTTCAAGAGTAACCTCTTTTTTTTATTACACTCTTGTACACCGAGTTGTTTCTACAATTCACAGAATTCAGAGTTCCAAAGAAATAAAGTTTTTTACAGCTTAGCTGTGACGATGGCACAGAAGAAAGAATCATAATTTAATGGGATCTAAACTCTCGACTATGCTTCACAGCTGTAGGACAAATATAATTAATATAACAATGTAAACCCAATTTTTCACACTGCGCAGTCTGATGTTTTAATTAAATTTGCCCTCGGCTTTATAGGAAAAGTGATATGAATATTACAAGAAATTCTGTTCCTGGTGATAAAAGAAAAAGTGACAAGAAAAAAGGAGAATAGAATTTCTGAGTGATCCAGCTGTTTGAAAATAATGAAAATCAGAAGTCTTCTGGTTTCTTACTCTTGGACCTATGCCCACAATTGTGCCCAAAATGTCTCTTCTTTTTTTTCATAGTTTTTTTTTTATTTTTCATTTTCATAACATATAATCGTATGTATACTATTACATAGCCAACATCGTATTGTATTATTAAATGTTTATATCAATTCATCTTACCATCAACTCCCCAAAAGAAAAAGAAGAAAAAACCCCAGTTATTGGCTCTTGTGCTCTCCATACACTATATTTGTGCGTTCACTTTCTTCTCCCTCTCTCATCCCCCTCCCTACCGCCTTTCTTCTCTTTGTCCTCCTTCCCTTCTCTACTTCCCCTTCCTCTCTCCTACTCCTCTCTCCCCTTTCCACTCCTCGTTTCTCTCCTCCTCTTCCCCCCTCCTACCCTCTCTCCTATCCCTCATTGTAACTTTGATCAGTCACTAAACAAACCATTGTAAGTTGAAGATTACCTGTGTTGTTGTTAGTTGTGAAGTCATGTCCAATCTATCAGGACCCCATGGACAATGTTCCTCCAGGCCTTCCTGCCGTCCCTTTCTTCTTTTGCCCTCCATCGTTCCCAGCATGAGGCTCTTCTCCAGGGAGTCCTTCCTCCTTCTCATTAGGTGGCCAAAGTATTTGAGTTTCCTCTTCAGGATCTGGCCTTCTAAAGAGCAGTCAGAGTTGATCTCCTCTAGGACTGATCTATTCTATTCTATTCTATTCTATTCTATTCTTGTTGTTGTTATTAGTTGCGAAGTCATGTCCAACCCATCATGACCCCATGGACAACGTTCCTCCAGGCCTTCCTGTCCCCTACCATCCTCTGGAGTCCATTTAAGCTCACACCGACTGCTTCAGTGTCTCCATCCAGCCACCTCATTCTTCTACATTTTTTCTTTATAGGTGGTTCTCTGAACAACAGTAGCAGAAGGCGGATTTCCTGTAAAGATTTGGGCCATGGTGACTGTGAAGGTTGGTTGTGGAAGAAGAAGGATGCCAAAGGTTACTTCACCCAGAAATGGAAAAAATACTGGTTTGTCCTGAAGGATTCTTCCCTCTACTGGTACACTAACCAAAACGTGAGTACCAAGCGCAATTGCAAGGAAGACAGGATCTGTAAACTGAATAAAAGAACTGGTTTGTTTTAATGGAGGGGAGCAAGGAAGCTGAGAAGAAAGGAGAACCTTCCAATAAATGAATGGTCAACAGTGGCAGACAGGATTTTAATGCAGACAAGAGATTGAGCTGTTAAATGAGGTATGTCAGACTTCTGCACCTAGTAGAGAAATGGGCTAACTAGAGAATGGAGCTGCCTCTTTCTTCACCCAATAAGAAATGCAGTTTCAGTCCTTCTATTGGTGTGTGTGTGTGTGTGTGTGTGTGTGTGTGTGTGTAGATAGGAGATAGACAGATTGACAGAGGAGAGACAGAGAGACATAGGCAGATAGACAAGATGATTGATAGATGAGAGATAGATGATGGATGGATGGATGGATGGATGATGATGAAAGGATGGATGGATGATGGAGGGATGGATAATGGAGGGATGGATGGATGGATGGACGGATGCACAGATGAATGAATGGATGATGGATGGATGATTGATGCATGAATGGATGGATGGACAGATGATGAAAGGATGGATTATGGATGGATGGATGGATGGATGGATGATGAATGGATGGATGGATAATGGATGGATGGATAGATGGATGGATGGATGGGTGGATGGATGGACAGATGCACACATGATGAAAGGATGGATGATGGATGGATGATGGATGCATGGATGGATGGACGGATGGATGGATGCACGGACAGATGATGAAAGGATGGATGATGGATGAAGAGAGTGAGAGGGGAGATCCAGGAAATCAGGAGCACTGAGCATTAGACAAACCAAATGAAAATTTCACAGTTCAAACAATTTCACTGTAAACTTCTTTTAAATGAAACTAGGCTTATTTTTTATTTTAATTTTTATCTACATCACATAGATTCACAAAATCTATGTGACTTGACAGCTTTAAGACTTGCGTGCTTCAAATGCCAGAGTTTCTGAGCCAACATTTTGGTTGCTAAGCAAGAGCGTCGTTAAGTGAGTTTCACCACATTTTACAAGTTGGCCGTACCCACCCAGTCACATGGCTGGCAAGCCACTCCCACCCAGTCACATGGTTGGCAAGCCACTCCCACCCGGTCACATGGCCGGCAAGCCACTCCCACAAAACAGGCCACACCTACAGAAGAGGTTCTAAAAAAATTTGAAACTCGCCACTGCATTAAAGACACTGTTGGATAGAAGTAAAACATTGTATTCCATAGGTATAACACATAGTGCACCTAGGAGACATGAAATTGTTGAGCTAGATCGAATCCAGCAATGTGCACAATCACTCTTATCTCTGCTTTTCTCCAGTCTGCTCTTCTCTTCACTTCTCTTCTCTTCTCTTCCCTACCCTTCCTCTCCTCTCGGGAGTTGTTCTCGGTCAGAAAACAATTCGAAGCTTTTTTCTGACTTGTGCCTTCTAAAAGCCAAAGGCAGATTCATCTTCACATCACAGCTGTCAATCAGTGAGCTTAAGGGCCTTTCATTCTGGTTCTGCTTGTGGCCTGGGCTTGCAGAAAGTAACATTAAACCAGCTTCAAAAGTCATATTCCTCACTGAATGCCATTATGGTTCTATATTCCTGAGCATCATGTGGTTATTAATAGACTGAAACCTTAACCTTTTTTTCCTGCAAAAGTGCTTAGGATTTAAAAGGCCATCTTCAAACAGAATTGGCGCCTGCCGTGGCATGTTTGGTGATCTGGCAACCGAATTATCTGTAATGGAAGGGAGATATGGGATACTTCTCTGCCAACCTTGGCTCTGTCTCAGCGGCATTTTCTTCTTCCTCCAATCACAGGATGAAAAAGCAGAAGGATTTATCAGTTTACCAGAGTTCAGAATAGACAGAGCAATTGAATGCAGAAGGAAACAGTAAGTATGAACCAGAATCACCTGCAGAGTAGAGATACGAATGGCTTACAGACCCAACAAATCTGTTTGTGCTTTATGAAAAATTGTGCAAAGCTTCTTTTAGGGGTGCAATCCCAGGATCACCAAATTTGAAGGAGCTTCACATTTGAAGGCTCCTCTTCCTTCTCCTCCTCCTGTCCCACTCCCTTCTAGCACTGATGGTGTTATCTAGTTTGGGTAATAAAATGTCTGCAAGAAAACAACCAAGCTCAGAGAGTACCAAGGACCCCACAGTCCTCTTCTTCCTCCTCTTCTTCCTCTTCTTCCTCCTCCTCCTCCTCTCCGACTCCCTTCTAGCATTGATGATGTTACCTAGTTTAGATAATGAAACATCTGCAAGAAAACAACGAAGAGAGTACTTCACAGCCTTCTCTAAGCGGTTTACAGAGTCAGCCTTTTGCCCCCAACAATCTGGCTCCTCATTTTACCCACCTCGGAAGGATGGAAGGATGGGTCAACCTTGAGCTGGTCAGGATCGAACTGCTGGCAGTGGAATGCAGAGTTAACTGCAATAACCCTAACCCAAACCATTCAAAGTTACTTATGAAAAATGACTATTTTTCACACAAGCCATTGAAGCAGCATCCCCATGGTCACATGATCAAAATTCGGATCCTTGGCAACTGACTCATATTCATGATAGTTGCAGTGTCCCGGGGTCATGTGATCAAGAGCCGTGGTGGCGCAGTGGTTGGAATGCAGAACTGCAGGCTATTTCTGCTAACTTTCAGCTGCCATCAGTTCAGCAGTTCGATCCCGACTGGCTCAAGGTTGATTCAGCCTTCCGTCCTTCCGAGGTCGGTAAAGTGAGGCGTCAGATTGTTGGGGGTAAGATTCTGACTCTGTAAATCCCTTAGAGAGGGCTGTGAAGCCCTGTAAAACGGTCTATAAGTCTAAGTGTTATTCCTATTTGCGACCTTCAGCCAAGCAAAGTCTGTGGGGAGGACAGGTTCATTTAACACCTGTGTTCCTAACTTAACAACTGCAGTGATTGGCTTAACTCAGGTCTCACTTAGCAACAGTAAATCGGGACTCAATTACCCTTATACGTTGAGGACCACTTGTTATACGTTGGTGCACACGTAGAGATTTGCGATGAAGATTTACAATGAAGTGAGACAAAATTAGGACTCTGTCAGGGGAGATTGGGTACTTGCAGTAGTATGGACTGAAGCTGTCCCTTCCAATCCTGGACTTCACAGCTTAAGTGGAGTCCAGCATTTGAAGGGACAGCTTCAGTCCGTATTAATGCAAGCACCCAATCTCCCATGACAGAGTCCTAGGAAAATCTTTATTTTGTCTCACTCCATTTGACTGGCCTTGTCTGCCATCTAGCGGGCTCTGATTGCTGAAGTCCATTTGAGACCTGTATTTTTTATCACGGTCTCTCCCGGTATTTCTCAACGCTGGCAGCTTTAAGAGGCGTGGACTTCAACTCCCAGAATTCCCCAGCTGGGATTCCATTCAAAGCCACTGGAAACGTTGCATTTCTCTGCAGAATTATTATGGGCCGTGTCTGAATCTCACACCAGGAGCATAATTTGATGCTTACCTCCTGACTAAACACCTCCTATGATATCAATGAGGAAGATGTGTCCATAGTCCATGTGAAATCTGTATTCGCTGCCTTTGGAAATTTTGCTAATTTGGAAAGGTGCCTAAATCTGTGCCCTAATTGTCAATGTTTGAATGTAGTCCAGACAAAGAAACCAAAAGCGCAAATATTAATATTACCTTTATTGTAAAGATAAAAGGTAAAGTTTCCCCTCGCACATATGAGCTAGTCGTCCCCAACTCTAGGGGGCGGTGCTCATCTCCGTTTCAAAGCCAAAGAGCCAGCGCTGTCCGAAGATGTCTCTGTGGTCATGTGGCCGGCATGACAAAATGCCAAAGGCGCACAGAATGCTGTTACCTTCCCACCAAAGGTGGTTCCTATTTTTCTACTTGCATTTTTACATACTATCGAACTGCTAGGTTGGCAGAAGCTGGGACAAGTAACGGGAGCTCACTCCATTACGCGACGCTAGGGATTCGAACCACCGAACTGCTGACTTTTCTGATCGACAAGTTCAGCATCTTAGCCACCCTTGCGCCTTTATTGTAAGGTTATAGTAAAAAGAATCTTGCAAGTCTGTAAGCAAGTTCTCCATCCCCTCCTCGATCCTTAGGTTCCAGAAAAATAGGGAGGGTCAACTCTAAGATTCTTTGTCCATCCCCAATCCTATTTTGGATTCAGATTTTTTTTTCTTCTTGGTCCCTTGTCCTGACTGCAGCTCTTCTTCCTGTCTCCAAGGTTGTTCTCACTTTGGAAAATTTTGGAAGAATGAAGAGCTTTACATTTTGAGCAGAAATTCTATGTCAAAGAAGAGAAAATTGGGGTTATGCCAAGCTCTCAAAAATCTACCTAGGGTAACTAATGATTCAGAAATCTGTGAATTGTGTTTCAAAAGTTCTGGATATATCTGGTCACCGCCAAATTCAAACAGTAACTTGACTTCAGAAAGAGCCAGTTTAATCTAGTGGTTAAAAAGCAAAAGACTTTGAATTCAAATCCCACCTTAGGCATGAAAGCCTGCTGGGTAACTTTGGGCCAATCACCAGGAGACTGAGAGTTCTAGTCCCACCTTAGACATGAGAGCCTGCTGGGTGACTTTGGGCCAATCACCAGGAGACTATAAGTTCTAGTCCTGCTTTAGCCAAGAAAGCTGACTGGATGACTCTGGGTCAATCACCGGGAGACGATGAGTTCTAGCTCTGCCTTAGGCATGAGAGCCAACTGGATGACTTTGGGTCAATCACTCCCTCTCAGCCCAACCCATCTCACAAGGTGGTTGTGGTGGCAAAAATGGGAGGAAGAGAGCATTGTGTGTGTTGACTGCCTTGAGTTATTTGTAAAAAAAAATAAAGGATGGATACAAATAAATAAATACCATATAAATAAAAGTCAGTAGAAGTGGACAACTTGCTGTCATTTTAATAGATGCCAATTTTCTTCTTCTTCTCCTTCTCCTTCTTCTTCTTCTTCTTCTTCTTCTTCTTCTTCTTCTTCTTCTTCTTCTTCTTCTTCTTCCTCTCCACCTAGTGCTTTCAAGGCTTGCCACCCCAAAATCAAGAGCTTCTACTTTGCAACAGATTGCCTGGAAGAAATGAACCGGTAAGTTGCTCGGAGATTCTACATCGAGTGAGAATAACAGAATAAGAGAGTTGGAAGGGATCCTGGAGGTCTTCTAGTCTAACCCTTTTCTCAGGCAGGAAACCCTATATACCATGTCAGACAAATAGTCATCCATGATTTACTCTGATTTCACTCTGATACGTGTTTGGGGATAGAGAGCAAGTGAACGGAAGCATGGTGTTCTTTTATCTTCTGATACTTATGTTGAACTCCCCAACACTATGAGTTACAACATGACTATTTTGCTGCCCTTGTGTTGTGGCCTGTTGGCCTCCAGCCCTTCCGGCAGCAGAATCGGAGGAGGAGGAGGCATGGGAGTTAAGGTCAGCATCAAGGCAACCTGAGAGCTCAAAGGGGGAAGAGGGAGTGGAACTGTCAGAGAGAGAGATAAAGGCGGAGCCTCGGTCATCCGTCAGCCTCAGATGGAGAGTCAAGAGCCCCCAGGTCTGGAGGTGGCTGATGAGGAAGAGGAGGAACAGCTGGGCCCAGTGCCTGACATGCAGAAGGCAGAGGAGAGGAGAGCAGTGGAAATCTATGGGCCGGTCCTTGGGAAGAAAGACACACCACTGCAAGCAAAGCCCCACCCTAGCTCTGGGGATAAAAGGCAGGGGAGCAGAGATGAATAGATATGGCAGACAACTATCCATCTTCCGGACAGACGGACTTGTTAGCGTGAGAGAGAAACCTTTTTACCGGGGCTGCCGGCACTCCTAATAAAGGAATCTTTTGAGTTCACATCAGAGGGTCTGTTGTGTTTGGGGAGCTGAGTCAGAACACCTTGACAGCAGGAATGGACGGAGGTTAAGAATAAAACCAATCAGAAAGCAGCACCCAGGAATATTTATTTTCTGGGTTGTATTTAAAGTTGTATCAAAGAGTTGTGAAATGGGAAACTTCACATTGTGCTTCAGGATTATCCATTTGCAGCCGGCCCTCCAAATGTTGCAGAATGCAATTTCCCAACTTCTAAGTCAGCCCTGTGAAAGATGAAAAAAGTAGGAGAGTCCTAGGAGCATATAAAGTGGAATAGTTAGTTGAAATTGAATAAATAGCACAGAAATTGAATGAATGAATGAATGAATGAATGAATGAATGAATGAATGAATGAATGAATGAATGAAAGAAAATTTAAAAACATTATCATCACCAGCAACTTCAAGTTTTCCACTCGCTGCTTAATATAAGGAGGGTTTAAAGGTTTAAAGCCATTGGAACCCATTTCTCTTTTTTACAAATCTTTCAATAGATGGATGAATCGTCTAGGTTTGGCTGCCATTGGTTACACCCCTGATGACAAGGATATTCGGGCAGATGAAGGTGAGGTTCTTTTCTTGATGGCACAGAAGAGAAGAGAAGAGAAGAGAAGAGAAGAGAAGAGAAGAGAAGAGAAGAGAAGAGAAGTAGAGCAGGATAGAACAGGACAGAACAGAACAGAACAGGAGTAGAGCAGGACAGAACAGGAATAGAAGACAATAGAATAGAACAGAGGAGTGCAGAACAGAACAGAATAGAGGAGAGGAGAATAGAATAGAGAGAAGAGCAGAACAGAACAGAGCTCTTATTTAGTCAAGTGTGATTGACTAAATAAGTCAATCACACAAGGAATTTGTCTCTGGTGCATACGCTCTTCGTGTACGTGCAAAACAGCAGAGTAATAATAATCATAATAACATCATGATACCAATAAGAGAAGGTAGTAGAAAAGATGAAAAGGATAATAGTAATACAACCATACTACATGGGTGAAAATACTTAGATTTAAGACAAAGCTCTGGGAATTAGTTGTTCAAAAGAGGCAGTTGAAATTATCTGACTTTCCTGCAGCCTTTGGGAAACCTTGGCTAGCAAAGCAGACATTTCTGAACAAAATGATAACCTTTTCTTCACAGATTATTGGAGTGAAAGTGACCAGGAAGACGTTGACAACTCCTTAATGTTGAAGCAAGAAGGATCCGTTGTGCTTTCTGACTCCTACCACCGGAACCCCTCGGTGAGTCCAGAAAGTTGTGAAATGAAAACACTCTGAATTTCACTCTGCATTTTCTTTTCTTTTTTCTCTCCCTTTCTGGATGTCCCAAAGGTGTTTTTCCCAAAAGGCAACTGGACTTCCTTGGTATTTTTGTTTGAAAACCTTTCGCTTCTCACCCAAGAAGTTTTTTTTCCATTCTAGCTCTGTTAGAACTGAAGAAGCTTCTTGGATGAGAAGCAACATGTTAGAAAGAAAGAAAGAAAGAAAGAAAGAAAGAAAGAAAGAAAGAAAGAAAGAAAGAAAGAAAGAAAGAAAGAAAGAAAGGAGGGAGGGAGGGAGGGAGGGAGGGAGGGAGGGAGGGAGGGAGGGAGGGAGGGAGGGAGGGAGGGAGGGAGGAAGGAAGGAAGGAAGGAAGGAGAAAGAAAGCAGAAAGGAATAAAAAAGAAAGATAGAGGAAAGGAAGGGAGGGAAGGAGGGGGGAAATAAAGAAAGAGAGAGGGGGATGTAAGGAAGGGAAGGAAGGAAGGAAGGAAGGAAAGAAAGAAAGAAAGAAAGAAAGAAAGAAAGAAAGAAAGAAAGAAAGAAAGAAAGAAAAAAGAGAAAGAGAAAGAGAAAGAGAAAGAGAAAGAGAAAGCAGTTTGGGGACAACCATGACCTGGATGATGGAGAATCTCCATGGAAACTCTTTCTAGATGTGTGCTGGGAACCTGAAAACAACAGTCAACTGGATGTAACAGAGATAATAGATTTCAGTAACAGAGATTACCAACACGAAAGCAACTCTACAAGAAGCAGTAGCAGTAGCAATGGCACTCAGACTTATATACCGCTTCACAGTGCTTTTACAGCCCTCTCTAAGCAGTTTCCAGAGTCAGCCTCTTGCCCCCAACAATCTGGGTCCTCATTTGACCCTCCTCGGACGGATGGAAGGCTGAGTCGACCTTGAGCCGGGTGGGATTCGAACTGCCAAATTGCAGGCAGCCAGCAATCAGCAGAAGCAGCCTGCAGTACTGCCCCCTAACCACTGTGCCACCACCGTAGCTCAGTAACAGCCTATTGTGGGAAAGAAAAGGATTTACCTCTGAAGAGTCTATCTTGTATGGTTCCAGTGTCTTTCCATAACTATATCTTACAATGGGGTGTTTTATTCATTTGCAGATGAATTCTTCGAGTCCATTCCCTGAGCCAAAACATGGCCGTCACTTCTCCAGTGAATCAACCTATTCCCATTCTTCTGCAGAGGAATCCCGACAGGATCCAACAGGGAACACACACTCTGCAGGAGGTTCTAGACCTCCCTACCGAGAACGACGTTCATGGCAGGATCTTATAGAGACGCCGTTGACCAGTTCGGGACTCCATTTCCTGCAGACTGTTCCTACTGACTCAGACTATGTGAACGAGAGGTTCGGGGTGTCCCCGGAGAGGCGGCGACAAGCCACCTTACCCGTCCAGAGACGCCATAATCATGATCAGGATGGTCCTTTCCCGTTGGTCGAGTGCTACAAAGGTCAGAGTTCGCATTCCAGGCCCCAGAAGCAAAGGAGTCAAAGCCTTCCTCGAAATCGCGACGTCCGGATCAAAGGGCGAGTAAAAACGAGTGGGATCTCCGAAGAGCGGTCGGAAGAGGAGCTGGCCATTAAAAAGCCGAGTAATTTGGGGGAAGATGGTAAGAGATTAAAATAGCTGGGACTTCTGATAGTGTGAGTGATGGAAGCAATGAAACTGAGCGATCAGGCTTCTGCTCCTTGTTCATGTCAAAACATGACATCTCCATTACAGGCAGCAGAATTACAAAAGGTTTCCATGTGAGGTCTTGAAAAGTTAAGTCGGAGTAGAAGTTTCTGGATCAGATGAACTCACTAGTCAGCATGACACAATTTCTGGTATTTGTAAAAGTAGGGTCATCTTCAGTAATTGAGGCAACGGAACATCTGGTAGAACAAGTAGAACACAGAACTTAGGCTGGAAGTTCTGGAAGGGACCTCGAAGGTCTTCTAGCTCATCCCCCTTGACCAAGTAAGAAGACTTATATTATCCCAGTCAAATAATTGTCTAGTCTATTTTTGAAAACCTCCAAAGATGAAGTGCCTACAACTCCTGGAGGAAAGCTGCAGGTAGTCCTCAACTTACAATAGCTCATTTAGTGACCATTCAAAGTAACAACGGCACTGAAAAAAAAGTGACTTAAGATGGTTTTTCACACTTATGACCGTATCAGCATCCCAGCCAGCTTTGGACAAGCGAAGTCAAAGGGGGACATTACTTAACACTTGCATGATTCCCTTAACAACATGGACAAAAAAAGGTCATAAATTTGGCCATAACTCGCTTAGCAACCACTTTGCTTAGCAATGGAAATTTTGATCCCAGTTGTGGTTATAATTTGAGGACTGGTTGTTAGATATTAGGACCTTAAGTCTAGATTGTATATTCTGTGGTTTGGTTTAGTTCTTTCCCAGAGTTCACCTAGGTTAGAAAATGTCTCTTTCGTAGGTTTTATTTTTACATTTCATTGGGATTAAAACAGAGATAGCAACAATGTCAGAGTTTTGCAGCACATTCGACAAGCGCACAAGTAAATGAACTTCAGCAGGATTCAATTATATACAAGAAACTTCTTTATACACAATACCATGCATCAGAAGTCAGCATACAAAATCAGGAATACAAAGCAATATTCATAGAAGCAAGTCATTACAGAGTAGAGAGATACGGTACTGATGTTGCAAAGTTACAGAGGCCAAACCAACTCTTATATACAGTTCAGAAAGTCTAAGCCATGCCCAGACTCCAAAACTGTCTCTTATGGCTCCATACAAACAAATATTATGTTTCAGTTTCCAAACAGTTCCCATTGGCTGACCTGTTGCCATGTCTATTCCTGTCTATGAACATTCATACTCTGACAAATAACCATAGCACTTAGACTTATATACTGCTTCACAGTGCTTTACAGCCCTCTCTAAGCGGTGTACAAAGTCGGCATATTCCACCCAACAATCTGGGTCCTCATTTTACCAACTTCAGAAGGATGGAAGGCTGAGTCAAACGTGAGCTGGTGAGAATCAAACTCCTGGCAGTGGGCAGAGTTAGTCTGCACTAACCACTGGACCACATGGCTCTTATTTACACTATTCATCGGCACAATAAGGATGACATCTTTAACTTTGCCTGTTTTCCTTCATTAGACATATATCTAGCTTCTAAAGCAGGCTTGCTTCTCTTTAGAAAAAGTAGAAGAACGAAGAAAGAGCACAGACGGTCTTCATGAACTCTACAAGACTTTGGAACAAGCCAGCTTGTCAGCCTTTGGAGAGCAACGTCCTTCCACCAAGCAGGAATTCCGGAGGTCCTTCGTCAAGAGATGCAATGACCCTGTCGTCAATGAAAAGTTGCATCGCATCCGAGTACTCAAAAGTACCTTAAAAGTAAGAACACCTTACCCCTGTAGTAGATTCAGTGAAAGGGGCTGTATAGCTTGTTATAGTAACAACGGAGAGTTTTTCTACTCCTGGATCAAAGGTGGGTTCCTACTGGTTCGGATCAGTTCGGACGAACCGGTAGTAACTTGGCGGCCTAGGTCCCTGGCACTGGTAGCGACACAGGCCTGCCATGCCCCTGAACCAGTTCTCCTAGGGCACTGCCATCTTGGTTTTCAATTCTGTGCATGCGCAAAACACCTCTCATTGCAGAAATTTATTTATTTATTTCATTTTTTAACGCTTTGCACATGAGCAGACGTTTTTATGTGCCAATGTGCACAGGCGTGGAGCATGTGTCTGGTGTCCGCAAGAGTGAAGTGAGCATGCGTGCACAAAAATATTTTGCACGCCGAACTGGCAGTAATGCCAGCATGAACCCACCCCTGCCCTGAATCAGAGGAATGTAGAAAGACCAATTCTCCATCTAGTAGCCATCTCTAGGTCCAAGCAAGGAGAAAGCCAATTTGACCCATGAAAAGACCTTGCTGCTGTCATTCAGATAGTGAAAGAGCATTTCTATCATCACATCGAAAGATCTTCCCCTCTATGGCCTGGGTGAAACATCATGACACCAAGACAGAAAAGGGCAAGACTTGAACATAATGTCGGGCATGGAGGGTCAGGATCACACATAAGTTCCAGTTCAGAAGATTTATTGCTGAAACCTATACACAAGAATCCGGGCAACTAACGTACAAAACTAAATTGGTGCCTGATAAAGGTCAACAGAATTCAAGAGGGGTTGGACTTATAACATTAATGGGAATGTGTTCTGACCCCCCCCTCTCCATGCCTGTGAATAAACCAGAACACAGGCATGGCTGTTTGCCACTATTTAATTTGCTGCGATAACAAATCCTTTGGCTGAAGGCCCAGACAACTCACGTTCAAGAAAAACACTCAGATAGTCCCAACAAGCAGACACAACTAGAATACATAGACTTTCTTCACTGCTAATTCGAACGGTTGTTTCCTGCAAATGTCCCCTCCCAACGTCTCACCTATAAGCTCTCTTGGGAGGGGCCAATCCACAACCACCTGTGGTAATCATTTTCTGTGACTCTCCCTACGTAATTGCTGCTGCCGTTTCTCAGCCCTTCTCAATCTAGCATCAGGGACAAACTGCCTTTGATCCTCCCCACTGCTCCATGCCTCAGGCACCTCCTGGTGGCCAACCAACCCCTCTGGTCCCTGCTGTGAATCTGAATCCTGCACAGGGTCCTCCACATCGTCCAGGGCAGACTCAAATGATCTCTCACTATCCAAGTCCATCAGCAGCTCAACTGGATCCTGTTGGACCACAACAGGAATGTAATGACTCCAGGCTAATGATTCACTTGACTCCACCTTCCCACTCTGCCTCCTCTTTTCCTTCACGTAACGACATGAAGCTACTGCTTTCATCATTCTGCTTTGCTTCTCCCACCCATTTCGGCCCAGACGCTGTGGATTTCACCCCAAATGGATCTAAATATTTGATTCAACTCATTCTTTTGTCCTTGCTGTGTCCATGTAATCTCATTCCCCTACTTTCCCCCCTACACACTCCCTTTTCCTTACCTCTTATTTCCTCTCCTTGACATCAGGTTAACCGTCAGAGATCGCTTTAAGCCGAAATTAAACTTCAAAATTAAACGAATAATAATGAAGCATAAATCATGCACATGTCAAAACAGACACAAACACACCCACTGCGGTGCAGGAAGCCAACTAGGCCACACCCACCCAACAACGGGCCAACGAACCCATTGATGCAATTTTTGAAGCCCACCCCTGGGCACAGTATTCTGCTGTGGAGTAGACCAGCCCTACTGCTGAAGCTACTCATTTACCATATTTTTTGGAGTATAAGATGCACCGGAGTATAAAATGCACCAAGGTTTTCAAGAGGCAATTATTTTTTTTAAAGTTGTTGCACTCTGCAAACCTCCCAAAAACTGCACGTTTTTTTTAAAGGCATAAATAGCCTTTAGGAGGCTTGTAGAGTGCTCTTGTGGGGGGAGGGAAATATGAGCAAAAAACAGCCCGTTGTTTTCTCATTCCCCCTCCCCCAGCCCCTAGGAGGTCTCTGAAAGCCTCCATAAGGCTCTGCACAGCCATTTTGGTGAAGGGGGCAGGGTTTCGGGAGGCCAAAAATGCTGTATTCAGGGTATAAGGCGCACCCAAATTTTCAGCCTCTTTTTTGAGGGAAAAAGGTGCGTCTTATACTCCGAAAAATACTGTAGTTCCACATCATTTCTGGAGTACGTTGTTCCTAGGATTGATTTTTTTTTCCCATCTGAAATGTTTCTCCTTTTTTCCGCTCAGGCCAAGGAAGGAGATCTGGCCATGATCAACAGCTTGCTCCACGAACCTAACTTGACGTCCAAGAAATTCAAAGAATGGAAAATAAAGAACTATGAGTTTTTTCTGGACATTTGTGAGTACAGCGGTGCTTTGAAAGCCCAGAACGGAGCTTCTGAACTCACCATGACGGCCTCTCTGCTCTCACACACACATTCCTTCATCGAGACCCACGTCTGACACCCCCTCCCTTGTCGGAAGAAGGGCGGAGAGCCACGGTGGTGGTGGGGGGGAGAGAGACGATCCCTTGTGACAAAACACTGTAACCCGTATCAATAATGTATCCAGCTCTATTGTAAATAGATTGGATAAGAATTTAGTACCATCGGATGCCTACTGCATTGCATGACGAGACAGATTTCTTTATTTATTTTTACTCCCCTTTTTCTGGAATTATTTTGGGTTGTGTTTTTTTTCCTCCAATTCTGCTTTAGTGAAGAAGCAGCACATAGAAGGACGAACGGGCATAAAACGACACAAAACTGCAGTATATTTATAAAACGCCAGTACACCTACCCATATTTTTGAAAAGAACAAGTTTAGTCAACAGGATTCCTCTTTCTTTTATGTACGTAGATATAGCTGCGCTTGCTCGTATCTAGGTATATAAAACGGAACGTGAAAGCTGAGGTTTTATTTTTTTAAAAAACAATATTTCCAGAGACGTCCATCCTCATAAATTTCCCTCCCCTCCTTTTCTTTTTTTTCTTTCTTAAGAGTGGAAATTTTAAATATGAAAAAGAGAAAAAAAGAAGAATAAAAGAATAAAAGAAAAGACCCATCGCTCTTAGGAAAAGAGGGTTTAACCGTTCAGCATTTCCAAGAAACGACCTGGGTTGTGAGATACAAAGAGAGCTTGGCAAAGTCTAGAAATGGAAACGTTAAATTTCCCCCACCCCACCCCTCACCTTTTTTGGCGTGCCTTAAAGTATGCAGCATTTTATCCCAGGAAAACCACTTGCTTTCCGTTTGGGCTGTCCAGGCTCAACATGCTGTTGAAATGCTGTGCTATTCTTACAAAACTGTGCCTGCTTTTCGGAAGATTGACCCAAGACACACATGAGGGTGTGTGTGCACTGACACACCCCTGTACGTTCATGTGACAGAGAAGAATTAAGGTACGAAAAACTGTTTGTGGGAGCAGGATTGCGCAAAAGGCAGCTTCTGCTCACCCTTCTGGCCCGTCACGAGTTGGGGGCCGAGAACGTAATCCGTAATTTCTGGAAATCGGTAGCTATTCCGGGTGTCAGCAAATGTCCACTGTGAATTTAAAGGCCAGAAACCTACCAACGGCAAAATTCTGATCTTGTCTTTTTGCAGCCTCAAGACAGAATAACAAAAGAAAAAACAGCCAAACTGAACACCAATGGCTGTCTATATTTACACTGTGCTATTGAATAAAGATCCTCAGATTTATGATTTGAGAACCTTTGCAATAAAAAGAAACCTACATCCTGTTGAGGCATTATCACTGAACAGGGAATTCAAGGCCAGTAAGAGACATGGGTTCTCCTAATCACCCCTGATCCTTCTAAACCTATCCTGTTGAGTAGGAACTCATCCTCCATCTCATGTTCATTCAAAAACTTAGTGGAAGTCTCTATCTCTTCAGGAACACTAGTAGTAGTAGTAGAAGTAATAAGCAGATCTCTGTCCCGCAGATGTTGCCAGATTGCAATTCACATTTGTTCTTCAAAACTGGAGCTCACCTAGGTTCCATCCTAAAGGTTTCTACTCAACTTTCAAGGAAGTAGGAGTAGAAAACTCTTGCATAACCTCACTGCCCAACACGGAGAAGGGGTGAGCAGAGCTTGACAGTAAGCAAAAGGATATCAGGTGCCACGTTACCATTTTTTAAATTTCTGCATGACTTTGAGGATTAAATATTCTGGACTATAGAGCACCATTTCTCAACCTCGGTGGCTTTAAGAGGTATGGACATCAGCTTCCAAAGTTACTCAGCTCCAGTCATCTTACAGCCACCATGGTTGAGAAACATTGTCCTAGAGGTCGCATAGCCACAGAGAGAAACAGATTGGGGTCTCTAGAGTTAACCTACACATGAAGCCTACTAGAATGAGAATATATCTGCTGAATATAACTCCACATTGGTGACAGGGAGGGCATCTGGCCAGTAAACGCTCAGCTCCAATTAATTGCCCAGACTCCACCCTGCAAGGGATTATGGGGTTGTTAAAAGAAGGTGATGAAACCTACTAGAGCTTTTTTCAGAAAACTAGAATGCAGGTAATCCTCACCTTACAACCATCCATTTAACAATTGTACAAAGTTGTGATGGAAGTGAAAAAAAAGTGACTTATGACCAGTCCTTGCACTGATGTCTGTTGCAGTGTGCCCATGGTCATGTGATCAAAATTTGGGCACAAGACAACCAGTAAGATGGTCACTTATGACTTTCCCAGGAGTCTTCCAACAAGTAAAGCCAATGGGAGAAGGTGTTGCATAACAACTGAATCACTTAGCAAGGGATGTTCCAGTCCCAATTGTGGTCAAAAGTCAATGACTACCTGTTTTAGAGTATTGGAATGCTGCCATAGGCTCATTGGAGCATTATGGGAAACTTCCAAAAGTCTAAATAAGTCTTGTTAGAAGGGCAACTTCCAATCACAAGCAGAAGTTGAACAAGGAAGTTGGTACTTGAGACAGAAGATCTCAACTCCTACTCCAGATCAATAAAATTAATCTAGTAATTGGCTGTTTATTGTCCCTTTTCCATTCCCTTTCCTTTTTCCCAGATGTGCTTCTTAAAACGGAGCCCATTCAGCTTGGCTTATTATAAGCCAAGCCTAGCCTATGGATTTTAGACAACATAGAAGGATGAATTAAGAAGAGAAATATTCATTGAAGACGTTCCTTGGTGTATATTGGTTTACACTCGGTTCCTTGAGAGCCCATTAGCTGTATGCTGCAAGGACATGCCTTCTACTTATTTAGAAGAAACTTACATCAAATTCTAACCAGAAGAGCATTTGGAAGTGCAATGCCATGTTGTGAATTTATTTGCTTTAAAACTTTTGCACCCTTAGGCAAAGCAACTAAACTGAGTTTTGATTGCATCATCCCATCCATCATATTGCCCTTTTTGATCATACTTTGAGACATTCGTGGCACACAAAAAAACCTAATACCTTGACTACAGAGTTGGAAGTCCAATTTTGAAAGCATTTCTAGGACCAAACAGAACTCTGTTGGCTACCATCTGACCACCATTAGCCATTGGTCAACATACTTAACTAAGTTAAGTTTAATGTCTTGGCAGGCATGTTTGCACTGAAAGATAAGCCTAGTTGGTTTTAAACTTGGTTTGCTTTTGGGGTTGGAATTTTGATGTCTGTTGAAAACCCAGGTTAGTTTTTCATTTCATGGATCAAGAACATTGCATCCAGTTTGGGTCATCACACTATACAAAAAATGTTGAGACTCTAGAAAGAGTGCAGAGAAGAGCAACAAAGACGATTAGGGGACTGGAGACTAAAACATATGATGAACGGTTGCAGGAACTGGGTATGTCTAGTTTAATAGAAAGAAGGACTAGGGGAGACATGATAGCAGTCTTCCAATATCTCAGGGGTTGCCACAAAGAAGAGGGAGTCAAGCTATTCTCCAAGGCACCTGAGGGCAGAACAAGAAGCAATGGGTGGAAACTAATCAAGGAGAGAAGCAACTTAGAACTGAGGAGAAAATTCCTGACAGAACAATTAATCAGTGGAACAGCTTGCCTTCAGAAGTTGTGAATGCTCTATCACTGGAGGTTTTTAAGAGATTGGACACGTCTAGAATGGTATAATGTTTCCTGCCTAAGCAGGGGTTGGACTAGAAGACCTCCAAGGTCCCTTCCAACTCTGCTATTCTGTTAAGAACAAACTCACATGGGTTAATTTATTAACCAAGTTAAGCATAGCATGTGAACATAACCACTGGGTAGTGGTACTAATGCCTCCAGAGGAGGAAAAAAAATAGCAGCTGCAACCATGGTGTGGTAAGGCCAGATGCCAGCTCCACAGATCAAGGCTTCTAGGATTTGAAGAGAAAAACATTGAAATATGTGAAATTTTAAAAATCAGCATAATTATAATGCCAGGGTGAAGCTAGGGCCTGATTTGACCGAACGATCTTTGTTCGCTAAAGCGTTGTTTACTTAATTGTAAACAAGCATTGTGCCCTTGTCCTTTCCTTCCCTGGGCACTTCAATCATGGTTTATTAAGCCAGAATAAACTGGTTTGCCTTGAACAACTAGCTTTATTCAGTTGGATGTATATCTCATAAGATTACGGCAACTACTTTGATGTAGGCAAATAAAAGCTTCTGTCACAATCTATGTCTGTCAAACAGAATGTGATGAAGTTTGAAATTCTGGTTTTGATATTCTAGTAATCTGTAATTCTAAGATTAAGGTAAAAGTATAGAAGGAAAGATGGTGTCATAAACCACAGAGTAGAGACAGAGGGACAAAGATGGGGTTTATTGTATATATGCCCCAATCTCAGTTTTAATATGTCTGAATCAGACCTTTGACTCTTGTTTATTTAACAATTACTTTCCCAAAGAACTTTTTTTTTTCTTTTGTAAAATACTTTCTGCTCTTAGAAAAAGAAAGCATCTACATTTTTCAAGGCAAGTTTAAAAGCAGTATTTGATACACTGGTGATAATAGATTCTGGTGCTTCCAAGAAGACACTGAGGTGACTTCACATCCCAAACCATGTGCTTCCCAAAACATGTTGCCAAAGGTTTATAAATCCACTGTTTTATTTTTGTTAGTCTCTCACATGTCGGTCACTGTATAAATCTATGCAGATCAGCCTTTTCTATAGAGTAGCTGTCCAAATTTGCCAACTCCTGATCTTGGCAGCTAGATTGATTCCGCTTCTCTGTGTCCTCACTAACTTGTTTCTTTGCATTAAGAGCCTATATTTCATAGGTTCACAATCAATCTTCTCTCTCTCTCTCTCTCTCTCTCTCTCTCTCTCTCTCTCTCTCTCTCTCTCTCACTGAAAATGGCAATTTTATTGTTTATATGGTAGCAATGTTTCTCGATCTTGGCAGGTTTAAGATGCCTGAACTTCAACTCCCAGAATTCCCCAAATAGCATAGGCAACACTGGACTATAAGATCCCTGGACTTGCATATCAATCTAAATTTATGTCTCTTAAGATAAATGAACAGTATTCCTTCCTCTCTCCCTCTCTCTCCCTCTCTCTCCCTCTCTCTCTCTCTCTCTCTCTCCCTCCCTCCCTCCCTCTCTCTCTCTCTCTCTCTCTCTCTCTCTCTCTCTCTCTCTCTTCCTCCTCTCGTCCCCTTTCTAAAACATGTATTCCTACACAGGAATGAGACTTTGCAGTTTTGTCAAAAAAAAACCCATAATATTGCTGTTCTATTAAGAAACACCATATAACAGATCGAGCCTAAGGTTCTTGCATTTGGTTTCCACTGAAATCAGTGTTTTCAATAGCAGAGAAAATCTGTGGTTCAGGGTTAAATTGTGGACTAAATTCGTGGTTTCTGAGCTTATTTGCTTGCAGACGTTTTATTACCCAACTAGGTAACATCATCAGTGTAAGTGTGTGGATTTTGCTGATTTGAGGGATTGAGAGGTGGTTCCTTGCTTAGACTAGTGCTTTTTGCCTGTTCATTTCTCTGGTGGTGATCCCTGCTTATCTGAGTATAGGCTGCTGGAGGGGGTACTATATTTTGGTCACCTTCTTAAATTTTTTATTGTCTCCTTTGAGTGGTGTGTGATTATAGTTTGGGTGTCTGTGGATGGTTGGTTTAAGTCCCAGGGATTTCAGTGGAAATCAAATGTGTGATTAAGATGAGCTACAGTCTGGCGCTATTTCATCTATACTGAGCAGCATCTTCTGGGCAAACGTTTTAATCAAGAGCCACATTTTGCTGATGATATGGATGTATCTGAAACAAATAAGACTGTAAAGATAGAGGCCACAGGGATGAAGTTGCTTGATTTCTTTTTGTTGTCTCACACATCTTGTTTTTTTTTCTTGTTTGCTACTTAATTTTAATAATAAGTTTCATTATAAGTTAAAAATACAAAATAAAACAAAAGTTAGAGAACTAAGAGAGGAAAGAAGGAGAACAAAATAGTGACTTCCAACTTTTTTCGGTATAGTGAGATATTTAAAAAATGCAACCTCAACCCTTTCTTTTCCAGTTCACAACATTTAAGCCATTTCTATAACAACCCATTCATTCTAATCATCAAAACCTAAAAGCAATGTTTCTTTTTTTTCATTTTTAAGCAAAAAGTCCAGAAGTGGTTTCCAAGTAGAAAAAAACCAGACCTAGAAAGTCCCTTCCAACTCTGTTAATCTGTTAAATTCTTCTCTTTGATTAAAATGGTCCATTTTGCCATCTCCATTCATTCCTTCACCTTCCACTCTTCCATTGTGGAAAATGGTGTGTTTTTCCATCCTTGTGCATATAAGATGCTCGCTGCTGTTAACATGTAGAATAACAAAGTTCCAAATTTTCTTTCAATTTCTTTGTCCATCAAACGTGATGATTAAAAGCACCTTCCTTGCCGTTACATTTCCAACCTATGTTAAAACTTCTTTATAAGTTCTTGATAGTTTCTCAGGCGTTAAATACCAATGTTCTACATCTTATATTCTTCTTTTCCATCACTCCCTTTTCTTTCATCATCTCCCTCCCAAACCCCTAAATCGGCAGGGAAAGAGAGACTGCTAGAAGCTGAGCTGGATGCTTCTACGACCATGACTTCTTTCTAAACCTTCTTAAACTCTTATCTAACTTTCATCCTTAATGTCTTCCAATAGGATACCCCTGAAGTGTCACTTAAATGTCAGACAGAAGTGACAATTGCTTTTTTTTCCCCTTAAAAATGAAAACCTGAAATAGGCCTTCACCTCACGTGAATCTGTTCTAGTCCAACGTTTATCCGTTCAGGCGCAACACTTGTGCAAGTCTAGTGAGTGGCAGAGAACTAAGATAGGATTCGGTTGTGTGTTTTTATCCCATCAACTGGAAGCAAAGAAGCAGTTCTCTGATTTGGCACACTTTTATATCTATTCTCAGGCAAAGAAACCTGAAGCAGTTTAATGAAGTACATCTGCACTCAGATATAAATCATGCTACATTGGATTTCAACGGCCAAAATCTTCTTCCAAAGAATCCTGAGAAATGATGTTTTGTGAAAACATTGATTGTCCCCTCGTTGGATTCACTCATCGTACGAAACCATGAATCCACACTAAACATGGCTGGATTTGCACAATTACATTAAGGCTGTTGCTTCCTTGTACCCAACATCCTTGGGGGGGGGGAGGTATCGTATTGCCACTGCATTCATCTCATCCTCAGTCCAGGAGTAAGGGCGTAGATTTGAGTAATCCTTAGCTGTACCAGCATTAAAGTAGCATTTAATACCCCAAACCTCTTCATAGTCTTAAAATGGATAAATACGTTTGGCTTTGAGTGAGTGAGGTATCAACAATAAATGTTCATGCTAGGATAACGTTCTACACTATTAAGGATGAATGGAACACAGTAAAGGAGTAAAAAAAAAAAGCCCTTAAGCCATGTTCCATGTTTGATAAGAGCAAATTGCTGGTTTCTTGCAACATGCTAAGCCCAATCAAACCAATCACCCAATTGTTTAGAACAAGAACCGAACCATCACTGCCAGATCAGTCTGGTTCTTTGGGAAGAAGCCATGACAATGGAACCGACCTGTCCCAAAGATGTGAAAGTTGAAAGTTGTTAGGAAGAGGAGGAGAAATTGAGAAGGGATCCCTTTGCTAGAGTTATGCAGGCTCCCATAATGTCTAGGGAGAATTGGCTTGTACCTCTTAAGGATCCAGCATCTGTCTGCTGTCCTGCCAGTGAACGGAGTCCAACTTTTTTCAAAGTTCCACGTCTGCCCGAAACAAAGATACCGTTGCTTTAAAAGTCCCAAGGGACTGTTTAAAGCAGCCGCATCTTTTCTTCAGGTTTCATTGCCAACGCGTGCACAGCCTTCCTACCTGCACTGATAAATAAGCATCCTTCCACCTTTGACACTGAAGCTGTATTACAAGAACAGTTGCTTCGTAAACACCGTTCCTCGCTGGTCCATAGGTAACCTCGCCTGATTTATTAAATAGCAAATCGATACGATATTTTTTTTTTTTTTGTTTACAAATAGAGAGCTTTTTAAAGAATATAATGCTTAAATGTATGGAAAAAAAATGTATGACACCATTGTACTAAGGCCCGCACTTTACTTGCATATGAGCTTTGAAATAGGCTGTCGTCTTTTTGGTTGGTTTGTTTCTTTTAATTTCGTTCAGGGGTTGAAGTAGCCACAAGCTGGTACTAAATGTCTGGTTCTCAAGCTGTAGTTTTTTTTAAACAAAAATAAAATGTCTCAGGAGACAGACATCGGCATTTTAAAGAACGTTGAAGGTGGTAAGAGAGAGAGAGAAAGCTTTCACTGTGGTTTCTATACCAGTTTGTCACCTTGAGACTAAGAGAAAAGTTGAGGCTGTAACTTTCTACATCAGCCTGGGCTTATAGACCACCGATATTCTTACGATATCTTCAGTCATTATGGTGCAACCTGGCCATACAACATGTGGCTGTGTTTTGATGGCCATATTTTGCTAGACCTCTAAACTGTGGTTAGGGACATCATTCTCTGCTTTGAATTTGATACCCAACGTATCCAACTGTGGCTTGAGCCATCCTTCTAAACAACTTACAAATCACAGTTTGGCCCTATTTACCATAGAAGGCTGTCTTAACTTGGATGTCCCAGCAAACCATGGCTTAACTAAATGCAAAAAGTAAGGAATTAGGCCTGCAAGAGACAAGATAAGGGAATTTACTGTATTTAACAGTAAACTCAAGAACAGTCTCCACCCTGCCAATGATTCAAAATATATATTTTTTAATTGAACTGTGGTAATGGGAAAAGGGTGTTTTTGGTTAAAACGTGGGTTGTATTAAATGTAAGGTTGTCTTCCTTGGGTATGCAACAGTGCATATGACATTTAACATTTTCCAAACCACAGAATGAAAACAAGGAAAATAATGCATGGTGTGTTTTTCCCCACCACCACCTTCAAACCTCTCTAAAATAGCGGCTGATTTCCTGCCAGCCAAAGATCAGATAAATGTTTTTTGAGGCAGAAATCTTCGGTTAATGCTAATGTCTTGTTGGCTGTGCTAAGAGAACTCCACAGTCTTTCTTTTGTAAATAATGAGCATTCTTAACAATTTCCGTAGCAATAGGAGGTTTTAAGCCAACCTTCCCTTGGACTGTTTTCAAACAACAATTTAACATTCTTGAGCGCCTTGTATTTTAAAAGAAAAGAAAAAAAATACAGAGAACCAATGTCTTCTGAAGATGAGGCAGCACTGTTATTAATCCCACTATAAGCTACGTTTGTTCATTTCTACATCTTTTGTCACTGGTAAATATGTTGCTTATAGAGAGAAAATTTTTTCCATTGGATGTAGTTTTCCCATAAACTGGAAGAACCGAAGGAAAACTTACAGGAATGGGACATCTGTAAGGGTGACCTTACAGTTATAAACCGGAAGGGGGGGGAATGAACCCTTTCCTTTTGCCTTGTTGTTTGAAAACATCTGTTCTGTCCACAGCTCCACTGAAAATGGGGACAGCGTAAACCATCATTGTTGTCTTTTAAAGTCCATCCCCATTGATCTCAATGGGATCTTGTTTCCATCCGTAAGCGTCTATGAGATTGCAGTATCAGACCACCAAAATTTCAACCTCTGGATAATTCAGATTGTTCTGTGTTTTGGTTTTAAGTTTTTCCAAAGTTCACAAAAGTCTTTTTAATTCTCCTCACTCTATGTCAAGAAGCAATCACCAATTTGTAGAAGCAATGAATGTTCCTTCCGTCTGGTTTTGTTTTTAGGGGGTGGGGTGGGGGAAATAATATTTTTTTGGTGTGTCCTTGGCTGCATTTCTTTTTTTTTTTCTACCACAGATTAAATGTTAAACTTTTTGTGTGTCTACAATGAGAATTTATGAATGGACCATGAGAATTTATGAATGGACCATGAGAATTTATGAATGGAAATAAAATTCACTGTGTGTTTTTCACTGGGCATATACCTCATGGTACATTGCACAGACGTGTAAGTTGTAAGTTGCACTGCAACATTATAAAAGGAACATATTGCTCTTTTTTCAAAGATATTAACTTATTTAAAAAAATATATAGAGACTGTATATTATTGAAAAAGGACATTTATTCTTCCTAAATTGAAAAGTAACTTTTGTTTTGGGAAAAGTTGTAAAACTTCAGTTGTACATTGGACTTCAATAAACGGAATTCTCTGCATTTCAAAGATTCGTCTTTCCTTCCTTAGCGCTTTAGGTCCTTGAAGAAGAAAACAGAGGCTTCGTTCCTACAACCCATTTGTCAAGCACGGTAGTCCTCAACTTATGACCACAACCGAGACCAGAATTGCTCTTGCTAAACAAGGCAGTTGCTAAGTGAGCTATGCCCAATTTTACAACTTTTTGCCATGGTTGATAAGCATTACAGCTCTTAAGTGAATCATACCATCATAGCAGTTGTTAAGTGAATCATACTGTCCTTAAGCGAAGCCAGCTTGCCCCATTGACCTTGCTTGTCTGAAGACAGCTGGGAAGGTTGGAAGTAGCAATCCCAGCACCTAAGACCTTGCAACGATGGTAAACACGTACCGATTGCCTGAATTTTGATCATATGACCATGGAGATGCTATGATGGTTATAAACCCAAGGACCAAACGTAGATCATTTTTTTTCAGTGTTGTTGTAACTTTAAATGGACACTAAATGAATGGTTTGCAAGTTGAGGGCTCCCTCTATTACATCTTGAAGATTTAGGCTTGTAAGTTTTAGTTTGTATGTTAAACGACTATGGAAGTGTAGAAAGTTAGCAAAAAACAAAAACCCTTTCTCCTAGAAGAATAAAATATTTTCAGAAATATTAAAAAGGCAGAATATTATATTTCCGTGGATGAGAAATGGAGAAACATGCCCTTGGAAAGCAACTCCCACAGCAGATGTCAACACTTAAGAGATAAAGAGAGAGCTAGCTGTTCCATGGGTTGATTCTTCTCACTGTCAGTAAGTTCTTCCTTATTTCTAAGTTGAATCTCTCCTTGGTCAGTTTCCATCCATTATTCCTTGTCTTATTCATTATTATTAGTCTAACAAGGCTAAGAAACCAAGGAAGGAAACTACCAACAAAACTCATATTCATTTTCACCCCAAACACCAGGGGCTGGAACCTTATTTTAGCCCAGTAGATTTAAATCTTGGCAAGTTTTAAGAGGTGTGGAGTCCAACTCCCAGAATTCCCCAGCCAGTACTGGCTAGGAATTCTGGGAGTTGGAGTCCACATTTCTTAAATTTGCCAAGGCTGTAAAACAATGTTTTAACCCTCCCCACGGCAGTTGAGCCATGCTCCTGGGGGATCATGGGAGCTGTAGTCCCGCGCGGGAAACTCTGCCGCTAGGGCGCCGCCGAAGGAAAACACCGGGTGACGTCACTCCGACGCCACTTCTCCGCTCCACCAATCCTAGGCCGGCTTTCCTACAGCTCCGCCCTCTTCCGGGTTGGATGCCTCCCACGTGAAGAGGTGGAGCCAAAATGGCGGCCAAGGTGAGTGGCTGCGTCGCGCCTCTCCGGGTCTCCAATTCCGACGACTTTCGAGACTACTTGAAGCCCCCCCCTTTTTTTTTAATCTTTCCTTTTTTAGTTTCGGGATCCACGACGGGGCCTCCCAGCGTTAAAGGGAGCCGTTTTCCGCTTTTCAACTGAAAGCTGCTCCTAGGCTGCAAAGGGTGCCTGAGCATGTGCAGAGTTCCCTTTCCCTGCGGGGGGGGGTCTCTGAATCAGCCAGCAGGGCCCCTTTCTCATCTTCGCTCTTCTCTCCCGCCAGCCACGAAATTAGAACTTTGTCCTGCAAAAAAGAGGCCCCAAAGGGGAGGAGGGGATGGGAAAGGCGAGTGGACCTCTGAGCATGCACAGAGGGATTTGTCCTATGCCTTACTGCAGCCATCGCTCCTTCCTTCTCTGAATGGGGGGGAGGGGCGAAAGAAATAAGAGCCGCAGGGCAATGGATGAAGAAGCTCAATGGGCAAAGCTTGTTCCTTTGCATTTCTTCCCAAGCTTGGCCCCAAAGGTGGACATTTGGGGTGTTCCTGAAGATGCTGGGCAGCAGAGCATGTGCAGAATGCCCTCCCATCGTGAAATCAGATTTAATAGATTAACAGAGTTGGAAGTGACCTTATAGGTCATCTAGTCCAACCCACCCGCTCAAGCAGGAGAGACTACACCATTTCTGACAAATGGCACTCCCATTTCTCCTTGAAAGCTTCCAATGATGAAGCTCCCACAACTTCTGAAGGCAACTTCTGTTCCATTGGTTGATTGTTCTCACTGTCAGAAAATTTCTCCTTTTTTCCAGGTTGAATCTCTTCTTGATCAGTTTCCATCCGTTATTCCTTGTCTGGCCTTCGGGTGCCTTGGAAAATAGCTTGACCCCCTCCTCTCTGTGGCAGCCCCTCGAATATTGGAAGATACTATCATGTCTCCCCTGGTCCTTCTCTTTACTACGCTAGCCATGCCCAGTTTCTGCAACCGTTGTTCATATGTTTTAGCCTCCAGTCCCCTGATCATCCTGGTTGCTCTCCTCTACACTCTTTCTAGAGTCTCAACGTCTTTTATAATGTGACCAAAACTGTATTCTAGGTGTGATCTTACTAAGGCTTTATAGATTGGTATTAATACCTCACTTAATCTTAATTGCGTCCCCCTGTTAATGCAATTTAGGATTGCATTGGCTTTTTTGGCTGCCGCTGCACACGGCTGGCTCATATTTAGCTAGTTGTCCACTAAGTCTTCAAGATCCCTCTCACAGTCACTGCTATTAAGCCTGGTTTCACCCAGTTTACATGTGTGCTTTTGGGGTTTTTTTAACCTAAGTGGAGGACTTTACTTTTATCTACATTGAAAATCCCACTGACGCTGCCTCCAGATGTAACCCAACATCCTTGGGATGTTTCTGAGATTCCTGGCCAAACTTCTCTCCCTAAGAACCGCAATAATTATTTATTGGCCAAGTGTGATTGGACACACAAGGAATTTGTCTCCGCTGCATAAGCTCTCAGTTTACATAAAAGCTATGATAAATCACGAACACTTAGTGATAGTCATAGGATACCAACTAAGCAATCAACATAAATCATACTAGGAAACTAAATAAAACAATATAAATCGTAAAGATACAAGCAACAAAGTGATAGTCATAAGTTTAAAAAAAGGAGATATGTAATAGAAAAGATGAGAAGGTGCATAGTAATACAGTGTTAGTAAATTATTGACAGTGTTGTGGGAATTAGTTGTTTAGCAGAGTGGTGGCGTTCGAGAAAAAACTCCTTGTCTCTAGTTGTTCTGGTGTGCAGTGCCCAATAGGCTGACTCTAAAACCGCTTAGAGGGGGGCTCTAAAGCACTCTAAAGCGGTTTATAAGTCTCAGTGCTATTGCTATTAGCTTTCAGTGTCATTTTGATTTCTGGGAATGCCTCTGGAACGGATGGCATTTTTAGAAAATAAACACGCTAAGCATCTGTAACGTCAGCACCAGGGATGGCTTTACAACTGGCTAAAGGGGATGTGAAGGAAGAAGCTCACAGGCCTCTCTTGACATAAATACAGGGGTGATGTGCGCTTTCTCTAAACAGGCAGCGTGCATACTGCCCCACCAGCAATGTTTTTAGGGACTGCCCCACGATGAAGGAAGTCTCCTACAAGCCAAGCTTTTCTTTTGAGCTTTTAAAAAGAGTCTGGATAGCCGTTGGTCTGAAATGGTAAAGGGTCGTGATGGCGAACCTATGGCAGAGCCCTGTCTGCAGGCACGCAAGCTGTCGCCCCCACTCAACTCCACCATGCATGCCTGCGTGCCTTCCGCTGGCCAGCTGTTTTTGGGTCTGCCGTGCATGTGTGACATGCACGCATATGTGCAAGGGCGGGGCGTGTGCAGGGGGTTATGCGCACATGTGCAGCGGTTGCGCAAGCATGGGGGCGGGGCATGCAGGGTGGGCATGCACGAATTGCATTATGGCGCACTTTTGGCACGCAATGACAAAAAGGTTAGCCATCACTGCTATAAGGACTCGTGCTTGAGCAGGGGGTTGGACTAGAAGATCTTTAAGGTCCCTTCCAACTCTGTTCTGTTCTGTTGGTCTCCAAACTATTTTCTTAGCCAGCCGAAGAAAATGTTTTTCAGTGATGTGTTTCAGGGTAGGTTTTTTTTTTTTTTTCCCCTGTCTAATTTACATCGTGATTTCAAAATTGGAAGCATAATTCTTACGCTTTGCAGCTTGGAAATCCTGTTAGTTGCCCCTGAATTGTAATTAGGGATAACTGAGCAGCATTATTTAATCATAGCCACTTAATTTAATCTAAGTGAGAGACGGTTAAACAAAATCAAATAATCTCCGTTTTTATCCGGACCTCTAATAATATGCCCCTTCCACAGACAGGCTTGAGTCTTGTGATTTTAATGGAATTTTTTTTTTTTTTTACATCAATCAATGTTAAGATAACTGCTTCGAAATAATTGCTGGGCAGTGAAATCTATTACAGGAGCATTTTGTTAGTCGCTGCCCAGTTCCTTTCAGTAGACATCTCAAAGCAATCACTGTTATTCGTGGACTGAGCCCATTCTAGCTGTCATGCTACAATTCTTACCATGTAAATAAGATTGAAAATGTATGAAGAAATGAGAAAGTTTAAAAACTAACAAATCAATGTTGAAGTTTCCAGTCATGTTTCTAATAAGCCCCTCACCCCAAAAAAGTAATTTTGCCATTAAAGTGGATTAGACAAACGAAGAACAGTTGCAGAAATTGGGTATGGCTAGTCTAGAGAAAAGAAGGACTAGAGGTGACATAATAGCAGTTTTTCAGTATTCGAGGGTCTGACACAATGAAAAGGGGATCAACTTATTTTCCAAAGCGCCAGAAGGCAGGACAAGAAACAATGGATGGAAACCGATCAAGGGGAGAAGCAACTTGGAATTAAGGAGAAACTTCCTAACAGTGAAGACAATTAGCCGGTGGAACAGCTTGCCACCAGAAATCGTGGGCGCTTCATCGCTGAAAGTTTTTAAGAAGAGACTGGACAGTGACTTGTCTCAAATTCTATAGGGTGTCCTGCTAGAGCAGGGAGCTGGACTAGAAGACCCTTCCAACTCTATTCTGGTCCCTTCCAACTCTATTCTGGTTGATTGATTGAGGTGCAAAGAGAAAATATCTGCTCCGAGTGCCACATAGGTATCAGGAAGGGCATCCGGCCAGCAAATGCTCAGCTCCGCTCGGTCGCCCCAACTCCACCCCGAAACAAGGGATAAAAGGCTCATTTTTTTTAAAAAAAAAAGGATAAACCAGCCTTCCCAGCTTAAAGAGAAATGTGAGCATAACAGTTTTCTTGATGTTGGAATGGATGTTGAGGAACAAAAGCTGCTTTCCTGAAGGTATTGAATTTGTCCCTTGATTTCTTCCTCTGACAGCAGGTCGCCAAATGGGCAGCTCTTCCTACTGTTCTAGCATGGACTTCTACTCCTGCGCTTGCTGCAGCCGAAGGAGAACAGAAATCTTGCCGGATTAGAGCACACCAGGTGAGATTCGTAAGGTCACTGCAGGTTTTGTGTTGTGCAGCAAAGCTTTCCCTGCGAAGGTTACATCTCAGGAAAAAAAGTTATTTGTGTAGTAGCCTGGAAATGTGGAATTATGCTCAAAACAAAAAGATTTAGGGGGTATCTCCGTTGGGAGACAGAAAGTAGCACAGCGGAATGTGCAGCCGGAGAGAAAAACGTTGCTAGTAGAAACACACGAATAGAGTCACAGACACTGCTAGTAAAATTAAGTAGCTTTACTACTAAAGTTGCTTCACAAGCAGTGATAGTAGATGGTAGATATTAGTCCAAACACAATTCAAAGAACAAACAATTGCTTACAGTCGCAGTTCACGTTCCAGTCATCAAGTATAGGACAAGCAGAGAGAGAATCAGAGAGAGAGAATGAGCTCTCCTGACTTCCTCTTATAGCAAAGATAATTACATCTGTTAAGTACATCCGCTCATTTAAAGTAACAGCAACCTTTCGTCATTGTAGATAGATAGATATTGCCTGCCCAACACTAGGAGTATACTCCCAACAATGCATCTTTGTTTATTTAGCCATCTGTCAAATAAATATGCATGGTGGATCATAATACAGCACCCTAAGAGGAAAGTAATATGTAATTAATAAGTAAAAGCAATTAACAAGTAATAAGCTTCTCGTAACGACCTCTTGGTGGCTGAACTCAAGATCACCCAAAGTGATCTTTATAAATACAATATTTCCACCTATTTGGAAAGGTAGAACTTTTCCCATCTGTTTGGTTTTGGTTGAATTGCATTGGGGAACAATCAGACAAAACATGATTTAATCAGTCTTATTCTCTGTTATGGGCTTCCCCAGGCAGCAATGGCTGTTGCTGAGAATTCTGGGAAATAAGCTCCATACATCTAGAGAGGAGATAAGTTAAATTCATGAAAGGATTTCGCTCCTGTTTAGAGCAGCTTTGAATCCTAAAGAGCTACACTGATACTCCTTGGGGGAATACTTCTCTCTCTCCCCCCGCCCCCCAGCTCCTAACTCCAGGGTTTCAAGGACCTTTTTGGGTAGAATCGTGGCTTGATGGCTTTTCAGCTCAATCACTCTAGATTTTTTTAAATTTCTTATGAAACCAGATAAAAGCACAAAATGTAAAGAAAGAATGGGGAGGAGGGTTGGCTTGTAGTGATTTATTTTGATGGACTTCTGTTAACTCCAGAACCTACAGCAGATCAGGATGGGTCAATGATTGGCATTCCCTATTCCTAGCTTAGTGGTGTGCAAAAAAAAAACCCCAGTAGGTCTCTTTGGGGAGAGATGAAAACAGTGACTCGCTTGGGAAGGGTGGTGATATGGAAGACCCCTTTAAATGACTTAGAATAGGAGGAGAGGCGGAGTCAAGAGAGGAAGCAGCCTAGAATCCTTACATTCCCACAAAAAATCCAAGTTGAGTCCCTCTTAAGTTCTGTTGACTCTTATCTATTTAGTGCTGACACTTTAGTGCTTGACTAGACTCTTGTGTATAAAGATAAAGGTTCCCCTTGCACATATGTGCTAGTCGTTCCTGACTCTGGGGGACTCATCTCCGTTTCAAAGCCAAAGAGCCAGCACTGTCCAAAGATACCTCTGTGGTCATGTGGCCGGCATGACTAAATGCTGAAGGCGCACGGAACGCTGTTACCTTCCCACCAAAGTGGTCCCTTGCATTTTTACGTGTTTTCAAACTGCTAGGTTGGCAGAAGCTGGGACAAGTAACGGGAGCTAACTCTCATTATGCGGCGCTAGAGATTCGAACCGTCGAACTGCCGACCTTTCTGATCGACGAGTTCAGCGTCTTAGCCACTGAGCCACCATGTCCCCTCTGAGCCACTCTGTCTCCTCTTGTGTATAGACGCGAGCAATAAATGAGCCTAACTGGAACTTAACATGTGGTCCCGATTCTTCGTGCTTGACAAGAAGCAGATTTGAATACCTCTTATGAGCAATCGCATTGCAATATCTGTGGCCACCTAATGGTGGAGCTCTAGTTCCTTCTTATCAATAACCACATGGCCAATTCTTGTTGAATGAGGAGCAAAGAAATATCACTGATAAGGTAACGGAGTGGAGGCTCGGCGTTCATTTCCGTAGGCAAGCCCATGGTCACCATCTGCCCCTTCCTCCTCTTCTTCTTTTTTTTTTTTTTTTTTTTTGCAGCTTCCCATTTACAACCCCCCACCTCTGGAATCACGGTATGTTGACGAAAAACCCGGCCGGCTACAAACCAGGATTTCATCCGTAAGAAAGACGACAAGTTACTACCTAAAGAACTGCAAGGTGAGAACACAAGCAGGCTTCTCGATTTAGGAACAGAAATAATACATTTCAGAAGATTCAGTCACAACTCTGTTGGAGAAGGGGGGGGGGCGGAAGCATGTTGGAGATCAAAACAGCCTGTGAGATGCAGATTCAACATCTCTTGGCCACAACTCTTGCAAGCTTGTTGGGTTTTTGCATTTAAGATGTTTCTCCCTTGTGAATGGAGACATTCTCAAATAAGCCATTTCCCTATTTTTTTTTCCCGTGCCTATCGTTTTGTCCTCTAATTACCATGATAATCCTGAGCTTGTTGGATAATGACATCTGGTGAGGTGAACCCAGACTTAATGTTTAATGCAAGATTCCTACCTTGCAAACTGTAAATCTGAGTGGTGAGAGTGCAGTGTTGCAGGCTACTTCTGCTGACTGCCAGCTGACTGCAATTTGGCAGTTCGAATCTCACCAGGCTCAAGGTTGACTCAGCCTTCCATCCTCCCGAGGTTGGTAAAACGAGGACCCAGATTGTTGGGGGCAAGAGGCTGGCTCTGTAAACTGCTTAGAGAGGGCTGTAAAAACACCATGAAGCAGCATATAAGCCTAAGTGCTACAGCTATTTTCTTTCCTTCCTTCCTTCCTTCCTTCCTTCCTTCCTTCCTTCCTTCCTTCCTTCCTTCCTTCCTTCCTTCCTTCCTTCCTTCCCTCCCTCCCTCCCTCCCTCCCTCCCTCCCTCCCTCCCTCCCTCCCTCCCAGTGGTTAGAGTGCAGTATTGCAGGATAATTCTGGCCACTGCTAGGAGTTCAATCTTGACAGGCTGAAGGTTGACTCAGCCTTCCATCCTTCCGAGGTTGGTAAAACGAGGACCCAGATTGTTGGGGGCAAGAGGCTGGCTCTGTAAACTGCTTAGAGAGGGCTGTAAAAGCACTCTGAAGCCGTATATAAGTCTAAGTGCTATGGATATGGATATAGGGTAGACATTCTGATTGATAGTTGAATTAATAATTGGAATTAAAGATACTATAACTGTCCATAACATCTTTGACGTAAATGGCAATTCTGTATATTCCAATAGCTGAATTGGATATTCAGTTATGAGGCCACTGCTAAACCCGCATAGAGGTTTTGTATATAATTACACAGATTGTGTGCATATGTTTACTTTTCTCTCCTGTTCTCATCATACAATAAATACAACAAACAAAACCTTGCAAACTGTGATGAAAACTGAAATTGTCCCGCAGTTGCATAGCATGGAGATGAAAGAGAGAAGATATGTGTGTATATCGTTCACTACCATATGGTCATTCTTAATTGCTGAGAACTTGGATCGTGATGTGAATAAATCTAATAAGTAATGTTCATGTATGAGCACACCAAAACAATAGGGGAGATTCTTGCCAGTTTTTTGGGTTGTTTCTTTTTTTGATTTTGTAAAAGATTGCAATATTTATTTATTTTTTACTTTGTAAGCTGGAAATTCAGAGAATTGTAACCGCAACACATTATTTGCATTAAGTGACATTATTTACCCGATTCTGCCCGTGAATACACGGGGGATGACAAGGGGGAGCAGTGATTTGTGTTGGTGTGTATACAGTGTCATCCCCCAAAAGCTGCCCCTTGCATCACACACCACGCGTACAAAACATGAAGACAACTTCTCATCACTTTGTCATCCCATGTATGTATCATTTTCTAATTGCAAATCACAATACACTGGGATGGGTTTACACATTGCATAAAAACAAAGAGTATTTTTTTTTCCAGCCGTCTCTCCTTTCTATGAAGCTGCCTTCATATTTGCCAGTGGGATTTTTTTTTATTAAAAGAAAAAACCAACCATGATTTTTTTGTTTGTTTCTACAGGACGCTTACCTCTTCGTCAAAAATGGAGTCACGGCTTCCTTCCAGTTTGGAAAAGGTGGGTGTGTCAATAGAGCAGTTTGCACCTTCTTAAGTTTTGGTGTACCTCTTGTCAGCCTTGCAAGGTAGTTAGTCCAGACAGGAGGCACAGCTATAAGTATAGGTAGTCCGCAATGTGCGACCAGTTTTCCCCATTTTACAACCTTTCTTGCCCCAGCTGTTAAGTGAATCACTGCAGTTGTTAAATTGGTAACACGGTTGTTTAGTGAATCTGGCTTTCCCCCATTGACTTTGCTCATCAGAAAGTTGCAAAAAATGATCACTGCAACTACCATAAATATTTGCCAATGTCAACACGCAACGCACTCCTGGCCTGCTCACGACTTGCCGTAGGCAGAAGGGGGGAACTGCCACGACCAGAAGCACGTTCCACACATACCTTACGCCAGGTTACCAGAGCCAGCTGGAGTGGCGGGGTTTCTACAGCCCGCAAAAGTACTCCTTTGGAGAATGTGATTTATGACACACCCTGGGATGGGGGGACGACGACAGGGTTGTGGTTGGGCCTTAAATCAGGTGGGGCAGAGCTGGCTCCACTCAGGAACTGCTGACATGTTGCTCCTAATAAGTCACTGGATTTCCTTTGAAACTTGGCTCAAGGCTCATGGATTAATTAGGGGATCTATCAACCCTGACAGCCAAGTGCCCCACTTTTGATCATGTGATCATTGGGATGCTGCAACAGTTGCGTAAAAAACGGTCACAAGTCACCGTTTTCAGTGCCGTTGTAACTTCGAACAGTCGCGAAATGAATGGTTGTAAGTCTAGGATTACCTGTACTAACTTTAACTTTATTGTAAGGATACGTTAACAAACTCTTGCAAGCCTGGAAGTACAATTTTCCACCCGTCTCCTTTACTCCTGAGAAAGTAGGGAGGGTCCTTTCTGAGCTGCTTGCCCTGCCCATATTCCTTTTGTGGGCTCAGCTGCCTGTCAGGCCTGCAGTTATATTCCTTATTAGGATCCTTGGCCTGCCACACACTATTATTTCTTTATGCTGTTTCATTAGTGTAGTAATTGGGAGGGGGAATAGAAAGGAGTAGAATTGTGGAATGTGTTGTTGTCATTCCTTTCTAGAAGCCCAAGGTCATCTTTTGTCTCCGCACCTCTGCACCTGACCGGAACCGGCTAGGTGGAGATGCCAGCATGGAAGAAGAAGATTGGACCATGTGATGGATTTATGGGTGTGGGGATAAGACCATGAACTTTCAACTGGGTGGAATCCCAGGAAGCTTTTAGATTTGGGATTCCACAGATGTGCCAACATGTCTGTCTTATTAAATTGAAACTTTAAGGATAGCTCTGCCTTGGACTCTGATTTAATTCTGCATGATATTTGGAACGCTGACACTGCCTCTTACCCATTATGTAGTCCCTAGTCTTCCTTCTGTCTCTCAAGGCCATTCCCACACACCACTACAACTTCTGAAAATAACCAACGAGATAAAGAACTAACCACGATTGTTTTGCATCTCTTGAAGATGTGTTCGTTTACCTGAAGAATCCTCCCCCAGAATTTCTCCCTAAAGTTGGTGTGATCACAGTTTCAGGACTGACCGGAATAGTCCTAGCAAGGAAAGGTAAGATAATGCTTATTGTTACAACACTACCATTATGGGGAAGGAAGCTACTCCAGATGATAAGAAAAACTGCACTTACTTATTAGAGTGATCTTTGTTGCTGTGTTCAATTTATTCTTAACCTACAGTCGGTATCTGCCAGGGGTGTGGCTAACAATAGCCTAGACAGCAACTGTGAAAGTGTGATGGTAGCTCTGCCCTCTATGGGATGGGCACAACTTGAATTACACTATCACGGCTCCATCTTGGCTTTTTTTTTTTGACCGTGCTGTGGGGATACCCCACTCCAGGCTAAATTAATCTTTTTACCTACAGCTTTTGAAGCTGCAGCTGTGGACAAAAGGAAAAGACGCAGCTGCTTTAAAGAGTTCCCAGCAAATGTTATAGGTGCAAACCCCTGCTTCAAAAATACCATCGTACTTCCATATCCTAAGCCCTGCACAGCTACTGAATCTTGAGCGAGTGGAATGTGTGCTCAATTAGTTCTCAAGTAGTGTTGACTTGGTTAGTTTTTAGCGGCTGAGCCTGATGTGCAAACCTAGACAACTTGTTCCCACCCAGCCTTCACAAGTAACGATAAGCTGTTTATTCGTGAGTGAAACACACCCCTTTTTAATAACAGGGCAGTATCCGTCTTTTATTCACATGGCTAAAAAAAAAAATTTGAACGTTAATTAGTCCCAACAAACTTGGGTTTAGCCAAGGAATCTGAATTGCTTGCTGTGTACTAGAAACGAACGGTTGTTTGTGACAACTGGCCCCTCCCAAACCCCTCCTATTTGTTTCCCAGCCAGGGAGGGGTTGGCTAGCATCCACATCTGCTTTTCCCTGAGATCTGGCTTATTGTTCTCCTTCGCTCTCCTCTCCTTTCCTCTCTGCATATACGCGCACCTGGCCAATCTGTTCCTCCCCCCCCCTCAGTTCAGCCCCCCCCTCCCACCTGGGGGAGGATGGAAGGCCCCTGCCTCTGCCTCTGTCCCTGATGCTGTTCTCCTTTCGGAGCTTTCCAAAGTCTCCAAAGTTGGCCCAGGCCATCCCTCAACCTCCTCTTTGTCAGATTCTGCCGCTAGCTCTGTTGGCAGCCGATGGGCCACAATGCAGCTTGGCCAGTGCATGTGCTCTAGGAAAGCAGATCAATTATGTAATGAAATCAGTGAATTATGAGGACCCAGGTCTTGAAGCTTCATGTTGCAGTTAGTGGTACTCTGTGTATTCTCACTTGGGCCTTGTTTCTCTCAGGATCTCGGTTCAAGAAAATCGCCTACCCCGTGTGCCTTGGTTCACTAGGCGTAGCTCTTTGCTACCCAGCACAGTCGGTGATTGTTGCTAAGGTAAGTTCCTCTTAAAGTTCATATTTAGGGGAGATGATAGATAGATAGATGATAGATAGATAGATAGATAGATAGATGATAGATAGATAGATAGATAGATAGATAGATGATAGATAGATAGATAGATAGATAGATAGATAGATAGATAGATAGATAGATGATGATAGATAGATAGATAGATAGATGATAGATAGATAGATAGATGATAGATAGATGATAGAATAGATAGATAGATAGATGATAGATAGATAGATAGATAGATGATAGAATAGATGATAGATAGATAGATGATAGATAGATAGATAGAAGATAGATAGATAGATGATAGAATAGATAGATAGATAGATGATAGATAGATAGATGATAGAATAGATGATAGATAGATAGATGATAGATAGATAGATGATAGATAGATGATAGATAGATAGATAGATAGATAGATAGATAGATGATAGATAGATAGATGATAGATAGATAGATAGATAGATAGATAGATAGATAGATAGATGATAGATGATAGATAGATAGATAGATAGATAGATGATAGATAGATAGATAGATGATAGAATAGATGATAGATAGATAGATTGATAGATAGATAGATAGATAGATAATAGATACCGTATTTTTTTGGAGTATAAGACGCACCAAGGTTTTGAAGAGGCAAATTTAAAAAAAAAGTTTTTGCACTCTGCAGACCTCCCCAAAACAGCTTTCTTTTCTTTTTTTCTTTTTTTTTGCAAAAACGGGCCCGGGTTTTTTTTCCAAAAAAAAGAGAGGCATGAATAGCCTTTAAGAGACTTGTAGAGTGCTTGGGGGGGGGGGGGGGGGGGGGGCAAAAAACAGCTTGTTTTTTTGTCCAAAAAAAAGATGCATGAGTAGCCTTTAGGAGGCTTGTAGAGTGCTCCTAGGGGATGGAGGGGGCAAAATTGAGCAAAAAATGGGTCGTCGTTCGCTCATTTCTGCCCTCCCCAGCCCCCAGGAGCACTCTGCAAGGTTCCTAAAGGCTCTGCAGGGCCTTTTTGGTGAAAGGGGCGGGGTTTCAGGAGGCAAAAACGCTGTATTCAGTGTATAAGATGCACCCACATTTTCAGCCTCTTTTTTGAAGGAAAAAGGTGCACCTTATACTCTGAAAAATACAGGATGGATGGATGGATAGATGATAGATAGATAGATAGATAGATAGATAGATAGATAGATAGATAGATAGATAGATAGATAGATAGATAGATAGATAGATAGATGATAGATAGATGATAGATAGATAGATAGATAGATAGATAGATAGATAGATAGATAGATAGATAGATAGATAGATAGATAGATGATAGATAGATAGATAATAGATAGATAGATAGATAGATAATAGATAGATAGATAGATAGATAGATAATAGATAGATAATAGATAGATGATAGATAGATAGATAATAGATAGATAGATAGATAGATAGATAATAGATAGATAGATAGATAGATGGATGATAGATAGATAGATAGATAGATAGATAGATAGATAGATAGATAGATAGATAGATAGATAGATAGATAGATGAGAGAGAGAGAGAGAGAGAATTAAACTCCATGGGCCAAATTTCAAGTAGACTGCTATTCAGAATTAGGAAGCTTTTCTTCCACTCTCCGAATTGTCCTATTCATAAAAAAAAAAGCAAAATCACCACCTTGTGTCTGTTGTTGACTTGAATAACCCATTTCATGCTAAACCAGGTTACAGGTAGCAAAGTTTATACTGCAAGTCATAAGACGTATACAGCTGTAGGATCACTCTGGACCAAAAAACCTTCTGCAGAAGTTGCCCAGGAAAAAGATACTCAGGTATGTCCTTTTCCAAGAAGCTTTTTAAATAGCAAGTGTTTTGATATGTTTTAAAACATCAGCATTTTGCATCTGTTTAAATAATACAATTAACTGCATCTCTATAATTGCCCATTGTAAAGAGGCCCTAAGGTAGAGCTTAATGTTAGTTATCTACACATGGAGTCCTTGATGCTCCTGAATTTGGTGGCTTGCTTGCAGATGTTTCATTACCCAACTAGGTAACTGACCTCATAAACAAAAAAATTATACCCTAAGTAAACCTTGACAACGTTAAGATGTGTGAACTTCAACTCCTAGAATTAAACTAGGGACTCAGTAAAGATTTTTTTTTTAAGTTGCCTGTTTCATCGTTGGGTACCAATTCTTTCTTACCACAACTGACCAGATATGAAGCTGCTTTTAAAATCTGGCCCAAGTCCATTGTCTTTATCTCTATTTGTATTTTGTATTAAGGGGGGGAAATCTTAAATAAAATACATCTTACAAAAATTAAAATCTGGCCCAGGTCTTTCTCGTGCTAGCATTTATGACTTCTAATAAGAATTCTGAGCTAAAGCAGAAATATTTTGGCCAATGTCTATGGAGATTCCAGTTGTCCTTGGTTGTCCCAAAGGTGTTTTTTTATAAGAGGCAACTGGACTTACTGGTTTTTCATTTGAAGACGTTTTGCTTCTCATCCAAGAAGCTTCTTCAGAAAGTTTAGTTGCCTCTTGAAAAAGAAATATTTGCCAATGCTTTTATTAAAATCAATCCCTTTTTGGAAGCCACACTGTTTAATTAGAATAGACTGCCCAGCCAAGATATCCTTCTGGATATGCCATAATTCCGTCTCTTTTTCAAGTACAGGAAGCTTCACGAGTCAGTCATAGCCTCCCCAAAGCTCAAGAGGCTTCTGTAAAATCGGAGGACAAGGCAGAAACATCAGAGAAAGTGACCCAGAGGGAGAGGTCGGACGTGCACAAAGATTATGAGACTTCGGTGGGCGAAACAAAGGCGCCAAATGTCAGAACAGGTGAGATGTTTCTAATTGCCATCACAGACTTTTCACAACTCTGGAACTGCAATTCCCAAATTGGATGATAGTTCATGCAGATTTTGGGTAAGGGAGCTTGTTTTAAATATATGTGAAAGGCAGCTGGTTAGTGCAGGCTGTATCTGTTGTGGCCCGCCAGTGGCCAGTCATGAACAAATCTTCACACTAAACAAGCTAATTGTCTCCTGCAAACTCCCCTCCCCTTTCGCTCCTCTTTTATTCCCTCTGGGAGGGGCCATTCACCGTCCACCTGTGCCTTTACTCCCGAGTTGGCCCTTGTTCTTTAACCGTTCCCTTCTCCTGGCAGCTCTGTATATGCACACACTGGGAACAGGCTCCAGCTGTTCTTCTGCCCCACAGATGTCCGACACCGAAGGCAGCTGGTAACTGTCGAACAGCCCTGGCCCCCTGTCTCTGATTCAGAGCCTTCATCAGAGCCTTCCCCAGACTCCAGGACTGGCCCATGTTCCTCCCCAACCTCCTCCCTGTCTGAATCTGCCACCAGCTCCGCTGGCCACTGGCGGGCCACAACATAAATCAACCTCAGGAGCAGGGGTGAAATTCAGCAGGTTCTGACAAGTTCTGGAGAACCAGTAGCAGAAATTTTGAGTAGTTCAGAGAACTGGCAAATACCACCTCTGGCTTGCCCCAGAGTGGGGTGCGAATGGAAATTTTGCAGTCTCCTTCCCCTGCCACGCCCACCGAACCAGTAGTAAAAAAAAAAATTTGAATTTCACCTCTGCTCAGGAGCCTCTCCCTGATTCCAGAAATGCTTATCCTAACATCTTTGTGTATATTTGGCAGATGTATTGAAGGTGCCCAAGTTCAAAGCAGATGCCAGCCTCATGGACTATGGGCAGGCCAGCCCAGAGGACGCAGATCTGTATAGTAAGAGAAGCTTATAACCTCCAGTTTTCCTCACGGGACTTTAAAAACAGGTGTGGAAGCCCTTGTGCAATTTGCTCGCGGTCTGCATGGTGATAACGGAGTCGGGTAGCTTCTTAACTCTCCTTCTCTTGCCAACTTTCTCGTGCAATCCTTAAAAATCTTTTTCTACCCGTTAGTGCCACTTCGTATTTTCAACTGGTTGAAAGCATAATTGGCCTCTGGGTGTAAAAAAGCCAAGAAGCTTCTCAAGAGATCCTTGCTGCCAAATTAGTGAATAGTGTAAATAAACAAAGGATACCACGCTGCTTCTAATTAAAAAAAAAAACCTGCAGTAATAATAATAAGAGAATTTAAACCACACGTTGTTTTGCGTTTCTTTCTAATCCCTGAGCTACTCAGAAACTGTGCCTGTTTGAGTAATCTGCAGAAAGGTTGAGGACCACGGATGCTTAAGCCTGTAGAATTGATGGTGCAACTTTCAATCTATAAAAGATCAACGATATCGTTCTGTGCGCATGACTTTAATGCGTATAAGCACACTGCTGTGTTTCCCACACATCCTCTGTGCAGTGTCGAGGGCCTGGAAACGAAACCACATGAAGAACGGCTGCAGGATTTGGGCTCGGCTAGTCTAAACTAAAGAAGAATTAGGGGTGACATGGTAGCAGTATTCCAGTATTTGAAGGGTTACCACAAAGAAGAAGGGGGTCAAATTATTCTTCAAAGCACCGGAGGGCAGGAGAAGAAACAACGGTTGGAAAGTGATCAAGGAGAGAAGCAACCTGGAATTAAGGAGAAGCTTCCTAACAGTGAGGACAGTTAACCAGTGGAACAGCCTGCCTCCAGAAATCATGGGCGCACTCTAGAGGCTTCAGCAGGGCTGGGGAAAGGCAAAAATGCCCCCGTTCTTGCGAAAAACAGGCGGAAAATGGTCTGTTTTCCGCAAAAACTGCATTTTTGCCTTCCCCCAGCCCTGCTGAAGCCTGCAGAGTGCTTCTGGGGGCTCAGGGAAGGCAAAAAAACCTCCGTTTTTGCAAAAAATGAGACGTTTTCCCCCAAAATGGGATGGGGCAGGGCTTTAGGAGGCCAAAAATGGCTGTATTCGATATATAAGACTCACCAACATTTCCACGCTCTTTTTTTGGGGGGGGGGGGGAGGTGCCTCTTATATTCCCAAAAAATACAGTATGTACTTATTAACCAAATATTTAGGATGGGGGGGGGGTAGAGATTTCGGGACACACCAACGCAGCTTGCCAATGGAAAACACCAGACTCCAATCGCGTACCAAGCTACTGCCAGTCATAAAGAAGGCAAGCTTCTTTTTAATTTCGTGTTGCTAGTATTTGCCTGCCTTAGAGAGCTTCCCATTTTAGCCAGAGGTTTCCTTGGGACCGATGAGCCGACGGTGCGCCAACCTTGGAGAGAGAGACTACCGCGTTACTGTCCGGTAGCCATTCTGACGAGGTGCTCTTTATCGAATCGGAAGAGATGCCATCCCTCTTCGGTGGAGAGATCGGACGCCCCGTGCCTCATGTAGTACTCGATCGACGGCTTGTTCCAAACCACGACGAGAAAGTGCATGCAGCTGCAGTTGGACTCGAGGGCGATCTGTTCAAGGGTAAAGCCAGAGGATTTGCATTGGAGAGCAAACACGAAGATGTTCGCAGTGCAATGCAGAAGAATCCACTATAGCGGGGGTCTCTAACCTTGGCAACGTTAAGACTTGGGGACTTCAACTCCCAGGACTCTGGGAGTTGAAGTCCCCAAGTCCTAACGTTGCCAAGGTTGGAGACCCCTGCACTATAGCTAAAATGTTGACCAGTACAGCTTATTGTACCGGTAACGAAACTTAGAATTAGTGACTTCCTTCACAACAGTCATTGCATGCAGAATTGTACACAGGTAGTCCTCAACTTAACACCCAGAATTTCTGTTGCTAAGTTAATTTAATTTTGCCGCATTTTAACAACCTTCCTCGCCACTGTTGTTAAGTGAATCACTGCCATTTTGTTGAGTTGGTTAAAGGTAAAGGTTCCCCTTGCACATATGTGCTAGTCGTTCCCGACTCTAGGGGGCAGTGCTCATCTCCATTTCAAAGCCGAAGAGCCAGCGCTGTCCGAAAACGTCTCTGGTCATGAGGCTGGCATGACTCAATGTCAAAGGCGCACGGAACGCTGTTACCTTCCCACCAAAGGTGGTTCCTATTGTTCTACTTGCATTTTTTATGTGCTTTCGAACTGCTAGGTTGGCAGAAGCTGGGACAAGTAATGGGAGCTCACTCCGTTATGCGGCACTAGGGATTCGAACCGCTGAACTTCCGACCTTTCTGATCAACAAGCTCGGCGCCTTAGCCCCTGAGCCACGGCGTCCCAATGAGCTAGTTACATGGTGGTTAAGCAAATCTAGCTTCCCCGTTGACTTTGCTTGTCAGAAGGTCACAAAAGGGGATCACATGATCCCCAGGGACATGGCAACTGTCATAAATATGAATCAATTGCCAAGCGTCTGAATTTTGATCATGTGACCACGGGGATGCTGCAACAGTCATAAGGGTGAAAAATGGTCATAAGTCACTTCAGTGCTGTCGTAGCCTTGAATAGTCACTAAATGAACTTTAAGTCAAGAACTGCCATATAATTGTATCGGCATGTAGAATTGCTTATACAAAGCTGGAGGTACATGCTTTTTTTGAGTACTCTAGTTCTCTAAAGCAATGGTTCTCAACCTTGGCCACTTTAAGATGCATGGACTTCAATTCCCAGATTTCCCCAGGTAGTGCAAGTGGGCAAAGTAGATAAATAATTGCTCTAAAGCTACCTGGGCAAATCATGTTGACTAGAAGGAGATCAAGCCATTAAACCTTTTGTTAAGATTTGAATGTTTGTAGGTATAAAAATTGTTGCATTTTCAGGCATGCATCCATAGCTATACTTGAGCTATAATTTTTTCTCTCTCTCTAACAACAGCTATGTTGCACGCCAAATTGTGAAATAGTAAAGGAACATTCAGTCGTGAAAACCTGTCTTTGAAATCTAAGAATTCATTTTTTAGCAGTTTTAGCCGCTGGCTGCAAATAAAACTCAACTTATGAGAGAGGTCAAAAAATGTAAGACGGTGGACTCCATTGTCATCTTGACTTTTTCAGCCCTACAGACAACCCTGAGGCAGTGGCCTCTTTCTTTTGTGGACACAACCACGGATGCTCCTCTAAATTTAATGTCCCGTCCTAGGAATGGCCATTCGGACTGAGGAATGATGGAAATTTTACCCACCCAATTCAAGGAGAAGGAATCCCATTTTGGGGGAATTGCTGTAGCTCTTTTGTTTTTGTATTTTTAACTTTTCTGCTAGCTCTTTAGCAATAGAGTTATCCAATGAAAACGATGAGCATAACATTTAAAATATAACTTAAAAGTCTTAAATGGTTACTTGCCTGACTTAAACTTTTTAAAAGTTCCGTTCCAATGCCCCAGCCTGCCAAAACACAGTTAAGAAACTCAGTTGTCTGAATTGGAAATTTTCCATTTTGTTCTAACCCAAACTGCGGCTCTGGAGCCGCATGTGGCTCTTTCCTCCCTCTGCTGCGGCTCCGTTACCAGTTGGCGCCACAATTTTGAGAGGAGCTTCCAGTGGTGGGGGAGAGAAGCACAGTGCGCCAGGAGAAGACTCTATAGCAAGGGGAAGGTTTTCCAGTTGTCTCCACAATTGATAGGGCTTTCAGTTATGACAGGTAGAGGAAAAAGGATGCTGCGCTAGGAGGAAACTCTATGGTGGGGGAACTGAACTTCCGGTCAGCTCCAGAATTGAACAGGGGGCTTCCGGTTAGGACCTTTGTGGTTCCCGGTGTTTTCTGTGGGAAACGGGTCCAAATGGCTCTTTTGAGTGTTTAAGTTTCCCGACCCCTGTTCTAACCCATAGAATTATCTGTTCAGTAAGCAAAAGCTTGCTAACGTTGTATACAGGCTAAAACGTGTTTAGCTTCAGATCTTCTGAAAGGAAAAGAAAAACTGTAACTGCTTGGCTGCATCTATCAGGATGGAACCAATCCACCAATTACGTCAGGTGCATTTGCACAACGAACGTATATGTAGGGTACTTGAGTGGGGGGTTGGACTAGATGACCTTCAAGGTCCCTTCCAACTCTGTTAATCTGTTATTACCGTGCGTCTCACCTTGGCGACGTGAAGATGGGGAGACGTCAAGCTGCTGAGGTTGGGAAACCCTGCTATATTGGATAGTAACACATTCTTGGATTCACAAAATCTAAATAAATTCGGATTGTTCAACATACTTGAAACCCATCACCCCAGTTGGGCAAAGGATGCAAGCAACCACATTGTTGTGGCCCTCCAGCAGAACTGGCAGCAGATTTGGACAGTGAGGAGGTTGGGGAGGGACCTGGGCCAGTCCTGGACTGTGGGGAAGGCTCTGATGAGGGCTCTGCAGAGAGGCAGAGAGGGGGCCAGAGCCGTATGCCAGTTATCAGCTGCCTTCAGAGTCAGACATCAATGAGGCAGACAAACAGCTGGAGCCTGTTCCCAGTGTGCTCATGCGCAGAATTGCCAGATGACGGGAACAGCTAAAGAACGGGTCGGCTTGGGATTAAGGCCACAGGTGGACGTTGAACGGCCCCTCCCAGAGGAAATAAAAGGAGCAAAAGGGGAGTGGAGTTTGCAGGAGACTAATTCCTAATTCCACCTGGTGATTCTTCCATTTTCTGGCTGTATTAGAAATGGGCAACAAAGAAACAGGGTCATTAAAAGTTACCTCTATATTCTTCCATAACATAAAAGTCTTCTAAGTATAACAGCTTGCCAATCCAAGGGTCGTAGGTAAAGTAATACATCGCAAAAGCTACAATACTTGCATCTGTGGGGAGGGAAAAGAAGAAGCATTGCTTTAAGGAATTATATCCCCCAAATGAAAAAGGGTAAGGCTATCGAGCGACTAAAGAAATCCAGTCCAGTTTCTTTTCATTTTGTCAACTTAATATGACAGATTTTGTGATGGAAGTGGTTCTTGGAGAAAAGAGAATGTATGAAGATTTAAGGTAACCGCCTACCTAACTGCATTCTGGCAAGGACAGCCTTCTGTTAAAATGGACCAAGAAATTAATACCTCTCACCGAGTCATTGCATTTTATTTTGAACTAGCTGATATCCTGGCGTTGCCCGGGTATTTATTTATATGGGGGAAATGTCCGGATCAAATGTAATTTCTAATGTTGGATTTTTTCCCCTTACCAGAGGGAGCCCCCTTGTGGAGTACTGTGAAGCCATTACCATGGGCACTCCACTGCACAGTAGAAGCCATTTTACAGCAATACAGTAGAAGCCATTTTAAGTCACAACAGGATGTATCTTAACAGAACACACACCACGGGGGGTTTTAGGGGTGTCTTACCCCCTCAATATTTTTCTCTAGAGGGTAAGTCATCTGTGTACCAAGTTTGGTTGAAATTGCTTGAGGCGTTCCAGAGTTATGCTGGAGCATACACACAAGTTTTTGTATATAGATTGGGAAACAGTGAATATTTAGCAATAGCACTTAGATTTATATACTGCTTCTTCACAGTGCTTTTAAACAGTTTTACAGAGTCAGCATTTTGCTCCCAACAATCTGGGTCCTCATTTAGACTTACAAAAGATGGAATGGGGCAATTCATGGTGTCCAACTCACTGCTGGACAGCTCAACCACAACTAACTTGCTGTGGAACAATTTAACAATTCTACTTAATTAGCGTTTGTTTTTGTTTTTTAATTTATGTCATTCAGATTTCATTCTATGTCTGTCCCTCCTTTTGCATCCTTTTTGTAGAATCCTTTTTGATTCTATGCCACCATTTCTTCGATATTACTGTAACTCTTGTCCTGCAACGAGTTGGCCACAGCGAATTGTCGTAGACCTTCACGCACTCGGTGGGAGTAATGGATTTGTGTGTCTGAAAGCACAGCTCCTTTCACAATTACTGTTGCCTTGCCACTAATTGACTTTGACACTCTGTTCACCTCGGGCTCAGAAGCAGCAGGAAAATGTCAGAAGGAGCCTCTGCATATCATGAACACCTCTGAAAGTTCAATTGTTTTTTTGCCCCTCCTGCCTTTTTCCTACCCGCCGCCATTGAGAAAATTTATCAAAATGAGGTAGGCAGAAGTAAAATACAGCCAGCCATTCTACTCCTGGGCTGAACAGAAGAGAGGTTCTTAATGGAAAAATAAATGTGTTGATGTTATTTTTTTAAAGGGTTGTTTTATATTTGGGACTCAAAACCAGATAATTCCAGGCACCTATTAAAAATAGGGTAGAACAGTCTTTTTAAGTAACCCATTTTTTTAAAGCCTCTTATGCCCTTGGTCCTCCTTCGCTACATTTTTGGAATACGTGGCTTCTGATAAAGCATAAATCACATGCTTAGTCCCCCAAACCCTGTTTTATTTAAACGGCTGTGAATTATGGTCATTCACAGCCCATAATGAGTCATAAACAGTCTGTAAAGAGTCCGACAGAAGTCTGCCACAGTCTTTCAGAGTAAGGCTGATAAGTACCCACCTTTATCTCCCTTGAAACACTGCCAGAGACCTAATTGCCAATTAGTTTTGCAAGGTCAAACAGAGCTTCAGAGTTTAAACCGACCAGAATGAACAAATTGCTTCCTGCAAAGGCTCATGTCTGTTGGCTCCTCTTTTATGTCTTATGGGAGGGGCCAATCATCTCCAAGCCTTACTCCCAAGTTGCCCCTTTTGTCTTAACTGTTCCTGCCTTCTGGCAGCTCTGCGCATGCGCACATTGGGAACAGGCTCACACAGTTCTTCTTCTGCCTTGCTGATATCAGTCTCCCGAGGCAGCACATCACTACCAAATGGCCTTGGCATCTTACCAAATACAGAATAACAGAGTTGGAAGGGACCTTGGAGGTCTTCTAGTCCAACCCCCTGGTCAAGCAGGAGACTTTATACCATTTCAGACAAATGATTGTCCAAACTTCCTAAAACAGTGGAGGAGGAAAAGACTGTTGAATTTCTTAGATACTCTAAGCTCTGAACAGGAACTTTCCATCCTGCAAAGATAACTAGACTTATTTCACCAGCTAAAATATATATATATATATTTTGTGGCTTACCTAACATTACATTTTCCGATGATACCTCTGCTACTAAACACTGGAAGAAGGGATGTGTTCCAAAACCATCTCGAAGTAAATCTGAAAAAATGTTCAATGAACATTGAATGAAGGGTGAGAAATACTACATGGAAATCACAAAAGAGAAGATCACCATTGGCCCCAAAGCTTAACAAAGAAAAAATGGTAAGTGGATGGATGGATAGATATACAATGGTGGGTGGGTGGGTGGGTGGATGGATGGATGGACAGACAGATAGATAGATAAGACAAAATGGTAAGTGGATGGATGGAAGGTGTAGGTAGGTAGGTAGATGGTAGGTAGGTAGGTAAATAGGTAGGTAGAAGACAAAATGGTAAGTGGATGGATGAAGATATACAATGGTAGACAGACAGACAGACAGAAGATAAGACAAAATGGTAAGTGGATGGATGGAAGGTGTAGGTAGGTAGATAGGCAGATAGATGATAGGTAGGTAGGTAGGTAAGTGGGTAGGTAGAAGATAAGACAAAATGGTAAATGGATGGATAGAAGATATACAATGGTTGGTAGGTAGGTAGGTGATAGATGATAGATAGATAGATGATAGATAGATAGATAGATAGATAGATAGATAGATAGATAGATAGATAGATAGATAGATGATAGATAGATAGATGATAGATAGATGATAGATGATAGATAGATAGATAGATAGATAGATAGATGATAGATAGATGATAGATAGATAGATAGATAGATAGATAGATAGATAGATAGATAGATAGATAAGATAAAATGGTAAGTGGATGGATGGATGATAGGAGAGATGACCAAATGTTATTCCTACCATGTTACACAGACACATCACACAGAGAGAGAGAGAGAGATACCAGTGATGCATTTTTTCTCTCCAGTCCCTTTTCCCTCTTGTCCCCATCCTCCTTCCCCTTTTCCCAAGGAAGGGCCCCATTTCTTCCCCTCCATCTTTACAAGACATCCTGAAGAGGAAGCCCTGTTTTGCCCCCAGCTGTTTCGTGTTTCTCTCCAGCCGGCCAAAGAGAAATTCTGGATGATTAAGATGCCAGCATGAGAGCAATTGGAATATGCCACATACTGTAGTAGAATTGTTCTAAGAAAGAAGGGAGAAGTGCATTAGAGGATGGGAAAGAAGGGAGGTGGGGAGGCAGGGAAGGACCCTGAAGAGGAGGGGGGAAGGGCACGGGCTTCCTTGCTGTCAAGCTAATGGTGAACTTCTTCAGCGTAGAAAATATAGGTTGTCCTCAACTTATGACCACAACTGAGGCCCAAATTTCCATGGCTAAGTGAGACAGTTGGTAAGTGAATCCTGCTCCATTTTATACCCTTCCTTCCCACGTTTGTTAAGTGAATCACTGCAGTTTCGTTCAGTTGTGAATCTGGCTTCTTCCTGGACTTTGCTGGTCAGAAGATTGCAAAAGGGGGATCGCATGACCCTGGGACACTGTGACCGTCATAAATATGAACCAGTTGCCAAGCATCCCGAATTTTGATCACGGGGATGCAGAAAAGGTCGTAAACATGAAAAACAGCCAAAAGTCCCTTTTTTTCAGTGCCATTGCTACTTTGGTCACTAAAGGAAACATGGGTAAGTCAAGGACTAGTTGTATAAAACCCTCAAAGCTGCTGTTTTTTACCTGTTTCTGTTATTTTTACTGCTTCAGGCATGTTTTCATAAGCAGCCAGTTCCTGCCAAGGGAAGAAACCAGAATGTCATTGGGATAAAGAAAATAATGTTATTTGTTCGGCCTTCTCAACAGTTGATAGGTTAGATCCCAGTTTGACCCCATCATCTTCTCCTCTCTTACTGTTGTGACCCGCCAGTGGCCAACGGAGCTGGTAGCAGAGTCGGACAGTGAGGAGGTTGGGGAGGAACCTGGGCCAGTCTTGGAGTTTGGGGAAGGATCTGAGGAGGGCTCTGTGTCGGAGGCAGAGAGGTGGCCAGGGCCATCCGACAGTTATCAGCTGCCGTCGGAGATCAGTGAGGCAGAAGAACAGCTGGAGCCTGTTCCTGATGTACCCATGTAAAGAGCTGCCAGGAGAAGGGAACAGTTAAGGAACAAGGGCTGACTTGGGAGTAAAGTCAAAGGTGGAGGGTGAATGGCCCCTCCCATGGGGAATAAAAGAGGAGCAAAAGGGGAGTGGAGTTTGCAGGAGGCAATTCATTCATTCCTGCATTCTTGCCAAGTATTGCGCCATCTGAAAGATATCGGCCTGGCCACTTTCCAAGCCTGATCAAGGTCGCTAATTGTGAACTACCTTGAAACGAGTGTGGGAGAGGAAAGACTTTGCTGGAGAGGAATGAAACAGAAGGGGTTTATCAGGACGAGGACTCGGCTTCGTGCTGCTGGAGAAGCCTAAGTCAGAACACTTACTTTAATGAGTCGCATGATATGAGGACAATCCTGTGGCTCAGCTGGTCGTACCCGGAAGCGATTCATGGAGCTGCTGTTGCCTTCCATAGTGAGACTTCGGAGCAGCCGCGCAGCCGTTCGCTTCCCACAAAGGGGCTTGAGCGCTGCTGAGCCTCTGCTGGGGCTGCTTCATTCACCATCTCAGAGAGTGACGGTCGAACAAGGCCAGAAAAAAGAAAAAGAAAAGGCAAAAGAAGAAGCAGAAGCCGCCCCCTCTCCCCCGCCGCCACCTTCCCCTGCGTTATCTTTTCTCCTGCCCGTTTACAAAGAATGGAAATTGGAGATGCGGTCTCTGTTTCTGGCTCGCTTCCATCCCAGCCTGTGCTGGGGGGTCACCCAGCAGGCTGTGATCCTGCCAAGAGTCACAATGGGGCCAGCATCACAATATCCCATCTCTTGCTCATCTTCTTCCCTTGTAGACAATTATCAAGAGCCAAGGTGAAGGCGGGGAGGGAAGTTCTCAAGGTAGGACAACTCAAGAGTCTACTTCTCGAGGTTTGGAATCTCAAATGGAGGTTTAGGAATTGACTGATTAGCTTGTCTCTCTCTCTCTCTCTCTCTCCTTCCAAGAACCACGCAAGTCAACAGACATCCCCAAAAACGGATGGTAAGAAAAATACTCAGGAAGGCCGACCTACAATATTTCTTGGAATAGGTCTTCATTTAACGTTGGGGAAAAAAAGAAACTGTAATAGCAATAGCACTTAGACTTATATACCGCTTCACAGTGCTTTACAGCCCTCTGTAAGCGGTTTACGGAGTCTGCCTATTGCCCCCAAACAATCTGGGTCCTCATTTTACCAATCTTGGAAGGATGGAAGGCTGAGTCAACTTTCAGCCGGTAAGGATCGAAATGCTGAATTGCTGGCAGCCGGCAGGGAGCAGAAGTAGCCTGCAGAAGTAGCCTGCATTCTAACCATTGCGCCACAGGATGACATCTGGTTGGGTGGGTGGAGCCTCCCACCGTCACCACAACTGGTTTGCCAGAACCATAGAGAACCAGCTGAATAGCACCACTGGTTCTGTTGTGGTCGTAACTCAAGGACTACCTGGTAGAGGATTGCTTCCTGCTGGTTGAGGAATTGTCTCCGAAAAGGAGGAAAACAAAGCCAAGGGAATCCACCAATTTCTGTCTTTCATGTGCCCTATATATCTTTTATTAATAAGGCTATCGCCACTTATTAAGATATTCTACTTCTCGTGGACATTATCATCACCTATATGCAGTGGTGGGATTCCAAATTTTTACTACCGGTTCTGTGGGCATGGCTTGGTGGGCGGGGCAGGGGAAGGATACTGCAAAATTCCCATTCCCTCCTGATCAGCTGGAACTCGGGAGGCAGAGAATAGATGGAGGCGGAGCCAGCCAGAGGTGGTTTGTTTGTTTGTTTTATTGGATTTGTATGCCGCCCTTCTCCCAAAGGACTCAGGGCGGCGTACAGCATTAAAAAACACATCTTACAAAACTTAAACGGAAATTAGAAACAATCCAAAAAACAAACCCAATTAATATAACAGTAACATTTTAAAAAATGAGGTAAAATTAACAGGCCAGGGCGGCTTGCTGGAAAAGGCAACTTTTTAGGGCGCGTCGGAAGGACCGGAGGTCGGGGATTATGTGAAGCTCCGGGGGCAGCTCATTCCAGAGGGAAGGCGCTCCCACAGAGAAGGCTCTCCCCCCCGGGGGTCGCTAGCTGACACTGTCTGGCCGACCCTGAGGAGGCCAACCCTGTGGGATCGCACTGGATGGTGGGAGGCTACTGGTGTCAGTAGGTGGTCTTGCAGGTACCCTGGGGCTAAGCCAGGTGGTATTTACCGGTTCTCTGAACTACTCAAAATTTCCGCTATCGGTTCTCCAGAACTGGTCAGAACCTGATGACTATCACCTCTGCCTATATGCAATATAGGAAATGCTATGATTCCCATTTCTAATCATTTATTTGCATGAATATTGGTCTGAGAACCAATCCAAGAAGACCTATCTTTAGAGAAGTTAATTAAAAACCAGAAATGATGCTGTAAAGCAAGTTCAAAATCCATGGCCTTTGGTCTAATGTAAATCAAAATTATTCAGATTGGAATGAAAACTTCAGAAAGCAGGAAAAGGATCAAAACTCTCTTTTCGAAAGAATTCCATGATGTTCCCATCCAGTCTTCACCTGCCCCTACTTCTGCTGTTGACCATCACTTGCCTGACCGCACAAGCTGCAAATCGTAAGAAAACCTTTCCTGATCTACTTTTAGATGACTTCTGGTTAACCAGATCCCCCAGCTGTCAGAATCAAGGGGAATCCTTTGGAACTTGACTTTTTTTTAAAGAGGTGGATGTAGTAAGGACTAGGATTAAAATCCTCAATGTTAATATTCATCTGTTGGAAACTAAACATAGACCTCAAGGGATACGTCTATACAATATAATTTACCTAGTGCAGTTAAAGACTTAATATGTTAAACCTAGTTAGTTCCTTTGGAGCTTAGCCTATGGTGCAAACCTAGTCCAATAACGATGATCGTGGGAACCTAAAAAGGGGATTAATTTAACAGCCATCATGTAATGTAAAAGAAGACAAAGATGAAAGATTGTTTCCCTCAAGATTCAAATGATCTTCTATCATACTTTGTTTTCATAGAGATATGGGGAACCAGGTTACAACCAGGATTATAAATTCTCCGGGATTATCTATCATACTTGAGACTGAAAGTCCAACTATTGCTGAGAAACAAAAGGGGAATAGAAATAGAATAGAATAGAATAGAATAGAATAGAATAGAATAGAATAGCAGAATGGAAGGGACCTTGGAGATCTTCTAGTCCAACCTCCTGTTTAGGCAGGAAACCCTACACCACTTCAGACAAATGGATATCTAACATCTTCTTAAAAGCTTCCAGTGTTGGAGCATAAACAACTTCTGGAGGCAACCTCTGTTCCACTGATTAATTGTTCTCACTGTCAGGAAATTTCTCCTCAGTTCTAAGTTGCTTCTCTCCTTGATTAGTTTCCACCCATTGCTTCTTGTTCTACACTCAGGTGCCTTGGAGAATAGTTTGACTCCCTCTTCTTTGTGACAACCCCTGAGATATTGGAACACTGCTATCATGTCTCCCCTGGTCCTTCTTTTCATTAAACTAGACATACCCAGTTCCAGCAACCGTTCTTCAAATGTTTTGGCCTCCAGTCCCCTAATCATCTTTGTTGCTCTTCTCTGCACTCTTTCTAGAGTCTCCACATCTTTTCTTACATCGTGGTGACCAATGACCTATCCTGGTCAAAACTGAATGCAGGATTCCAAGTGTGGCCTTACCAAGGCATTAAAAAGTGGTATTTTCACGTGCTCTTAGAATAGAAATAGAATAGAATACAAATATCTTGACTGATTCAAGAAAAAGAAATACATGTTAAGTTTTTGTTTTCCTCCATGGAAACCAGTTTCAGTCTTTCGGCTGAGAGGATTCAAAAACCCCTTATGGTCCTACAATCATGGGAATATAGCTAAAGATAATTAGAATTTTTTAAATCCCGAGTGTAGATATTTCCAGAAAGAGACTGCCTTTCTTATCTACTGGCAACCTAGGGCAGAAACATAGTTTTAGAAGTGAATTATTATTATTGTTATAGAAGAATTTAAAAGGAAATTGATGCCCTTATCAAAATCAGCGGTTAATTACACAAAACACAATCCAATCCTTTCTTTTCCAGACAGGAAAAAGTAACTTGTTGGCAATTTGGGAAAAGGGAAGATAAGCTAGAAAAATAATAATAATCACATTTTGACTTGGTTTTTCCTCATATAATAGAAAGGGACCAGGCTTGCATACGGTGATAAGTCGTAGTTTGTTTGTTAAGTAAGTCTTATCTGGGTGTTCTGATATGTAAAAATCCATCTAATCCAGGGGTGTCAAACTCAATTTCATTGAGAGCTGCAACAGGGTTGTGTTTGACTTTGGAGCGGGGGGGGGGGGGCGTGGCCAGCTTGACATCACTCCTGTCGGGGGCACTTGTGGTGGCAGGAGCACTCTGCCAGGGAAAATGCGCTCCCGAGCTCTGTTTTCTGCTGCCACGGCCTCCAGCAACCCTCTGCCAATAAAAATGGAGGGTTGCAGGAAGCTGTGGCAGCCGAAAATGGAGCTTGGGAACCCATCTTCCCTTGCAGAAGCACCATGGCCCTGTCCTTCGCTGTTTCCAGGGCGGCGCCATGGGCCAGATCTAAGTATCTCATGGGCCGCATCTGGGCCCCGGGCCTTGAATTTGACACCCCTGATCCAGGGGTGGGTTCCGGCTTCTTCTACTGCCGGTTTGCTCAGGGATGCGCTTTGGGTGCGCGGGCGAGCATTTGATGCACGCTACACGCTTATGTGCGGTAAGTAAAAAATGCTTCTGCGCATGCCCAGATTCAAAAAACAAGATTGAATTGGTAGAATTGGTTTGGGGGCGTGGCCAGCCAAGTTACTACCAAATTGGCCGAAGGGATCTGAACTAGTAGGAACCCACCTCTGCCCTGATGTAATCCAACATTCTTTACAATAGAAACAAAGTTTGTTTGTTTTTTAATTCCACTAAGCATGGCTTGGTATGCTGTTAAATGAACCACACTTCGCTCTGTTCTCCTACACCGCTAAACCACAAGTCTGGCTTATGAAGGACAATAGCCAAGCTGACAAGAACGTACCACATCGAAAACAATTAAATCATATTATGGTTTAACCCAATGCATTAACCTGGTGGTGAGCGATCCACGTATACAGTTGACATTTGCTCTTGGAAGTCCAGTGATGATGGTGGTTGAACTGAAGTTTGCCTTGTTTTCCAGCTGATTGCACCCATGTCGCAGACTTTGACAACTGTGTAGGTGACACGAACGGTTTTTGCCCTAATGGGATTGCCTGCGGTTGTAAAGATAAAGCTCCTTATTGCAAGTAAGTACGTTCACTTCCTTGTTTTGAGAATTAGGGAGGACGGCTATATTTGCAAAGCTCAGCCTCTTCTTATAATTAAGGTGACCAACTTTTTTACAATGAAATGGAGGACAAATAAATTGGGAAAAAAATGGAATATGTTCAATTTTGAAATGGCTGAAAATAGCCACCCATCTTTTATCAATTTCAATTTGTTGATTTTCCCATTGTATTAATTTTTCAGAATTTAAATATACATTCAGTCTTCTAATTTCTTCAGAGACAATTGTCGTCTATTTTAATGTCTAGCATTTCTTTAGATAAAAATTCAACACAAGATTCAATATCTGTCCAATATACTTGCGATGAAGTAAAAAAATACCATTAAAAACTGTTTAATAAAACGTGAATTGTACTTACCTCTGTATACTTGAATATTCACTGAGAAAGAAATAATTACCATGAGTCATTCAATTGCCGACGTGCCGTAGGTCTACTGCGTGCGTATGTGCCGTTTCGTGTTTCGGTAAGAAGAAAACAAAGCCACTTGCACGCGGCGCTCTCTCTCAAGGTCTCCCGTGCGGAGCGCATGCGTCTCATAATCGCATCTTATACTGCACTATACCGAGCCTTGACGAATTGTCATGTCAAATACAAATACGTCACATAACGCGCAACAGATTAGTCTTCAAATATCGAAAAGGAGGACATGTAGGAGGACACTTTTCGAGGGAGGACAGAACTTACAAAAGAAGGACTGTCCTCCCTAAAGGAGGACGGTTGGTCACCTTACTTATAAGCCTCCTGAGATGGAAAATTTATGACTTCCATAGAGACAACTTCCATTCTGAACTTTTTCTTTCTTGGTAAACTAAATCTAGGTAGGTAGCTCTCTTTCCATCCCTCCATCCAGCTTTCTTGACTATATTCTCTCTAGCTTCTCTTTACATACTTGAACATGGCTATCATCTCTCCCCTAGGCTTTTTTTTCTTCATCCGACTTCCAAACTTTAATCTTCCTGTCCTTGAAGGCATGTCCTCAAGCTCTTGAAACTCGGTCTGAATGTTTGAGGCAGATAACGTTACTTGCAAACGTTACTGCAGAACACACACTGCCCAAGGAGCTGCTGATTCTGTTCTACAGAGGATTGATTGACTCTGTCATCTGCATATCTCCATAACTGTCTGGTTTGGCCCTGCAACCCAACAAGACAGACACAGACTTCAGAGGAGAATCAGAATGGCAGAAACAACAATGGCTACCAACCTGCCTTCCATTGAGGACTGTGCACTGCACGAGTCAAAAAGAGGGCCGTGAAAATATTTACAGACCCCTCACATCCTGGACATAAAGTATTTCAACTTCTACCCTCAAAACGACCCTATAGAGCACTGCACGCCAAGACAACTGGACACAAGAACAGTTTTTTCTCTAACATCGTCACTCTGCTAAACAACTAATTCTCTCAACACTGTCAAACTATTCAATAAGTCTGCATTACTATTAATCTTCTCATCATTCCTATCCCCATCTCCTCCTACTTAGGACTGTATGACTGTAACTTTGTTGCTTGTATCCTTATTCCTTGTGTGTCCAATCACACTTGGCCAATATTCTAATCTATTCTATCCTATTCTATCCTATCCTATCCTATCCCATCCCACTCCACTCCACTCCACTCCACTCTATATTCTGTTCTGTTCTGTTCTGTTCTGTTCCATTCCGTTCCATTCTCATTCTCTTATACTCTACTCTATATTCTATTCTATTCTATTCTATTCTATTCTATTCTATTCTATTCTATTCCACTCCACTCCACTCCACTCCACTCCACTCTATATTCTGTCCTGTTCCGTTCCATTCCATTCTCGTTCTCTTAGACTCTATATTCTATTCTATTCTATTCTATTCTACCCTACCCTACCCTACCCTACCCTACCCTACCCTGTCTTTGCTTGCAAATGTTACTCCAGAACCCAAGGAAGCCCTTGATTTTAGCATTCAACCCTAGAGTTGTTGGGTGGATTAGCACCCAACTTCATGATACAAGCTATGCTTCGCAGGCAAAGTGGTTCAAAGCTTCTCAATTTTGGTCTCCTCCATTTCTATCTCTAGGTGTCCCTCCTACCGAAACAAATGGGAAGATTATTGGTACATGGGGCCCAAATGTAACTACCTGTGGAGCACCCTGGACTTGATTTTGATGATCGTAGTACCTGCGGTAACATTGTCTACGGTTGTCTTCACCTTAATGCAGTGGAGTGCCTACTGTAGAAGCCAACCGAAAAAGAGCAGGTGAGTTGATTTGGGGCAAGAAGAGAAGACCTTTTTTGATCAAGGTAAGATTTACCAGTATTTGCACCGAATCCCTCCCCTGTTCAGTGAATGTATACCGTATTTTTTGGAGCATAAGAAGCACCGGAGTATAAGACGCACCTTAGTTTTTGGGGAGGAAAATAGGCACATAGGTTTGCTGGTTTTGAATGTGCGTGCGCACACATGCTTTTCATGCCCTGGTTGGGGATAAAAAATAGCTTCTAAAGCACAGCTGATCATCAGAGAGAAAAGCAATGAGAAAGTAGGCAAAGCCCCGGATGCGCTTCACTCACCTCATTCGGGCTGAAAAAAAGCTTCGAAAAAGCTACATTCGGAGTATAAGACGCACCCAAATTCTCAGCCTCTTTTGGGGGGTGCGGGGGAGTGCATCTTATACTCCGAAAAATACAGTAGGTAACACTGAACTAAAAGTGTCAACCATCCTGATAAAGAGGGAGCTTAGGAGCAGCACAGAGGTGGATGCTCATGTAACATACTAAGCCATAGTTTGTCTAATTATGGTTTATCACCCTACAATAAGCTGAGATCAGGGGTTGTATTCACTTACCGTCCTACCAGTTCGCAAATGTGAGTGTCTGTGCATGCGCTCGGGCTAAAAACAGTGCCTAAGTGGGATGCCATAGAGCCAGGATGGGCGGGCAGAGCCAAACCGGCTAAATACTACCTCTGGCTGATATCATCCATTTTTCATGGTCTATGATCCTAGTTTTAGTGGCAAAGACGTAGAAGCCAGGGGACTATGAGTTCCAGTTTAACCTTAGGCACAAGGCCAACTGGATACCCTTTGAGCCAGTCACTTTCTCTCAGCCCTAGGAAGGAGGTAAGGGCAAACTCTTATCAAAATCCTTGTGAAGAAAACTTCCGGGAATATGTCCAGACAATCTCCAAGAACTGAACACGGCTGAACAAAATAAATTAGCTTAGCTTAGCTTAGCTTTTGTCTCCTCGTCAAGGGTATGCTACGTTTAAATTAAATATTTCTTTTTCTTTTTTTAAATCTGATATTTTGGTAATATTTTCAGAAGTCAAGAAAGGCAACCAGTTCTCCCAGCTTCTGTCATGCCAAATAACCCCAAAAGACAGCTGGTAAGCGAATACGTTTTGAATTTATTTCATTGTTGTTGTTATGGCTTTGCTTTGTTTGTTATGATTATTTTTGATTTAATTCAACGAGGTTTTTAAAGGGTTTTTCCCTCCGGTTTTATTTTATCTCCATCAACATAATCTTGGCCTATTTCATTTTTCATCAATATTGTTATCTTGGAATGCTTTTTCCCCTCGTTTAAAACAATAATCAGAATCAAAGCAATCGGCTTATTTCTCATTTCTGATTTTTCTCACGCAGGAAGCCCAGCCCAAACAATTGTTGGCGTTTCCCAGGCCTTTGGCCCAAAACCAAGAGGAGATCCCTTTTCCTGATAGATCCAGGTATGACCTGCTGGGATTTAAAAAATGGTGTTTTCTATCACAGGGCCTGAATCCAGATTGTTAACTTTCTTCCACACTTGAAAAGTGAAGCTCCTGTAATCCCCGCTAATTTTAAGCATTGGTTTAAAATGCTTAGATGGAAATGCAGTCTAGGTAGTCCTCAACTTACAACAGCCCGTTTAGTGACAGTTCGAAATTACAACGGCACTGAAAAATGTGTCTGCTTTTCAATCTTATGACCATTGCAGTGTCCCTCCTGGTCATGTGATCAAAATTCAGCCGCTTTGCAACTGACTCACATTTACGACGGTCGTAGCGTCCCATGGTCATGTGATCCTTTTATGACCTTCTGACAAGCATATTACTAACTTAAAACTGCAGTGATTCACTTAACGACTGTGGCAAGAAAGGCCATAAAATGGGACAAAGTTCAGTGAATTTGGTGAATTTCAGTGAATTGGGTCCCATTTTATGGCTTTTCTTGCCACAGTCGTTAAAGTGAATCACTGCAGTTAAGTTAGTAACATGCTTGTCAGTTGTTAAAACTGTCTCACTTAGCAACAGAAATGTAAGGCTTCATTCTGGTTGTACGTTGAGAACTACCTGTACCATCCACTCAACTTGGCTTAATCTGGACTCTGTGTGTGTGTGTGTGTGTGTGTGTGTGTGTGTGTGTGTGTAGCATAAACCCACTGTTTAGACATAGACACATGTGTACACACCCACAGTCCACACCCAGAAAGAAGCTATTTCACATTACTTCGTGACACTATTCCATCTGCAGTGATTTGCTTGAAAATCAGTTCAAAGAAAATATTTATTGGGAAATCAGCTGTACAGTAACTTCCACATTGTGATGATTACATATACAATAGCCGAAAAAAGCTCTCTTTCCCAATAAGCAGAGAAAATTAGTAACAGTGGAAAATTTGTGTTTGTTTATGCGTCTGCTTTCATTTCCTGGCCGACACAGTAAATCGAGCCGTATGTGGTTTAGCTTAACGTGTTGCAGGAATACAGCTCCTAAGTTTTCATTTCCAGAATGTGTTTATGGTTATCTTCCATTTTCTCGTGACAGCTACTCACCCCAAAGACCTCTTCCAAGGATAGTCCCATCTGCCCAAGCTGGCCAGAGGAACCACTGGGTGAATGAGATGCCAAGTGCGGATTATGATCAAGAAACCCCATTTGAAGAGGTGCCTATGAGGCTGTTTCCGGTATGTCCGGATTTTGGCTGTGCACAAAAATGCCTTTTTTTTCAGAGTGTTCTTGGTATCAGTGGAAAAAAGCACCTTTGAAGGAATTGACTTTAGCTTCCACTGATTTCTGCTTCAAACTTGTCATTTCCTAGTGCCCAGCTCCTTGGGCACATATATATATAGAGAGAGACATATATTGGGAGACATATATAGAGCTTTTGGGGGAAGGAAATAATTTTCATCATTGTGCAAATAGAATGTTGCCCATATAAGCCAGCAATGTGCAGTGGCAGCCAAAAAAACCAACGCAATCCTATGTTGCATTAACAGAGGAATACAATCAAGATCAAGTGAGGTACTAATACCTCTCTTTAAAGCCTTAGTAAGAGCACACCTAGAATACTGCATCCAGTTTTGGTCACCACACTATAAAAAAGATGTTGAGACTCTAAAAACAGTGCAGAGAAGAGCAAGCAGGATGATGAGGGGACTGGAGGCTAAAACACGATGAACGGTTGCAGGAACTGGGCATGGCTAGTCTAGTGAAGAGAAGGACCAGGGGAGACACGATAACAGTCTTCCAATATTTAAGGGGTTGCCACAAAGAGGAAGGGGTCAAGCTATTCTCCAAAACACGTGAAGCCCAGACAAAGAATAATGGATGGAAACTGACCAAGGAGAGATTCAACCTAGTTAAAATAGCATTTGCACCTGGAAGCAGTGTTTCCGTAATCAAGAAATACTTGATTATAATGAGGCCTGACTAGTTCAAAAGGCCCTTTTATTTAAGCTTTAAAGCCCAAATTTTCAGAGGTTATTCTAATGCCAGTGTCCAGGAAACACCCTGCTGAAAGTCAGTTCCTCTACATGGATTTAGGCTTTAGGCTTACCAGTTCTGAGCTGCAAAAGTCTAGACAACTACTGAATGGCATAAAATAATTAGTTTTTATGGAATTTAGTGATTGTTCAGATGTTTGTAGCCTGGATAATGTAGGTCTACTTTGTTTTAACATAACTGGCTATGGTTTGCATGCCCTCTTTCTCACTCTCCTTATTTTTGTGGACTTTTCAATTGGGAGAAACAAGTCAAACGCCCTATCTCGAAGATTGCATAGTTGAAACACTCCCTTAAGTAACTTTTAATCTTAATTTTCCTTTACAGAAACCTAAGGCATCGTTTCCTCTTCACAGTTCCCAGCCAATGAACCATCACATTGCTAATACACCCTCTAGATTTGTTCACCCACAGTATACATACAACTAAAAGGAACTTCAGAAAACTGAAGTGTCTTATGGTATAATAAAACTATGATAAATTATTTTGCCTGCTTACTCTTTATCCCTCAGAGTTGTAGTCCTCAAAATAGTCTTCAGGTTGTCCCAAAGGTGTTTTTTCAAGAAGCAACTGGACTTTCTTGAAACATTTGAGGACATTTTGCTTCTCATCCAAGAAGCTTCTTCTGTGACAAGAGAGTTGGGAATGGAAGGACCTACATTCCTTGCAGACAGCTGGTCATTTGCATCCTTTTAGAGTTGGTGATAGGGTGCGTGACAACCCCACAATATTTCAGTATTCATTTTGCAGTCCCAGAATGAAAAGATACTGAACCGGAGGCCCACTCTCTTAATCTTAAAGGGGCTTTGTTTTGCATTATCACAGTAGAACTTCACCAGTTGTGCTTTGTGGAGAATTGTTGGGAGAAATATCCATCTGGTTCAGTTGCAAGCTGGGAGAAAGACACTGGAAACATGGAGGCTGACTGGAAAGATGGTTTAATAATGAAGCAGAACCACCAAGCACATGGTTCTGATACAGCTGACCAGAGGGAGTTGGTGTGTGTGTGTGTGTTATACCTTCTTTGGGCTTTGAACCTGAATCTTTCCTGTGTATTCTATTGGCTGTTGCCAGATTCCTATGGGGTCATGTAGGGGTCATAACTGGCTCTATAGGCAAAAGAGGAAATGCACATCCTTGTGTCTGAGCTCCCAGGTTTGGTTGAAGTTTGGGCTGCTCTGGGGGTGATGCAATTCCTATTATGGCTTAATGGCTTTAGTCCTGTTTTGGCTCTTGGGTGAGGGTATTTGCTTATGAATAGAGCTATCTAGATATTGGTCATCTTTCAATAGGCTCTATCTCAAGTCCTGACATCTGCTGTGGGCTATTAAGGAAAGGGTGGGGAGGCTTCCCACAGTATCATTTTAATGTTTGATAGGGTAAGTATTGATTATAGCCCATATAAACAAAAGCTCTTTGGAGGTTGTCGTCCTCTAAAAAAATGGGAATATTACAAAATGTAATCCAGTCCCCTTTCATCTTACAAATGTACCTAGCAAAAGACTGCAAATCTTGCTATTTGTGGAGTAATAAGTAGGTGAATCTTAATCTTTTTTTTTAAAGGTCCGTTTTACATGTTGGCCGTTATGAATTTTGACGGCTGTTGTGTTTTGCGCTTGTAAAGGAAACCCAGGCAAATGCCTTATTTGCATTGCTCGGTAGAAACAAAACGTTCACAAACAAAACTGGCACTTTATTGGTACGTTTTCATTGCAAGAATAACAGGAATCCGATAATAGAACAGGGAGTGTTAGGAGAAGATAAAGGTTAATAAGTTGGACTTCGGCCTCTTCCTTTATAGGAAAAATAATAACTCATTAAAATCGAGGGGAAAAGAAAATCATGGTAACATTACAACCACACATTTTTCTGCCAATTTCTGGAGTCTGCCCTCCCGCCCCAGGGAAATGGTCTTGTCGTGAGACGATACCCGCAGAATAGCCCGTTTGGTTTGTTTCTCGTGCGCCGCCCTCCCCCTTTCCCCCCCCCCTCTGGGTGTTTTTCGCTCCTGGCTTTTGTTCGCCTGCTTTCCTTACTCCTCCCCGCCCCCTCCCTTCGACTCAGGGAAAGATGCGGGCTCCGCGGAGCTTCACTCGCCTCCGCGCGCATGCTCCCTCGAAGGAAAAGTGGGGGGGGGAGAAAGGCAACCCAGGGGGACGACGCGCCTGGGTGACGTGTTCCGGCGGCGGCTGTTCGCGAGGACGGCGCAGGGGGGAAAACAGGGAGGGGGGGCAAGAGGGAGCGCGCGCGGGCGAGGGAGAAGGCCGCGCGCGCTCCCGCCCGCCTGCCGTTTCCTAGCCCGAGTCTGTGATTGGTGCAGGCCTCGGACCTGGCGGACCTCGAATGCCAGGCCCCGAAAACTGGCAGCCGAGGCGGCCGAGCGTCCTCCGGCCTACACCCCCGCTCGGGCCCGAGCCCGCCCGGCGAAGGTGAGGAGGTGAAGGGGGGGGACGGGGACGGCCCATCCGCCGGTCGCTGCGAGGCGTCTCTCCTAAGGAAGCGCCACAGAGAGACGGAAAGACGAGGCGTTGTCGGGAGGGACGGCCGCCAGGCCGCATAGGCCTCGGCCCAGGCCGCGCCCCGAGGCCTACTCCAGGCCTCAATGGCGGCCAACTGCTTTCTCCTCTTCTAAGGACGGGGTTTCTTTTTACCTCAGCCCGAGCGCCGCTCGGCCCCTCTCTGGCGGCTCGCCGAGAGGTTTAGGGGCGCCTCCGCTGCTGCCTTGGGTGGCCCCGGCTTCAGAGCGGGCCAGAAAATGGCGCGTAAAATGGCGGCCAACAACGGCCGCAGCCACTGTCCCCCCCAATCGCCTTCCACAATGTCGCCGCCGCAACCCCGCCTCTCCCGGCTACGGAAAAACCCACCCCCCTCCTCTACGCCGCCCCCCCCAATCCGTTCCCACCCCTTTTGCAACCCCCCCCTCTCCGTCCCGTTCCCTTTCCTCCAGACAGGCGGGGGCGAAAAGCTTAGAGGGAGAATTAGACCAGCCCGGGCCTCCCCTCAGCGCCTCAGCCGTCTCCAAAAGCCAGGAGGGGGAAGCGCCTGTCTGGCTCCGGCCGGCCCGCTCGCTGCTTCTTTGCCCACCCTCCCTTCCTTCCCTCTCTCTCTCTTTCCCTCAGCCGCGCCACAACCGCCCCGGGGAAGGATGGGTACAACCCCACCCCTTTTTGCCCGACTCGGGCTGCAAAGCGCCGCTTTTTTTTTTTTGTTTGCTCATCACGGGCGCTGATTGGAAGAGGAGGGTGGCGTTGGAGCGCGCGCTCTCCCGCTCGACTCCTTCCCTCCCTCCTCCCCCCTCCTCTTGAAGCGCTCGCACGCGCGCGGGGAGCGTGGTTGATAGAGCGCTGATGGCGCGTGCGCGCGCACTAGTGGGAGGGGGAAGAGGTCCGCATGACGCAGGCGCGGTCCCGAACGTTGTCTTTGTATCATCGGCTCCCCCCTCCCTCCTTCCCAAGGAATCCCCCCAGCCCGTTTCTTTCTGCCCCCCCCCATGTGCAGATGCCAGCCAGATGTTCGGCGGCTGGGCTTGTTCTATCCGACGCGGGCTTGCAGTGGCCCTTCTCCCCGGGGTTCCGTTTCCCCAGTCGCTTCCTAGAGGGGGAAATAACCCTAAAACCAGCGCCCCCCCCCCATGCATGGCTTAAGGCTTCTCCCAGAGCCCCGTTTTTTAAACGCGAAAGAAAAAGATCGTCGTTTCTCCAATCCGGGAAGGCAAAGGTGTCCCCCCCCCCCCCCAAAAGGCAACTGGACAAACTGGGTTTTTCTTTGAAGGCGTTTCACTTCTCATTTAAGAAGCTTCTTCAGTTCTGATTGGATGGTGGGGAATGGGCAACCATGGATGACTGAGAATCTCTACAGACGTTTAGCTGTACAATTTGGGATGAAGACCCTTGGAATGATGTGGGAGGAGGAATGGATTTCCAGAGGGGGGGGAATTGCAGACTACAGGAACCATTTGCACCACTCAGGTGACCCTGAGGACACCGATAAACCTCCTTCAATGACCCCCTAAAAGACCAGCTGTCTGCAAGGAGTGTTAATCCTTCCCATTCCCCACCATCCAGTCAGAGCCGAAGAAGCTTCTTGGATGAGAAGCGAAACGTCTTCAAAGAAAAACCCAGTTTGTCCACCGTTGCCTCTTGAAAAAGCGCCTTTGGGACAACCGTGACCTGGATGACTGAGAATCTCCATAGTGAATCCAGTTTTCCAGCCCTCCACGTCCCCTCCTGGCGTATCTTGTCCCAGGAAGGAGGAAGTGGTTGGACTCTGTTTGAAAGGGCAAAGCAATTAAGACGGTAGTTGCAAGGAAGGCAGATTCCCTGATCCCTGTTCCCCCGGGGCGGGGGAATATTTAGGGCAGTGATGGTGAACCTTTTTGGCACTGAGTGCTCAAATCAGAAGGTGCACATGTGCGCATATACATCGGAGCGCTGGAAACCCGAAGACCAGTTGGCTGGTGCTCATGCGCACGCTGGCCAGCTTTTCTGGCGCATATGGCGACCAGCTGGCTGGCGTGCATGTGCACAGTGGAAATCAGAAGAGCAGCTGGCGACGGCACGCATACCCAGAGAGAGGGCTCTATGTGCCACCTCTGGCATGCATGCCATAGGTTCGCCATCACGGGTCTAGAGAGATTCCCAATCATCCAGATCATGATTGTCACACAGGTGTTTTCGCCCCCCCAAAAAAAGGTTACTGGACTTTGGGGTTCCCCTCGCCCCCTTGAAAAGTTTTGCTTCTCAACCAAGAAGCTTTTTTCAGTTCTAACTCCAATTCTTCAGTTAGAAGTGAAGAAGTTTCCTAGATGAGAAGCAAAACGTTTTTTCAAAGGAGAATAGAATAGATACCTTTATTGTCACTTTGAATGTACACTAATCAGCATACATAAAAATGAAATTTTGTTGCATACAGTACTCAGAAAGTCACCACCTCCAACATACATTACACGAACATGACCAAATAAATACATAAATAAATACAAAATTATGTATATACCCACATACATGGCACATGGAAGGAAGGAAGAAGGAAGGAAGGAAGGAAGGAAGGAAGGAAGGAAGGAAGGAAGGAAGGGGAAGAAAATAAAATAAGTCCAGTTGCCTTTTGAAAAAAGCACCTTTGGGATCCCCCCCACTCAAAAAAAAAAAGGTGAATAAATCTTTGGAGTCGATTACGCTGGGGGTGTTATTGACAGGGAGGGGTATATTGGGCTAAATTTTTTTCACTTATTTTTCAGGATGTGTTTTGGAGTATTTAAACTTCATTAAAAAAAAATTGGAGCAATGGTATAGAGTGCAAGTGCTGTTAATCAGGAGTGGGCAAAGAGGCCCTGAGGGGCAATTCTATGCTGACCAGACCCGACTTAGAGGCCAATTGTTGGCAGCCTTACCTAGTTTCCCCCATTTTTTAAAAATAATCTGCGATGAGAAGACATCAGAAAATAGTCAGAGGTGCAAAAGTCCTTTTCGAAAGTTCAGAGCTCTAACTGTGAGGATGCTGTCTCACCCAGTCAAGCATTTCATAGACTTTATAGAAACTTCTCCCTCCAGTTAATCATGTCCTGTTACAAAATTTTAATACCTTGATGTAGGGAGAAATTTTGGCTGTGAACAACTCTTGCAAATGTAGATCCCTAACTAGATTTTTATGATATTCAAGATCTAGGCTAAAATGAATCCCCATGCATTTGTGTTCCAAAGAAAACATTTCAAGAATGCTTGCTTTGATCAGATAAACAATCCAGCCCTCCAAAATCACACTCCTCTTGGTGCAGTGCTCTCCTCTCCTGTGCTATCTTAGAGTCCCAGAACTAACAGTCCACAGTTTTGCAGTTAACATGGATTGGAAGATTTGGGAAGGAAATAAGTATGTACAGCAGAATATAAGCAAATTTATTATATGCTTTATGCAAAATCTCAGATAAGATTTGGTCTAATGGTTAAGGTGCCAGGCTAAAAACGGGAAGTTCTAGTCCCTCCTTAGCCATGGAAGCTGACTAGGTGGTCTTGGGCTAGAAACTCTCCCAGCCCAAAGCAGAGTTGTTATTGTGGGGAAAATAGGAGGAGGAAGGTGTGTTCACTGCCTTGAGTTATGGTATTATTGTAAAAATAATAAAGGCGAATACAAATCAATAAAAAAGATGAAAGCTTGAATTGATTGTAGGAGGACGTGTGCTGCATCTTTTCTTCAAGACTGTTTCTTGGAAATTGGCTTCCTTCAAGCACGCTAGGATATATTAGCAGACTTTTGATGATCACAACTGTGAATATGAATATTGCAAACTTTATCTTAAGAATATTAATTATAGGACTTGTCTTTACGTATCTATATACTATGAAAATTCTCATGTCTGTTTGGTTGTAATTTTAAATTGGGCAAAATGGCCCGCCAACCATTTTTGAATCAACGTGCCTCAAATGGGCTAATTTACAGAATGCGTTCAGATTCAGGAACTCTGGCTCCTAGGGGATTAAAAATTGCCAAAGTTGTGACCGCTTCAGTGCTGCCACGCCACTATGCTTGTGGCAGTTAGCTGTGGTCATGTGATCATCACTACCAACACTTCCTGTTGGCTTCCTAGAAGGGAAGTCAATGGGGAAGCTAGTAGGAAGTTGGAAGTTGCTCCTGCTTTTTTACCACCAGTAGTGACTCTGTTTAGGAAAGGAAGTATCCCTGAAATGATGACCCAATGAATCGTGTTATCTAGTACCACTCTGTTTACCTAGACATATAGATCGACTTTGGCACTGGCAAACAGTCTTGAGACCCAGGAAGTACCGTATTTTTCAGAGTATAAGACGCGTCTTTTTCCCTCAAAAAAGAGGGTGAAAATCTGGGTGCGTCCTATACACTGAATGCAGTATTTTTGGCCTACCGAAACCCCGCCCCTTCACGAAAATGACCGTGCATATCCTTACGAAGGCTTTCAGAGACCATAATTTTGGGTTAAATTTTCAATGTGAATAACAGTTATCACATACAAATCTTTTAACATATAAAAATGTCAGGTGATTTAGGCTTCAATCTTACATTCACTTAACTGGAAGTAAGCCCCTTTATTTTTAGGGTTTAATTAAAATGATTTTACAACATATTAGTACATGTTTTGAATACATTAATTGCCTAATTTGCAAATAAGTTAATTTAAATAGTAGCCAGATCTACTGTCATACCCTTTAATTGTTCTGCTAATTTTCACTTCTGGTTTAGACTTTTGGTAACTATGGAGAACAGAAAGTTCCTGCAATGTGTTTACGTTACATTTGCACAGAACAAAACAATTTAATAAAGATACTTCATGTGGTGTTAATATAAATAGTAATCTCTGTATAATTCCCTTTTCAGTTTGTGAATGAGCCTCAATGATTATGGATCCAGGTGGTGGAAGTCTTGGTTTGCAGACACAGGAATCCAAAATGCCTCACACAATGATTATGCAGGATTTTGGTAAAAACCATACTATACTAACATAAAATTATTATTATTATTATTATTATTATTATTATTATTATTATTATTATTATTATTATTATTATTATTATTATTATCTAAACTATTATCTTTTCAGGTGCATTGTATTTGTAAATGAATAATCTGCACCAAGGGTGCCAAAATTGGTATGGGGGGTATGGATTTTTTAAATCTTTGGACAGGCTCATGGGGCTGACTTCCTACTGCCTCTCCAAGGCTGCACTCTGGTTAGCTGCATGCTTCAGTTGCTTACGAAGAAAACCACATTTGGGCGTGGAGGGTGTATAGTGCCCACTAATGAAATCATTCCTTTGAATTTGATTGTATTAAATTTCTGAAATCAGGTGAATTAGAGTACATTTGGCACTAGAAGGCCGCTAACCTTCTAGCTGAGCCGTGGTGGCGGACTGGTTAGAATGCAGTACTGCAGGCTATTTCTGCTGACTGCCGGCTGCCTGCAATTTGGCAGCTCGAATCTCACCAGGCTCAAGGTTGACTCAGCCTTCCATCCTTCTGAGGTGGGTCAAATGAGGACCCAGATTGTTGGGGGCAAGAGGCTGACTCTGTAAAACTGCTTAGAGAGGACTGTGAAGCACTGTCAAGTGGTACATAAGTCTTAGTGCTGTTGCTAACACGAATATTTAAAATGCTCAGTCTAGCTTGCAGACCTGGTATTTCCTAGCAGACTCATTGAGTGCCAACAATTATTGTAATGATTGCATCCAGCTGCGGAATTCTGTTTAAAGTTGATAATAAATATACCGGAAAGATGGAGAGTAATTTGGATGCGTGTACAGCATTCATTAGCTCCTTAGGAATATGTAATGGTTCAACCTTGAGAACAAGTATTAATATGCTTCCTCGTACATTATTGTTTCCTAGTGGCTGGAATGGCTGGTACCGCTCATATTGATGGAGATCACATTGTGGTGTCAGTCCCTGAAGCTGTACTGGTTTCAGATGTGGTCACAGATGATGGGATCACCCTTGATCATGGCTTGGCAGCTGAAGTTGTCCAAGGACCTGATATCATAACTGAAACTGACGTTGTGACAGAAGGTGTGATAGTACCCGAATCTGTCCTGGAAGCAGATGTCGCTATTGAAGAAGCATTAGATACCAGTGATCACGTTTTAACTTCCGATTTAATCACCGAAACTGTTAGAGTGCCTGATCAGGTTTTCGTGGCTGATCTTGTTACGGGTCCTGATGGACACTTGGAACATGTGGTGCAAGATTCGGTATCGGGACCGGATTCCCCCACAATGGTATCCGAAGAAGTTCTTGTGACGAATTCAGACACCGAAACTGTGATTCAAGCAGCCGGCACCGTTCCCGGATCCACAGTTACCATCAAGACTGAGGATGATGATAGCAAGAGCGCATCTGAAGACTATTTAATGATATCTTGTAAGTGAAGTAAAGGTATATATAAAATTACCTACTCAAGACTAGAAGTGATTTAATCATGAGAGATGTAATTGTGTAGAACAGGGGTGTCCAAACTTTGGAACTTTAAGACTTGTGGACTTCAACTCCCCATGGCTGGCTGGGGAATTCTGGGAGTTGAAGTCCACAAGTCTTAAAGTTCCCAAGTTTGGACACCCCTGGTGTAGAAGTACTGCGTTTGGTCGCTTGGTTTCGTATCAAGGAAGACATTGTAAATGAGTTAACAGAAACGAGCTGGTAAAAGAAATGAAGAGGAAATTGGAAATGTTTAGGCTTTTAAACAATTCTAAGCTAGCATATATTGTCTCAACTGAGAATAATGGGTGTAACTCGTCCTTGGACCGATTGCTTGTATCAGTTTCCACTTGAATTTCTTTTTTTCAATCCTTAATTATAGTTTACAAGTTGAGTTTGTAGTATTACAACAACAACAACAACAAAAACTATAGTTGAAAGTTGGCCACAAAAGTAACTGTGGTTGACATTAAAATAGCTAAATATGTTTCATGCTAAAAAGGGTAGAATGTCATGGAGGCAGATGAAAAAAGAGCCATCAAATCTTTCTACTTTGGTTAAAATCAACACACAAATTATTTCCATATTATTTCACCATTTTAGGCTTAAATATGGTCGACAAACAAAAATATTTCTACATTAATGAAAATTGTGACTAATTCCAGCAAAATATTTCATTCTGCTTGATCAGTCTACCAGCCCTACACGTTTAATTGTTTTGCATTTTATAGAAATAGCTATTTTACATATTACATGGAAATTACTTTTCTCCTAAAAGTGAAGTGTTGTAAATAACACAAATTTGTCATGCTGATGAAGATTTGCTTTTCACTTCAGTCAAAAGAGTTCACTGTAAGGACATACAATATTCTTCATACCTGTGAAAGAGTGAAAGCTTTGTACATTTGTCTCATGACTAGTTTGGTCGTACTTGAAGTGAAAAGAATATTTTTTTTCCAAATAAAATAAAACTTATTTGAAAAGAAAGGTCCACGTTTAAAAGTTTACATTTTTAAAACTCGTTACCTAAAGGGGTTGGAGTGAAAGATCCTGGGAAATCCCCTCTAGCTCTGCAATTTTATGATCTAGGATTTCTAGTGACCGATGGCAAGAATTCAGGAAAAATAGAGATTTGGTGTGTGTGTGTGTGTGGAGGGGAGGGGGGGGAAATCACACAAAACATAAAATGCCCTCCTTTGTTTCTGTTTTTCAGGTTTGTGATGTTCAGACACCCACAATGGATTGCTAGCTTTTGAGCCATAGGATGATACTGCATGCACATGCTGGTGATCCTATATACCCACAACTGAGCCACCCTGGAGCTGTCCTTTAGGGATAAGGTAATATTCCACTGCCACCTCCTTTTAAGAATCTGTTACAGTACAGTATAGCAGGGGTGGGCAACTTTTTCTTGGCAATGAGCCATTTCCCCTCCTTTGCTAACCGGCTTGATCTTCTTGCCTGCACCCAATTGGATCCCACTGCCTTCAATCATGTCAGTAGCACAGTTGGGCAAAGGTGGCGGAGTATTTTGCAGGGCACAAGAGTTAACAGAGCGGCTTACGGCCACTCTACACTGCAGCTCAGCAGGAAATCGGCCCTAAAATGAGCGGTTTCACCATATTTGACCCGTTGGCCAAAAGTTATTCACCCCTGCAATACAGCATTGCATAGTCTGCTACAACTATAAGTAAAATCCTATTCTGTTCCCTTTTTGAGAAAGCAATTAGGAAAGTCAGTTTTTTTAAAAAAATAAAATAAAATAAAATTGCACAGCTGTAAATTTTGGCATGTATCTCATGGTTTTATGGTGGGTGTGATATCACCAGCATAGTGCATGCTGAGACACCACAGGAATGGGAAGCTGGCAATCCACAGTGAATCTGAACATCTCATACCTGGAAACAGCTGAGAAAGGTAAGTTAGAGGCGGTTAAGACTTCCTTATAATTTTTCTTTGTCAATGGATATCCCTTACTATTTCTGCACAAAAACTATTCCTTACAATTGCCTGGGTAATCATAATAATAGATCATTAATAATCAAAAGAAATAATTGGGTTTTAAAAAAATGTTCAAGTTTATGTGCGGTCAGAAAATAATCTTCTGGAATTATAATTTGGTTAAGAATGAATGTGGAGTTAAATATGTTTTTAAACGTCCTATAGATTTACCAAAAAAAGGACGCAGTGGCTCAGTGGTTAAGACGCTGAGCTTGTCGATCAGAAAGGTCGGCAGTTCGATGGTTCAAATCCCTAGTGCCACGTAACGGAGTAAGCTCCCGTTACTTGTCCTGGCTTCTGCCAACCTAGCAGTTCGAAAGCATGCAAAAAAAAATGCAAGTAGAAAAATAGGGACCACTTTAGTGGGAAGATAACAGCGTTCCGTGTGTCTTTGGCATTTAGTCATGCCAGCCACATGGCCACAGAAACGTCTTCGGACAGCTCTGGCTCTTCAGCTTTGAAACGGAGATGAACACTGCCCCCTAGAGTCGGGAACAACTAGCACATCTGTGCGAGGGGAACCTTTATCTTTATAGGTTTACAATTCTTACGTTGAAGTCTGTAAACCGCTTGTTGTTAAATCAAGGTGGGAAAATTCATGGATGTATGAGTTATGGGCCCAGCAGTTTAGCTTGTATGTATTTAATTCTGGAATCCCTTGAATAAATGGTGCATGATGTTAATAAATAAATAAATAAAAATAAAATATGTAGTTAGCTTATGTCTAACAGATATCAACCTAGAGATTTAAGATACAGTGCATTTCAATATTGATATATTAAAGCATTATTGACACATGCGATGTGTTTCCAGTAATTTATAACCATTTTTATTTGCAGCTTCTGCCCCAGTACTATAGCATTTCTTCCAATATATTTTTTCCGACATTTCCCTTTGTCCCTATGGGTTATATGCATTATTTATAAAAAGTAAACTTTCAGCAGTGATCAGATAGGGTAATTCTAGAAAATATATTTCCATGTTTTATCTGTAGTTATGAGAAAAATGGGTCCTAGCTAAAATCAAATTGAAATCATTGCATTTTGATAAATTGCCTTAGCGTTATGTTCCTGCTGTATTGAGAACTTTCAATGTTAAAAGAATTTTATTTAGCAAATATTATTTAGTGCAAGACACACCTGAAGACGTGAAATGCTAGATTATCCATTCCAATACTTCTGCTGGTGCCTTTTTAGGCATGACATTAATTATATTTTACCGATAACCTTTGGAAAAATGTGTTTTAGGAAGTAAGATTTTCTCCGTACATTAAGTACTGCAGTTTATACTACTAATGTATGTTATAGCTGCAGGTTTTATTTTGGTTGGGAATCATTAGGGTGTTAATTAACATAAGGATTATTCTTTCTAATAAGCTGGAATTTGAAACTAGGGTTTATAATTAGTGTATGCAACTTGACTTGTCAAAATAATGGTAAGTGGGAATTTAAACAGAGTTGCAATGTTAATTTTTCCCATTCTTTTCAGTTTTGTTAATTTGGTAAATAAAAAACTCTGAGGGCATTATTTTACAGTCATTGGCACATCTTACAAATCTTAAAAAGAACTTCTTTTCTTTTATTCTTAGGAATGGAATTAAAACAGCAACTATGAATTTGCACAATTTGTTTATTGTTATTCAACAGGATATACAGAAAAAACATTCTAAAACCTTGGAAGAAGGAAGCTATCACAATACAATAGAGAAATCATTTCCATTTCCTTCATAGGTTTATGTGTATTTTTTTTCTTTCTCATTTTTTTTTACTACATCTTCGTGAATCTAGTAAATGCTTCACTGTTTGGTCTGAAATCCTTTTTATTAGGCCAGCAGCATTTGCACACCCCTATCCAATGTTGCATAGATTAGTTACAACTTTCCAAATGCTTCTCTGCACTCTTTATTTTTAAAGGAAAATAAACAAAAATGTAACATTTCAAAGGCAAGAAGTGACTCCACATTAAAAAGAGCGTTTTGTAGCAATCCATTCTTAAATATTTTTTGGCTGGGCAGTTTGCAAAAAAATACTTGAAACTTTGTGATGTCTACTTCACAATGGAATTTGGTATGACTCTTCCCACTCCTGAGTATGAATGTGAATTAGAGAAGATATTTAAGCCAAACTGGCAGGAAAGCGTTCTCTGTATATATGTATGTATGTAACACACACACACAAATCAGCGAGAGCCACAGAAAAACTACACCAAGCTTTCAGAGGTAGAGAAGTATTTGAAAGATCTCCTTCTCTGCTAGCAACATAAACCCTTCCTTCTGTCGGTACATACTGACACAATTTAATAAACCTTAAACCACCCCAAAAGCAAATCACTGTTCCCAACTTGTGAATTAGCCCCCCCAATAAAATAACGGGTTATTTGTATATAAATCTACTAAATAGTCCAGCATATCCCTATAATTTCAATATGCAACCTCTTTGTGTTCTTAATGTTGTCTACCTGCAAACTGATAGATGGGAAGGGAAGGGAAGAAGGAAGATTGTTGGCTTCTGTGAAATAGCTTTTTGCATATTCAGATATGGAGGTTGCTTGGGCCAAATGATTTGAATTTTATTAGCTTTTGTTTTTCTAAAATTCATTAAGAAACATCAGCAACACCGAGTTCTGTCATGCAAGTTGAATTTCGCCATGGTTAACAGTAGCAATACTGATAACTCTCTTTTTAAAATTCAGTGATTAGCTTTTTTATTTCTATGTAGTTTTCTTTGCAGTAGCTCCAGCATTGTTCTGACCAGTTCACAGCCTTCTGAAACACAAGTTCATCAGTGGCACCTAAAATTGCAGCAGTTTTAGCAGGTTATCCTTAAAGGGCACCTAGCACAGGCAATATGGACACATATAAAGCATATAAAATGCAAGAAATTACATTGAATCTTTGCTTGCTTCTCCCTGAAAGAATGGACACCTATCAAAGAGCTCAGCATCCAGCTGACTATTGCAACTGTAAAACAATTTCTTTCATCCAGCTTCCAGCAAAGTAAATGATATTAAATTTCCTAAAGATAAATCACGCGAGTCTTGTAGTATTGTCAATGGTGCTAAAAGGAAACTATTCTTGATTATGACCATAAAAGAGTCTAAAATAGTTATGAAGTAAAGACTAGGCCCAAAGCATGCTTCCTTTCTCCTATATAAGATATTCTCCCCCTCCCAAGAATTTACTTTGGTACCTACAATTTATTTCTGGATCATTTTGAAACAAAGAGCTCCTATTGGGAATTGATTAACATGCTTTAACTGAGAAAGAACTCTGCCCATAAATTAAAATAACCTAATTCTGATTAATGGACAGGGAAGGCTTTTCATGCAAGGAACAAATATGGAAGAGATTGGGTAAATTTATTGCTTTCTGACTCCCCACCCCCATGAAATAGACCTGCCATCAATTCATTCACAGTTTCACTATTCTACATCAGTCATAACTTCATCTGGTAGAGTACCTCCTTATGGAAAGGAAGCAATATGTGTGAATAAATACTAATTAACACTTTATTGAAAATGTTGAAGGTCTTTCAAAGATCAAACCAAGATGATTTTCCTTTTTTTAAAAAAAAAAGATAACATGGGTATCCCTCCCGCCTTATACCTTCTAAAATGCAAAATAGACCAATTAAATGCAAAATATGCATGCAATGCAAAATACCATGCCTTATTTAATTGCTTAATCAGGTATTGTAATATTATTGATATATTTCTACGCCACACGTACGGATTCTTTCCGATGGTGAAATTAATTATTTTGATTTACTAAAATAATAAATTATGAACTTACAGTGGATGTATTTATACCATGTACAGTCTTCAGAAATTAAAACAAATACAGAGTGATTGGTGTGCATGCCAGCATCTAATGCAGCCAGGTTGCTATTTCAATAAATGAGCTAAAATTCTCAGAACATGGTTGTTTTGCTTCACATTCTGCTTCAAACTTAACTTCAGTTCTTATTTATTTTTTAGTGGATGATGTTGGGGAAAAATTAGACCACATTGGAAACACTCCTCTAAAAATCAGCACTGAGGTTTCACATGGTGATGTATCTAAAGATGATGGGTTTGGCTCTGAAGTTATTAAAGTTTACATTTTTAAAGCCGAAGCGGAGGATGATGTTGAAATAGGTATGTACCTTAAACTTAGGTTTATGAATCAGTCCATAAATCAATCAATCTCTGTGTGTGTGTATAAATGGCTGTGCGTGTGTGTGTATTCCAGCATAACTCTGGAACGCCTCAAGCAATTTCAACCAAACTTGGTACACAGATGACTTACTCTCTGGAAACAAATACTGTGTGGGTAAGACACCCCTAATACCCCACCCACCCCAGTGCGTGTGTGTTCTGTTACAATACAGCCTGTTGTGCCTTCAAATGGCTTCTACTGTACAGCACAGTGGCGTTGCCATGGTAATTCACAGTACTCCACAAGGGGGCTCCCTCTGATAAGGGGAAAAATCCAACATTAGCAATAACTGTTTAGTCTGGATATTTGTGAATGTCTTATACAGGATTGGGATAAACAAATACCCGGGCAACGCCGGGTTAGCAGCTAGTATTAAATAAAATCTGTCTGCCAATTTTCATAAACGAAATCATTCTTTGTAATGATTCCAGTTCAATTAAAGATTCCATCAAACCAGTTTAAAGGAGGCAGACACTCAAACTAAAAGCTGGCCCACAGATTTCAAACTATATGAAATGACCTCTCCCACCATCTTCTAGAGCAGGGATGTCAAACTCGATTTCATTGAGGGCAGCATCAGGGTTGTATTTGGCCTCAAGAGGGCCGGGAGGGGGGGACATGACCAGGGTGAGATGTCACACATTGAGGCTCCATTTTCAGCCACGTTGGCTCTCCCAGGCTCCATTTTTGGCCACGACTGTCCTCCTGGCTTCTGTTTTCGGCTGCGGCAGCCCCCTGCAATCCTCTGCCACAAAAACGGAGTTTCGGGGAGGCTGCGCACAGCCCGCCCGGGCTCCATTTTTGGCTGCACCGACCTCCTGCAGCCCTCTGCCAGTGAAAACAGAGCTCAGGAAGGCTGCATGCAGTTTCCCTGAGCTCCCTTTTCAGTGGCAGAGGCGCCGAGGTCCGGTCCTTCACTGTTCCACGGTGGGGCCATGGGCCAGATCTAAGCATCCCACAGGCCGGATCCAGCCCCCAGGCCTTGAGTTTGTCACCCCTGTTCTAGAGGCTTAGAGGCTTCCCAAGCCTTGGGCAGCTATCTTTATTTTTCCTTCCTGCCATGTGTTTACATCTGTCATGCTGCTTACAGATTAAGATCATCCTGTTGTATTATCTGTTGTCCCTAAAAATGTGTTGACTTCTATTATGCCCCAAACACAGAAGAAAAATAGCAAGCTTTTACTGTCCTTATTCAAATTCTACCATGTGAAATACCATATATTTTTGTTTATTCAAGGGGGAACAGAGATTGTAACAGAGAGTGACTTTCACAATGGACACTCTGTCGCTGGAGTTCTAGAGCAAGGCAGTGTTGGTAGAGTCCAGCGAGAGAAGATGGTTTATATGGCTGTTAAAGATTCCTCCCAAGAGGATGAAGATATCAGTAAGGACCACTTTTTGTGTGTGCTATTACTAAGTAAATAATAATGGAATTCCTAGAAGGTCTCTCGGTTACTAAATGATTGTTCTAAGTTCCAGAAGACCAACAAGTTTTCTCCCCTTTGCCACCTGTGTAAATTACTCAGGTCACAAATTTTGCACGAAGAAAGACTTATGTGGCCTCTTACACAAGCTTTAATCCAAGCAATTGCAAAGGCCATTTTGACAATATTATGTTGTCTCGTTGCTGACGTTGATCTGTTTGAATGTGTGACTGGCAGAAAATAATACATTTCTTGACATTTACGGGAACTGCTGGCAATGCCAGATAGATTGCGCGAAATGTCTGAAGAGAAGTATTTAGTTCTACATGTACCAATGATAATACTTTTATGAATACTTCCCCAGTTGTCAGTATTCACTGTGTTTATTTTGCTTTTATAATTTACCTTAAGCTATGTTAATGTCTAAATATCAGTAATCTCTGACAATAGTTGGCATATTTTAGTTGCCTGTTCAGTATTTAAAATATGTTGAAGCCAGTGAGAAGCAAGATAGGAACATAACACAGGATATTGAAAAGCATTGTCTTTGTAATTTTAATTTCTTCTTTAAAAAATGACCACCCATATTTAAAATTAAATATCCAAACCTTATGGTTTAAGTAGAAGTTAATTGAGCAAGAATAAAGTAATTACATCATCATCATTTTTAGCCCTTGACTATCCACTGCAGGACGAAGGCCTCTTCCAAATTTTTCCAACCAATACAGACCTGAGCTTTCTTTTGCAAATTGGGCCCACAATACTTGCTGATGTCGTGGTTCCATCTCGTTTTAAGGGTTAGGGCAGATTTCAAACTACGTTATGCTGGTTGGAGAATTCTGGGAGTCGAAGTCCACAAGTCTTAAAGTGGCCAAGTTTGGAGACCCCTGGGTTAGGGGTTAGGGTTATGAAAAGTAGTTACGTAAACAGAATAATCCATTTCGCCTCCTTTCAAATCACATCTAGGCTGTGCTGAAATAGCAGATGAAGTTTACATGGAGGTAATTGTTGGTGAAGAGGAAGCCGCTTCACTCCCCGATGCACAGCTTGAAGACGCTGGTGTGAATAAAACGTTTGTTCCAGTTGCCTGGGCTGCCGCGTATGGTAAGATGTTACTTTTTTCTTTAACTCGGTCCCTTCTCATCATTCTACTTGCTACTTCTAGAGCAGCAACTTTAAACACTCAAAAGAGCCACAACGGTCCTAATCGGAAGCCCTCCATTCAATTCTGGAGCTGACCGGAAGTCCAGTTTCCCCACCATAGAGTCTCCTAGCATGGCGTCCTTTTTCCTCTACCTGTCCTAACCGAAAACCCTATCAATTGTGGAGCTGACCGGAAAACCCGCCCGTTGCCATAGAGTTTCCTCCTGCCGCGCTGTTTCCCCCCCCCCAAACTGAAAGCCCCTCTCAAAATTGTGGTGCCGACCGGCGACAGGGAGCTGCAGCAGAAGGATGAAAGAGCCACATGCAGCTCCAGAGCCGTGGGTTGCTGACTCTTGTTCTAGAACCTTGCTCATGTTGTGGAGGGTTGGTTTCCCCCCACCCCCACCCCCAATCTCATTCCACCTAAAGTCAAGTCTCCTTCGAGTCAACTTCACCTTTGGTGACTGAGAGAAGATTTCTGAAATGGCATCTTCCAGTTGACTGCTTGGTGTTAGAAAATAAGGCCTGATTTTGTTCCAACCACCCATTTGGTTATGCACATTTAAATGTTCTAAACATAACTTCAGAAAGCGATTAATTCCCCAATTTCTTTTGCATCCTGGGACTTTCTGTTTTCATATCAAATAATAAAAGCAGCTGACCTTACCTGCTATAATTACAGTGTCATCTAAATAAAGAGGCTTGGAATGCAGAATATTGCCTATTAATTAACCCAAAAGTATTGTCAGATATCCTGGGAGCTCTGTCAGAGTCCGTGATGCTGGTCGTGTGGGTCAGTGCGTGTGTGTCTGTGTGTACACTTGTGTGTACAGTATGAAAGAGAAGATGAAGGTTGTTAGGCAGGTTTGTTTAGTTCATGCACTGACTTCGGTTTACATAATACATATTTTTCATGTTACTATAAGCAGAACATCTGAAGCCAATTGCTGCTGTTTCGTCCACCTGGCATAATTATATCCACAGCAAAAAATGGATTCTTAGACATCAAAGTGTATCTGTATTTTTTTTTATTGGAAGCAACAGACAGCAAAGCTTAGCAATATAAGATACATGATTGTGTTTTGATTTTGTATGGCACTCTTTGGAATCCTTACAAAGAAAGCTTTGGCAATTAATTACTCCTTGTTTTGTCTTTCAACTATTTTACAGTAGCAGCGCACAGACTGTTAGCTGTGTGCAAAACCTCTTGTTTTTCTCCTGGATCAAGGAGATCCAGTCAGCCATTGCAAGGACAGTCTTCTGAGCTGGAGGGCTTGTGGTGTTCTCATTAAATCGAGGCCCATTTTGGGGTTGGGCTGCATCCAGAACACCAGAAATTACTTTTGGTCGTGCCCCCTCCCCTAAAAATGAAGAAAAAATTAGCTTCAGAAAACTTCTGGAGGAGCATGCTCCAGTTGAGAAACAAAATGTAATTAAGTTCTTGGGAATGTTCTGTCCCCAGAATGATAGATATTGCACATCCCCCACTGCTTGTGAATTAAATCACTAAACTGCTTATTTCTCTAGGGGATGATAGAAGACTTCCTAGGAAATATGAGGACTGTCAAACACCAGGTGAGAAGATGAAGAATTGTTCCATGCTTAGTGTAAATATTGCTCCTTCTGCTGTACAACATGGAGCAGTCTATGTCTTTTAGAATAACTCAGAGTTAAAATTGAAACGGGGGGGGGGGGGAAGAGATGCTACTTGAATATAGCTATCGAGAGGGACAACCATGGGTGCCACTATATCAGGTTAATAAATATGGGAATAATGAGTAAAATACTTATTTTCCTTCATCTGAGAAAAGTTCCGAAATTCAACGCAAATATAAATAGTGATAAACTATTGCTTCGTATATGATGCATTAAAGAGAAGTTTGAAGGCATTCTGGGGTTCTGGCATCATAAAATAGAATCCTTTCACACATCAAAGGCTCTGCAAATGCTTTCTACTTTAGTTTTGTAAATCAGGTATTTTAAAGCTCTTACTTGCAACATTCTGATGTTATCTTTCATTCCAGGAACAAATTTAGATGCAAGATTCGAGAACAAGAATGGTAACACAACTCAGTATCTCCAAATCTGCGACAGTATTAATACGAACAGATTGCTTAAGCAGAAGACCAAGAAAAGGAGAAGAGGTGAAGCCCGCCAATGGCAAACAGGTAAAACAACTTTCTAAAAAGTTATTATCCAATTAAATATAGCTTTGAACATAGCTAACCTTTCTACTTCTGTCAGGATTTTTTTTGGCAAAAAACAATAAGTCTTTCTTTTTTGTACAGTCTCTTAATCACTTCCTATTATCTTCTTCCCAGCAAATTTTGAAACTACTTGGTGTAACCTACCACCAATTGCTTTGGGTAAAAGCAAGTTTTCTCGTCGTGAGACACCCTGTCCATCTCTTTGAGGACATAACCTATTAATTGACACCTGTGCTTTGATTACAAGGCCATATTTTTCTCCTTCATGTTTTTCCCCTAGACTTTTAACCACCTTGCTTGATGAGACGTTCTTAAAAACTTGAAAGGGTACAATTTTATTGGCCAAACAAAAGTGTTGTTTCAAAAGGGTCTTTGAATTTAAGTCAGAGCGTATTTCTTATATCATACTTTTTCACTTGGTAAGCCTGTAATATCAGCCTGTTCAGTTAAAATAGGAGAAAGGATGGGTTGAAAATGACAGAGGCAATTCATTTGTCTTCTCCTGTTTTCTACAAGCAAGACCATCGTTAAATTATATTTAATATCTATTCTTGATAGCATAAATAGAAGGCTAAATAAACCCGAGCTTTTCAAATAGTTTATTTAGGAGCAAATTATGTTGCCAGTGAAATAACGAAACATACATTTTCTAATACCTAGAGTGCATGTGCACAGCTCAATAGAAATGGTCACTTTATTATGGGAAATAACATTACATATTGAATAGAGGGTGTCTAACCTTTAGATCATAAATATATTTATTAATGTGTAGAAAAAAGATGTTAGTCAAGAGACGTGCCCTTTTTTTTTAATGTTTAATGAATCCAGCAGCCTCTACAGATAGGGTTGAAGCAGGCAAGATGGCATTCATAGTATCACAATCCACACAGAGGTTGCACCATGTCAAAAGGTTGCGGCTTTGACCATGATCCTCTGACTGCTGTCATACTCCTTTTGATCCTTCATGAAGCTCCCCAATCGAGTTAAAAATTTTGTATGTCAGATTTTGGGGGTAAATACATTATGTTCATTGTAGAATTGGGAAAGAGTGTAAATAAGCATTCGTTTATAGAAAATTAATTTGATTAAAGAAGATAGATAAACTAATACTTGTTTTGGGAAAACTAGAAAACTTAATTGTTGATTTGAAATAATAGATCTTAATTCTTTAAATTTTACTTTTAAAAAGTTTGTCCTGTAATACAAACTATAGGTTATTTTAGAGGATTAGAACTGGGAATATGCTGAATTGTTTAGCGGAGTGAATGCCTAAGGTACATTTGCAATATTTATAGCTATATAGAACTATAGCTTAAAAAGTGACTTTACTCTTAGTGTATTGTCAGATTTTATAAGGATTTTGATTGTCACTTTTTGCAGACTAATACATATTTTTCCTGGAAATAAGGTTTCATTTAATTCAACAAAATATTTACGTCTGAGTAGTTCTATTGTGTGTTGGTTTGCATTGTTAGCTATTGAAAGATTTGCTTTCTTTTCTGTTGCTATTGCATTATGCGTAACTTTACAATAACCTTTACGTAATTTATTTCATAATTCTTTGTTTATTTGACCCAGCTGTTATAATAGGTCCCGACGGACAGCCCTTGACAGTCTACCCTTGTCACATATGTGGGAAAAAATTCAAGTCCAGGGGATTCTTGAAAAGGCATATGAAAAACCACCCAGATCACATGATTAAGAAGAAATACCAGTGCACAGACTGTGACTTCACAACCAACAAAAAAGTCAGCTTCCACAATCACCTGGAGAGCCATAAGCTGATCAACAAAGGGGACAAAACGCACGAGTTCACCGAGTACACCAGGCGCTACCGAGAAGCCAGCCCGTTGAGCTCCAACAAGCTCATCTTGCGCGATAAAGAACCCAAACTGTACAAGTGCAAATATTGTGACTACGAAACTGCGGAGCAAGGCCTGCTGAACAGGCACTTGCTTGCGGTTCACAGCAAGAACTTCCCCCACGTTTGCGTGGAGTGCGGGAAAGGCTTCCGCCACCCTTCGGAGCTGAAAAAACACATGCGGACCCACACGGGGGAGAAGCCTTACCAGTGCCAGCATTGCGTCTTCCGTTGCGCGGATCAGTCCAACCTGAAGACGCACATCAAAACCAAGCACGGGACAGACCTGCCCTTCAAATGCGAACACTGCCCGCAGGCCTTCCCCGACGAGAAGGAGCTGCAGCAGCACACGGAACTCTTTCAGGGGCACAAGACGCACCAGTGCCCGCACTGCGACCACAAGAGCACCAACTCCAGCGACCTGAAGCGGCACATCATCTCCGTTCACACGAAGGACTTCCCGCACAAATGCGAGGTCTGCGAGAAAGGTTTCCATCGTCCCTCGGAGCTCAAAAAGCACAGCGAGAGCCACAAAGGGAAAAAGATCCACCAGTGTCGGCACTGCGATTTTAAGACTTCCGACCCTTTTGTACTCAGTGGGCACATCCTCTCCGTTCACACCAAGGACCTGCCTTTTAAATGCAAACGGTGTAAGAGGGGATTCCGGCAGCAGATGGAACTCAAGAAGCACATGAAGACGCACAGCGGGAGGAAAGTCTATCAGTGTCAGTATTGCGAGTACAGCACGACGGACGCCTCGGGCTTCAAGCGGCACGTCATATCCATACACACAAAGGACTACCCTCACAGGTGCGAGTATTGTAAAAAAGGCTTCCGGAGACCTTCGGAGAAAAACCAACACATCATGAGGCATCACAAAGAGTCCCTCATGTAGCATCGGGCGCTGCGGGAAGACAATGTGATAGATAGGGGAAGGAAACTCTCATGAACTGTTTCTCCTGGTTTCAAAGCTTGATCTTAAACCATAACTTTGCATTCTTTGTATTAAAAGTCTTAAAAAAAAAAAAGTATTACGGTCGACTGGGTATCTCTATAGCCCTATGATTGTTGCTTATAGGAACCTAACGAGCACTATAAACGCGGAGAGATGAATGTCTTGAGAAGCTGCAGAGAAAGAGACCTTGAATGTCTTCTGTTAATTAGAAAGCGTTACACGTTATGAAGCGAAAGAAATATTAAGTCCATTCCCGTAACTCTTTATATCAATAACGCCATTTGTCACCTTAACGAAAACCAGAAGTTCTTTCAAAGTGTTTTTTTGCTGGAACAAATTATACCACATGCAGTTTCAAACAGTGAAGCTAGATAGAAGTCAGTCATGTAGTCCTTACATTTTTTAAAAAAAATAAAGAAAGAAAATTGTGCTGGGACATAGTATTCGAGAAATGGGTCAGATTTTAAGATCTTGTATTCCTTTTGTTTTTCATTTTAAAGCAATCATAACATTTCATACGTAAACCTTTTAGTTTTCCTCCCTTTCGTCGTCGAATGAGCAATTTCCAAAGTTTTCTTTCAGAGCTGCTAACCTATTTTTTACTACAGAATATCGTGTTGAAAAATACAGCATTATGTTTTCCGAGATCAAATGTTTGGTGCTAGGGACCGAGAACATGTATGTACATAATTTCCCTTTTTACCTGAAACTACAGCTGAATGTTTAATACGGCACATGTATTACGATGACAAGTAACTTTTGACCAATGTTATTTTTTAAAAAAAGAAGTTAACACCCCCCCTCCCCCCCCCCATAGATGCAGTTATGGAGCACTGTTTTTTCTTTTCTTGTGACTTCACAACCGTCCTTAAGAGACAGTATCAAGGTAGAAAGACACCAGCTGTTGGAAAATCCTAGAGAATCTTTCAAAAGCAGTGTTTCTAGTGAGTCAGCATCCATGGCCCTGACTTGCTATTAATCTTTTTTTTTTAAAAAAAAATCAGTATAGAAACGAAAATTGCACCTTTTAAAAGAATTCATACGAAGCATATACCATACTATAAAACTTGCATTCTCAATCTGTATGGAAGTTATGTATGCAGTATTTAACCCAAACAGTAAGCTGCCACTTGGGGGCACAAACGGATTTTCAGTTTACATTGTATACATTTGAAATAACCATCCCTTTAAACAATGCTTTGTGTTAGCATGCTGCAAAAATGCCGCTTAATATAACAAGCTGGTCTAGGGCTATTTAATAATTTAAAAAAAAAAAACCTTCATAAATGTTATACATGCGTGTCCTTTTTTTAAAAAAAACGTTTTAAGTTGCTTCATGTTTGCACACAGCTGTTCACATGATAAAATTGTAACTTTTAATTCATTCATGCTACTATATTGTGGTTTTGTGTTTCAGATAATGTTCATTCTTTGTTTTTGCACCAGATGAGAATCAGTTCCTTGAGAAATAATTTTTTTATATATATATATATTTCCAACCTTCGGAAAGTTAACTTTGGGAAACCATAGGAAACTACTTGTGTTTTATGTGGCTGTATAAATGATGTACACGCTGTAAAATAAGATTGTCACTGTTATGTGGGATTATTATTTTAAAATGTGTTACTCATTGTAATGAGCATACAATAAAATGCATCTCTTGCACTCCAAACTCAAGAACCTTTATATTCCTTTCTGCTGCCAATCAAGTGACACACACTCCTAATTTATGTACTTACATTTCTTGCTTACTCTGATTATTAAGACACAAAAGTACAAGAAAAACCTGTCTTCAGGTTCCTTCCCAATGTAAAAAGTTCCCTTTAGTTTCCGTATCATAAAACAATTATTTCTTACACCTGCAGCAATTAGAAAAGTTGCAATAGTGATATTTATTTTAAAATGGCTTAAAAAAAACCCACTACAATGGTCTAGTACCATGATGCCGAACCTACGATGTGTGTTAGAAGTGGCACGCAGAGCCATTTCTCCGGGCATGCAAACCTTTACCCGTTGCTCTTCTGGGTTCCAGCACACCAGCCAGCTGGTCTTCACACACGCGTGTGCCAGAAAACAGAAGAGCAGACACGCGGTGCACCTGCCACCTGTTGTTCTAGTTTTTGGCACATGGGCATGCGAAGACCAGCTGGCTGGTGCACATACATGCGCCGGAAACTTGAACATCTTCCCAGCGCGCACATGCACACTGGGAAGCTGCTCATCCAGTTTCCGGCATGCACAGGTGCTCCCATTTTGGCACTCTGCCGAAAAGATTCGTCTAGTAGAAAAATTCAGTATGTTTCTATACAGATAATCCTTGACTTAGCGCGATTGAGCCCAAAATTTATGTTGCTAAGCGAAACATTGAGTTTTGCCCCATTTTACGACTTTTCTTAACCACTGTTAAGTGAATCATTGCAATAGTTAACACAGATGTTAACCGAATCTGGCTTCCCTATTGACTTGGGCTTGGCAGAAGGTTGCAAAAGATCACATCACCCCCACCCCCACCCCCAGGACATTGCAACCGTCATAACTCTGAATCAGTTGCCCAACATCTGAATTTTGATCACGCAACCATGGGGATGTTGCAAGAGTTATGTGAAAAGTGGTCATGTCACTTTTTTGGGTGCCGTTGTCACTTTGAATGGTCGCTAACTGTAACCTGAGGACTACCTAACAATAATAAAGATCGTTTTCTGAAATTTCTCTTAGGATTTCCCTGGTAAGATAAGTACATCTCTTGGTTGCATCTTAACAAGTTTGATCACGTGAGATAGTAGCATTGGGGGTTTTTTGTGCTGTGGAATACAGATCCCCAAATATTCTAATCACAAGGCCTATCTGGCAGATGATGTACAAAATTGAGGAACCCATTGATTTTGTCACAAAACTTAAAAGGACATTTGATTTAAGCCCATTTGGCAGTTCACGTTTAAATTGTCACTTAAGCATGATAGACAAACCTTAAAATGTGCTTTGGGATTTGTAAAATGTATGGTTTTTCCAGCACTCTTCATGGTCTTGAAATTCCTGAATGGCTTGATTTCCCCTCCCATGTTTAATTATGCACACACAAGCAACACCCCACACCCACACACTGAGGAAAGAGACCATCTTGAAAGTAAATGTGGTTTATTAAATGGTTGTTAGTTCATAGGATGCATTAGCAATTGTGCAGCATGTCATACATTTGCCCCAAACATTAACACTTAAAACTCTTGTGATTTGTGTAGCTCAGCTACGAAAATGTGGACTGCGGACTTTCAGATGACTGCTAGATAGTGGCAGAAAAAGGGGCTATCAAAATTTGTAAGTGCCAGGTTGTGTAGTTTTAATCAAAATATTTTAACGTCTAAAACTTTAAAAGTGGGCGAGAAATTGACATCACACGTTTGCTAAAATTACTTGCACATCATGCAATTGTTTTAAATGTCAAAGGAGGCTCTTTGGGTTTGTACTTTTTATGTTTTTTTAAAGAAAGTCTATTCTACTAGTTTATATTCTTTTAAAAATTTACAAGGGCACCGATTCTAGAAGGACACACGTTGTGTGCTTAAGATGAACAGTTAAATGTCCAGTTTCATTTACGTAGCGACAGCCTGCAGAAACACGAGATCTAAACCGTCAAACTTAGAAATGTATTATTTTTTTTAAATTTAACCAAGAGAGTCGGTCGTATTCTTGAATATTATCACAGATTTATTCAAGGTTGTCCATGTCAATTCCAAAAAAATGCCTTCAACCCAGAAGAAAAGACGACACACATTACCACAGCCACAAAACAGAACTTTACAAGAAAACCCACCGGCGTTTGATAAATTGCAAAACAGCTCTTAAAATTTAAAACATTTTAAACCCCAACATTTTCCTTCTGTGAGATATTGAGCAAATGGTTTGAGATGATGACGACAATATCGAAATACGCTTAATTCCGTTTTCATCCGTTTCCAAATCCAACTTGTCCTTTTGTGCGTACGGCTAATCTTGACTTACAATTCATTTAATAACCCTTCAAAGTTACAATGACATTGAAAAAAGTGACTTTATGACCCCTTTTTTCACACTTGCAGTATCCTCATGGTCAGGTGATCAAAATTCAGACGTTAGGCAACTCATACTTATGACGGTGGCAGTGCCCCGGGGTCACCTGATTCCACTTTTGACCTTCTGACAAGGAAAGCCAAAATCACTTCACCACCATGTTACTAAGTGGACAACTATTGTGATTGACTTCTCAACTGTGGCAAGAAATGGGTCAAGACTCACTTAACAACTGTCTTGCTTAGTGACGTAAATTTGGGGCTCAGTTGTCGTAAGTCGAGGATTACCTGTTTGGTTGACTGTTCAACTTGCTGTAATACTATAGATCAGGGGTGAGCAAACTGCGGCTCTGGAGCCACATGTGGCTCTTTTATCCCTCTGCTGCGGCCCGTCGCTCAAAACAAGTGTCACAACCGCCAATGTGTGATACCTGTCGGCACACAATTTATTGAGCTTTTCAACCCCCGGTAGGCCAACCATGGATAAATCCAAGAAAAGAAAAGTTTCAGAAGAAAACAACATTTAATACAACTACCTATGCTAGTTCTGTGGCCGCTCAGGAGATAGTCAGGCACGGGAAGGATTTTGTGGTTCCTGGTGTTTGTTTGTTTTTTCTGTGGGAAATGGGTCCAAATGGTTCTTTTCAGTGTTTAAGGTTGCCAATCCCTGCTATAGATCAAGGAAGCCAGAGAGAAATGTAAGCCTCAACACTTTTACTCTGGCAAGTCAGAAAACATGATAAATTCCAAGAAATTTCGCATATGTTACCATTGTGAGCTGATGCTTAAATAGATTTAGCTGCCTAAGAATAAAAGGTCCATAAGGGAACTGATCTGAGTTGTTTTATTTATTACATTTATATGCCCCCCCCCCTTGTTATCCAGAGTGACTATGGTCACTCAAAAGCTCTGACCTGTGCATCTAAAAGCCATTATCGGTAAAGACATTCAATAATTGTTTAGAATTGTGAATAACTGAAGCGCATTCTCCATATTTTCAATTCCTTTGAAATCACAACATTAACAGAGGCCCAGAGTCTCTTCAAAGCTCTCTCTAAAAACACAACTTCTAAGTAGTTAGCTTGACCCGACTTGAAATCTGAATCTCAATCGGAATTCCTTCTAGGGAAGTTGGCCCAGAGCTGGGGCCTTCAAACAGTTGGGCTGAAGTTTTAGATTATCTGTGTTTATTATGACTTAAGTTTATTATTATTTTGTATTTCAGATGACGTGTGTGTGTTTTTAAAGAACGTTGGTGAACAAAAGGCAAATGTTTTTCGGGGCAAAAGATGGATGATGAAATAAACCTCTTGTCAAAATAGGAAATGAAGTGACATCAAAAGCTGACTCATGCGTCTAAAAGCCGTCATTGATAAAGACATTCAATAATTGTTTAGAAAAAGCTTTTACTCCTGGGAAATCTTTTGTCTTGAGAGATTATAGTATAAAGAACACAGCCTCAGAGCTATTTACCGGTTCTCTTGTCTAAAAGTCAAACATATATGTATGTGTGTGTATGTGTGTGTGTGTGTGTGTGTATGAATGATGTACGTACATACATACATACATACATACATACATACATACATACATACATATAGTGTTTGTGTATGTTCCAGCATAACTCTGGAACGCTACGAGCAATTTCAACCAAATTTGGTACACAGATGACTTCGTCTCTGGAAACAAATATTGTGGAGGTAAGACACCCCTAAAGCCCCTCAGGCTGTGTGTTCTGTTAAGATGCAGCCTGTTGTGCCTTAAAATGGCTTCTACTGTACAGCACAGTAGAGTTGCCATGGTAATGGCTTCACAGTACTCCACAAGGGGGCTCTCTTTGATAAGGGGAAAAAAATCCAACATTAGAAATAACGTTTGGTCTGGACATTTCCCCCCCCTATAAATAAATACTCAGGCAACACCGAGTTATCGGCTAGTAGCTTATAAAAGCCAGGAGTTTCTTTATTTCCATAGTTAGGGTTTAACCCGGCTTCATAGATCTCTGCAACAAAAATGGAGGTAAAGAATATTTTTCATATTTTCCCCCTGCCATATACTATTCTACAGAGATTCTGCATTCTGGGCCTGGTAGCCACACGCCCGTCAATCTGGAAGCAAAGTTCAACATTGACGTCAATATTAGTTGCACCATCAACGTGGCATCACAACATAGGACGCTCCCTTGCGTTGACAGTAACTGCAAGCTCTTCGGCCTCAAATCCTAAGGCCAATTTTGAGACAGGCTCTTACACATCTTTCTATACCCCCTACGTTATTTTCATTTGTAAAGTTAGTTGACTCTGAAGGGGGCCTTTGGTGCTCTCTCAGCTTGGTTGTTTTCATGTCTGTTGTTTTCAGACATTTCATTACCAAACCAGGTAACATCTTCAGGGCTAGAAGCGAGTGGGCTTTGCTCTCTGCTTATGTACAAGACGTAATTACAGACCCTCACTCCCTTCTAGCATTGATGATAATACCTAGTTTGGTAATGAAACATCTGCAACAAAACAACCAAGTTCAGAGAACAACAAGGAGCCCTCCTGTCATCCCTGACTACAAATAAATCTCCTTTATTGGTTAGTTGACTCTATAAGCCACCAAGAATAAGCAAGTGTGTGTTGTGGCCTGCCAGTGGCCAGCGGAGCTGGCAGTAGATTCGGACAGTGAGGAGGTTGGAGAGGAACATGGGCCAGTCCTGAATTCTGGGAAGCTCTGATGAGGGTTCTGTGTCAGAGGCAGAGAGGGGGCCAGAGCTGTATGCCAGTTATTAGCTGCCTTCACAGTCAGACATCAGTGAGGCAGATGGACAGCTGGAGCCTGTTCCTAGTGTGCGCATGAGCAGGGATGCCAGGCGAAGGGAACAGCTAAAGAACAGAGGTCAGCTTGGGAGTAAGGCCACAGGTGGACGATGAATGGTCCCTCCCAGAGGAAATAAGAGGAGCAAAAGGGGAGTGGAGTTTGCAGGAGACAATTAGTTCACTTAATTGATTCGTGACTCTCCCGAGACTCCTTGCCAAGTTCTGCAAATATCGGCCTGGCATCTCTCCAAGCCAGAGAAGGTCTGTGACTGTAAATCCTCCCTTGAAAAACTTTGCAGGCTCTGAATGAGCAGAATTCACAGCAAATTAATAAAAGGTTTTTTTGTCAGGACAAGGAGTTTGCTTCGTGCTCTTGGGAAGCCTCGGTCAGAACAGCCTGCTGCATCTACGCACAGCAGAATCTAAGACGTATCTCCTGCAAATGTGTCGTCTGCTCTACTCTCATTCTTGCCTTCCTAAGTTGGCAGGTGCATCTTCCCCAGCACTAGATGGAAGGCAGTGCAGTCCAACTTCAACCCACCTTGCTTGCGATGGTGTGAATTCATCCTATCCATCTCAACCCTCAAACTAACCACCATTTCCAAATCTCAAAAGCCAGTTTTCAACTTCATGCTGAAATGGTCCATGAGCATTGTCTAATATTCTCTGAACAACATAACAATTTTTAAACCAACAGCAATATCAAAATTCCTTTCTTGTCCATTGTCCTTCCAGTTCTTCCTCTTTCTCCGCATCTTAAGGTTTTAGCTTCATGCAACAAACCAAAGCACAGAACAAAAATTTACACACACACACCCTTCGGTCCAAACTTGTCTCTTCAAGATTTGACCCAATTGCACCAAAAAGTAACTACAGCAATATCAAAAACCAACCCTACACCCAAATTCTACCGATTAGGTATTTTAACTAAAGGTACCAACTCCATTTGGTCTCCAAGAGGACAGAAAACTACTCAGAAAATACATATTAAAGAAAAGTATACTTGTTCAAATAACTCTTGATTGCTTTCGTTCATAGGCTGTGTTGGAAGCAATCTTAGCATTCCTAGATAATCCAAAGGTACTTTTTTCAGGAGGCAACTGGACTTCCTTGATTTTTTCTTTCAAAGATGTTTCGGTTCTCATCCAAGATGCTTCTACAGCTCTGGCAGGATAGTGTGGAATGGAAAGATTTATATTCCTTGCAGGCAGCTGGTTCTTTGCAATCTTTTCCAGGGTCGTTTATCTGTGACCTCAGGGTCAGCTGAGTGGTGCAAATGGTTCCTGTTCTCTGCATTTTTTCCTCTGGAAATCCATCCCTACTCCCACACCATTCCAGTGGTATTTACCCCAAACTGTGCAGCTAAAAGTCTGTCTTGCTTAGCGGTAGAAATTTCGTTCTGTAGACTTTTAGGTATACAATTTGAGACGAACAGCCTTGCAACGGTGGGGCAGTAGGAATGGATTTACAGAGGAAAAATGGAATTTGCAGATCACAGGAACCATTTGCACCACCATGAGGACACAGATCAACCCCCAAGCGACCTCAGTGACCCTCTAAAAAGATGCAAGAATATAAATCTTTCCATTCCTTACTATCCTGTCAGAGCTGAAAAAGCTTCTTGGATGAGAAGCGAAACGTCTTCCAAAAAAAACAACAACAACCCAAGGAAGTCCAATTGTCTCCTGAAAAAAGCACCTTTGGGACAACCATGACCTGGATGGCTGAGAATCTCTACAGATTCCTAAATAATATTGGTAATGGACTGATCGTTTCCAATAAAGAAAAAAACCCATTTATTCATCTCTGCAAACTGAAGCATCAGGCAGGCATCGGATAGAGTTTCTCAGATCTTTGGCGTTAAGAAGGGAGAAGACAGAAGCTTGGCTAGCATAAACGTGATTTTTGAATTTCCCCAGCCCACATCCCTTCCTGACTCCTCCTATACATCCATACATTGGTTCAGTTGACCAATTACGTTTGAAAGCAATAACCCACTGCTGAGAATAACTTGTTCAAAGGCTGCCTTTGGTAGCGTGTGCTTTCACCCTGGCAGATCCAGAATTATCTCAGGCTTTTAAGCATTACATGAAGGCGGAGGGCAAGCAAAACAATAACGCAACAATATTCATTTTAATGCAGATCCTTCTGATCAGCCGCAGCTTGTCCAGCAGATCTGCTCATTCTTGGAAGAAGCTGGTGGGTCTTTTAATCAGAACTAAATGGATCCTGTTGGAGGAGGAAAATAGGGCATGTTATTCATTTCCATCTCTTCGCTAGGATATCTGTCAATTACTGATGGATTACTATTTATTCCCAATTTGTGGGTGTTTTTGTGCAGCTCTAATCTAAGGAGTTGGCCTTCAAGGCCAAATAGCAATGACTAAAAATGTTAAGGTTTCCTAACCTGTAATAATGCTTTTCCGTCATTGCCTTAGGCTAGGGCTGGCGAAGCTTTTTCCCCTCAGGTGCCAAAAGCACGAGCGCACGTCCACCTCCATAACTTAATGCCCCCCTGAGCCGTGCCCTCTGCATGATCTTGGGATCAGGGGAAGCCTCCTGAAGCCTCCGGAGGGCGGAAAACGGCCCAACGCGCAAACCGGAAGTTCAGGAATGGACTTCCACTGCTAAGCAAATGGTTGATAAGTGATCTTGAATCTGGTGCCCGATTCAAGACCCTTTTTTTTTTTTTGCCACGATTGCCGAGTGAATCACTGAAGTCATTAAATGAATCGTGTGGTCATTAAGTGAATCCATCTTTTCCCCCCATTGACTCTCTTGTCGGACATCAGCTGGGATGGTGGCAAATGGCGGCCACATGACCCCGGGATGCTGCAACCATTGTAAAAAAATGCCAGTGGCCAAGCGCCTGAATTTTTATCATGCGATCCTTGGGGATGCAGCAATAGTCGTATCTGTGAGGACCAGTCCTAAATGCCTTTTTTCGGTACCGTTGTAACTCCGAATGATTTCTAAATAAACAGTCGTAAGTCGAAGGCTACCTGTAGTCTGAATTTGTTTACTCTCCTCCCACGTCCTCCCCTCTTTTCAAATCCTAAGGCTCAGATCCTGAAGCTCCTGCGCCTCTAACGGGATGTGGGAGACCTTCTACCAGGGAAAGTTACCTTATGCCAGGTTTCTCCTGTTTTTTCAATCACGATTGTCTGAGTTTCCCCAGCAGAGGATGATGTATTTTTGTAGTCATCGGACAGGAGGCCGAGGATGGGATAATGATTCCTGTATCTGGGGGAGAAAAGGGGTGAGAAGCAAAACGTCAACTATGATTAACAGAGTTGGAAGGGACCTTGTAGATCATCTAGTCCAACCGCCCACCCAAGCAGAAGACCCTATATCACTTCTGACAGATGGCAGTCCAGTCTCTTCTTGAAAGCCTCCAGTGATGAAGCTCCCACAACTTCCGAAGGCAACTTCTGTTCCATGGGTTGATTGTTCTCACTGTCAGAAAATGTCTCCTTATTTCTAGGTTGAATCTCTCCTTGATCAGTTTCCATTTATTATTCTTTGTCTGGCCTTCGGGTGCCTTGGAAAATAGCTTGACCTCTTCGTCTCTGTGGCAGCCCCTCAAATATTGGAAGATGCTTCTCATGTCTTCCCTGGTCCTTCTCTTCACTAGACTAGCCATGCCCAGTTCCTGCAACTGTTTAGCCTCCAGTCTCCTAATCACCCTGGTTGCTCTTCTCTGCACTCTTTCTAGAGTCTCAAGTAGATCTTAGATGGCATAGTAAGAGCAAAACTAAGACGATCAAAGGCCTGGAGACTAACACATATGAAGAACAGCTGCAGGATTTGGGTTTGGCTGGTGTAGAGAAAAGAAGGACTAGGAAGGGCAGTCTTCCAGTATTTGGGGGGCAGCCACAAAGAAGAGGGAGGTCAACTTATTCTCCAAAGCACCAGAAGGTAAGACAAGAAAGAATGGTTGGAAACAAACCAAAGAGAGAAGCAACCTGAAATTAAGGAGAAACTTCCTAACAGTGAGGACAATTAGCCAGTGGAACAGCTTGCCTCCAGAAATCATGGGTGCTCCATCCCTGGAGATTTTAGGAAGAGACTGGACAGTCACTTGTCTGAAATAGGATAAGCTCTCCTGCTTGAGCAGGAGGCTGGAGTAGAAGACCCCCAAGTTCTGATCTATTTCTATTATTTCTACTTCTATCATGTCTATTCCTATTTCTATTATGTCTATTTCTATTACGTCTATTTCTATTTCTATTATGTCTATTTCTATTTCTATTATTTCTATTTCTATTCCTATTGTTCAAAGCAGAACTATAATCTGTCTGTTGCAACAATTGCCACAACTAGATTGAAAGCCAGCCAGGGTTAGCGGTTTGGGTGTCAGGCTAGAAATTGGGAGACTGTGAGTTCTAGTCCCACTTTAGACACAAAGCCTGGGTAAGTTTCAGCCAGTCATTCTCTGTCAGCCCTAGGAAGCAGGCAATGGTAAATCAGTTCTAAAATCTTGCCAAGAAAACTACAGCGACTACTCAAAGGTTGAGTTACACACACACATACACACCAAGAGTTTGTAGAAGGATTCTAGGCCACCCTATTTTTTTAAAAAATCCAACTATTCCAGTTGAGCTATGTCTGATGAAATATACTTTCATTTATCTACTTTTAGAAATGGAAGACTACATACGGCATAAACATTCTTGTACCTCGTTTCTATTTTTTTTCTTTTGATTTTTTTTAATGTCAATCTTAGCTAAATTAAGCCCTGCCAGAGAGGAATTACTGTGGGTTTTTTAAATTACATTTTTTTAAAAAAGGACATTCTTGCATATTTTATTCTCAGTAAGTGTATTTGTTTCAATAAGTTTTAGTTTTTGCTGTTTTGCTATGGCCTCATTGTCGGTTTGTATTTGTTTTTAGGTCTGCTGGCTTTGGGGGCTTTTTTGCTGATGGGGGCAGAAAGATTGGTACCCAAGCAATAAACATTTTTTTTTTCACAAACAAAAACAACCCGTTGCTCGCAATAGCATTACTTTTTTGTGATAATGGTCTTTGTGATCCCTTGGGATGGGTTGACGGCTAATTTTTCTTGCCTCAATCTGAAGATTTCCTAAAAGAATTGGGGAAAAAAAAAACATTTCAGGCAAAAAGTACATCATCCCGTATAGACTATTTGTCAGTGCGTAAGAAATGATGAGCTGGGATAGTCAGCCAATGGGTGACTAAGAAGCAGGATCTATTGTGAGCCGTGGGAGACGGCTCGAGGCCAGGGCGTAGCTTAGTTTGAGTGATCTGTATATATACCGTATTTTTCGGAGTATAAGACGCACCAAGGTTTTGAAGAGGCAAATTAAAAAAAAATGTTTTTGCACTCTGCAGACCTCCCTAAAACGGTCCATTTTTCACGAAAACGGGCCCGGTTTTTTTTTTAAAGGTATGAATAGTCTTCAGGAGGCTAGTAGAGTGCCGCCGGGTGGGGTGGGGGGGCAAAAACAAGCAAAAAACAGCCCGTTTTCCGCTCATTTCTGTCCTCCCCAGCCCCCAGGAGCACTCTGAAAGCCTCCTACAGGCTCTGCATGGCCATTTTGGTGAAGGGGGCGGGGTTTCGGGAGGCAAAAAAATGCTGTAGTCAGTGTATAAGACGCACACAGATTTTCACCCTCTTTTTTGAAGGAACAAGGTGCGTCTTATACTCCGAAAAATACAGTGTATATATAAGAGTTACTTTGTCCTTGCAATTATAGCTTCTGTGATTTTTTTTATTCTGTCTCCTGAGTTCTGGTTCTGACGTCTGCTGCATGGGTATAGTATACATGCATCATGATTTATATTATTGTATATAAAGAAGTTTCTTCTCTAAATGAATCCTGTTGAATTATTTACTTGTGTGCTGGGGTGGGATTCAAAAATTTCAGCAACGGGTTCTCTGCCTGGTTGCTGGGTGGGCGTGGCCATGGTGGGCGTGGCCTAGTCGGTCTCCTGCACCATGGCGGGGGAGGGGACACAGTTTTTGCCTTTCCCAGGCTCCGGAGGCTTTCCTCGAACCTCTGGGAGGGCAAAAACTGCTTCCCCGCGGGTCTGGGGGGCCTCCGGAGGCCAGGAACAGGCCAGTTTCTGGCCTTGTAGAACTTTCGGGAGACCCGTTTTCCCCCCTCCCCAAGCCTCCGTGTGGGCCCTGAACTTATCTCGCATCCAAAACGGGCCGCGTGGAGACTCCTGGGAGGAGAAGGGTGGGGTGGGCGGGGCCAGCCAGGGGTGGGATCTGGAGATTCCGCGAACCAGCCATAATGTTAGCTAAGGCTTTTCCCGAACCCGGGTGAACCTGTAGCAGCCCACCTCTGGATGGATAGCGGTAAACTGTAACACTATTCAACATTTCATACTTTGCGGTTCCTTTGAGAGCATTCAGAACCTTCCTAATACTTAGGTTTTCTGAAAATAGGTCCCTAAGGAAAAGAGACGTAAAGGGTGACTACGATGAAATTCTACTCATGGGCACCATCCCAGGAGAAAACAGAGATTGAGAGTCAAGTTCTTGGTGTTTCCCAATCTTGTTTTCCTTGTAGACAAGCTAGGTGACACCATCAGTGCAGGGGTGAGTGAAGTTTTGCTGGCTTTTATATGCAGTTGCTTGCTTTGTTAGTCTCAGTTGGGGGTGTGGTTTCTTCCTTAAGGGTTCCTTAGGGATCGAGCCAAGAATCCGCTCCAACCCTCCGTGTAGTGCTCCTTACCTCCTCCTGTTGTTTGATGCAAGCCTCCCTCTCTTCCAGCTTGAGGATCAGGTCTTGGAGTCTGATCTGAAGGTCAGTGTCGCTCCCTTGCTTCCTTGAGAAATCCTTCTGGAATTCGGACAACGAGCACTACAGAAAAAACAAAGCTTGTATCAATAAGTGATAATACCAACAACTGCTCTGCAGTATCTAAATATAACAGAAGAACAGAGTTGGAAGGGACCTTGGAGGTCCTTCTAGTCCAAAGCCCAGCTCAAGAAGGACACCCTATATCAAGGGTGTCCAAACTTGGGAACTTTAAGACTTGTGGTCAGCATGGCTGGCTGGGGAATTCTGGGAGTTGAAGTCCACAAATCCACAAGTCCACGTCTTAAAGTTCCCAAGTTTGGACACCCTTGCCCTATACCAATTCAGAAAAATGGTTGTCCAATCTCTTCTTAAAAACTTCCAGTGTTGGAGCATTCACAACTTCTGGAGGCAAGTTGTTCCACTGATTGATTGTTCTCACTGTCAGGAAATTTCTCCTTAGTTCCAGGTTGCTTCTCTCCTTGATTAGTTTCCACCCGTTGCTTCTTGTCCTGCCATCAGGTGCTTTGGAGAATAGATTGGCCCCCTCTTCTTCGTGACAGCCCCTGAGATATTGGAACACTGCTCACCCCCATGCCTTTGAGTGAAGTTGGGTCCCTGATGGATGTCACTGGGCAGTTTTCCTGGTAACAGCGTAGGATCTGTTTGCCCCTACCTTCTTCTGGAATGCATTGCAATGCCCTAGGCCAGGGGTCAGCAACCCGTGGCTCTGGAGCCACATGTGGCTCTTTCATCCCTCTGCTGCGGCCCCCTGTCACCGGTCACCTCCACAATTGATAGGGCTTTCGGTTAGGACAGGCAGAGAAACAAGGACGCCGCACTAGGATGAGACTCTATGGTGGAGAAACCGGACTTCCGACCGGCTTCAGAATTGAACCGGGGGGCTTCCAATTAGGACCTTTATGGCTCTTTGAGTGTTTAAGGTTGCCAACCCCTGCCCTAGCCTAGTCTACACTTCTGGGATGTCCATGTGGCTCAACAACCTCAACTCAGCTAGGTTCCAGGCCAGACAAGGAGAGGCTCCAGCTCTACCAAACAGGAATGGCTGAAAAGGGAATCAAACCATAAGGCGTCTTTGATAAGGAAGCCAACTTACCCGCAGACTGCGGATCTCTCGGTCTTTATCCTCTCTGAGTTGATTGATCATCTCTACGTAGCGGCTGGAAAGTTCATCAGTGGTGGTTTGGCCCAGAGGATTGGTGGAAGCCTGAGCAAAGGAAAAATATTTTAGTTTCTGCAATTAAAAAACCCGCTAATGATTCTTTAAAGCAACCTCAATATGATGAGAGATTTATTCTATGGATCTATCTATCTATCTCTCTTTCTTTCTTTCCTTCCTTCCTTCCTTCCATCCCATCTTTCTTTTTTTCTTTCTTTCTTTTACTTTTTTCTTTCTCCTTCCCTTCCCTCTTTCTTTTCTTTCTTTCTTTCTTCCTTTCCTTCCTTTTTCTTTCTTTCATTTATATTCCTTTCCTTTTCCTTTCACTTTCTCTCCCCTTTCCCTTTCTTTCTTTATGATTATTTTTTATTTTTCCTTTCCTTCTTTTTTTCCTCTCTCTCTCTCTCTCTCTCTCTCTCTTTCCTTCCCATTCCTTCTCTTCCCTGCCTCAGTCCAGTTTACGTTAACTAACCATCCTTGTTCAAAATCTTTGCTTATATATATATCATCAATTTAAGTGCATTTAATTTGAATTGTGATTCAATCAATTTGGATCCCCACTGTGTATGTGTGTATATATATATATATATATGTATGTATGTATGTATGTATGTATGTATGTATGTATGTATGTATGTATATATACATACATACATACATATATATATATACAGACACAGTGGGGATCCAAATTGATTGAATCACAATTCAAATTAAATGCACTTAAATTGATGATCCGGTATTTTCTATTCCCAACTTGCTTTTTTCACAGCACAACCTCCGATGTACAACATAAACAACAAACGAATGACTGTCATATCTAATTTCCCATAACAATGCTGCTTCTGGATCCAAGCAAGACTTGGGAAGAAAAGAAAGCAGCTCTCAAGGAGACCATTTGGCACAGAGGATGGTGTCCACTCACCGTCCTGTCCGTCTCCATCTTTTTTTAATGGAGATGCAGCAGGGTGGAATTCAGCTGGTTCGGACGGGTTCAGGCAAAACGGATGCTAATTTTGCATCTGGTTCGCCGAACCGGTAGTTGGAAGGACTGGCTGGCCCCGCCCGCCCACCCCACCAAGCCCCTCCCAGGAATCTCCACGCAGCCTGTTCATCATGCCAGGTAAGTGCAGGGCCTGCGCAGACACTCTGGCAATGCAAAAAACAGGCCTCCTGGAAACAGGCTTATTTCTGGCCGGCAGAGGGCCTCCAGAGCCCAGGGGAAGCCTTTTTCGCCCTCCCAGAGGTTCGAGGAAAGCCTCCGTAGCCTGGGGAGGGTGGAAAATGGACCTCCTCCGCCATGGTGCAGAAGGCCAAGCAGGCCATGCCCCCATGGCCACACCCACTCAGCAACCGGGCAGAGAACCGGTTGCTAAAAAAATTTCAGTCCCACCCCTGGGGACAGTCCTCAACCCCAAGCATCAACTGACCAAAGGAAAGAGGAGAGTCGCCTTACCTGGAGTCTCAGGTTCTGGATTTCCTGCTCCAAGGCTCGCTTGCTGTATTCCAGGTCTTTCAGCCGGAATTCCCGCTCGCTGTCGTTGTGACGGAGGGAGAGCAGCTGTTCTTCCAGGGAACGGCACTTCAGAGTGTACTCGCGGAGGGCTTGCTACAAAAACCCACCCCAACCAAAAACAAACAGTCTTAGGTGACTTTGCCAGCTGGGAGAACCTATCGTATTTTTCAGAGTATAAGACGCACCAAGATTATTATTTTGAAGAGGCAAATTTTTTAAAAAAAGTTTTTGACCTCCCCAAATGGTCCGTTTTTCACAAAAACAGGCCCGGTTTTTTTTCAAAAAAAAAAGGGTATGCATAGCCTTTAGGAGGCTTGTAAAGTGCTCCTGGAGGGCTCGGGGGAGGAGGAATTAAGCAAAAATTTCGCTTTCTGCCCTCCCAGCCCCCAGAAGCACTCTGAAAGCCTCCTAAAAGCTATGCACGGCCATTTTGGTGAAAGGAATGGGGGGGGGTCAGGAGGCAAAAACTGCTGTATTCAGTGTATAAGACACACCCAGATTTTCAGCCTCTTTTTTGAGGGAAAAGGGTGCATCTTATACTCCCCAAAATACGGTAATTCCTTAAAGTTTAGCTTAATGTATTTGCATTTGTATATCTGTATTTTCCAGGGGTGGGCTTCAAAAATTTCAGCAATGGGTTCTCTACCGATGGCTGGTTGGGAGTTTTACTCTTTTAATGAAGCGAAAACCGTGGGAACTTTCAGAGTTGGTTTTCACTGGCTGTGCCGCTATGATGCATCCAATCAACATGTTCTTTGAGGAATCTACCTGCCTCGGAGTTCTGCTTTCAATGGGTGCGTTAATTGGAACGCTGACAACACGATGGTTACATCTGCACATCATCGTAGTATTCTACATTACAAGATGTATTTTCCTCCCCTTGTAACAGGAATAAGAAACATTTATCTAGCTTAAGCTAATCTGCTGGTTCTCTGCTCCGGCCTCTTCTATTTTCAGGGATTTGCTCTTCTCCCCCAAGGTTCTTGACCTTTCAGAAGAACATTTTGGCGTTAGATCAACTGATAGGGTCAATACAAAAAACGACCGATGGACAAGACAACCGCTTAAATCAGGAGCTAACATTGGGTACCCACAAAGTTTGCCCACTCACCTGCTGCTGACGATTATTCTCACGCACAGATGCCAACAGCATCTCATATTCTTTTACTTGAGCTTCTTTGAAAGACAGATCTTTCTCAAGCAGCATCTTATTCATTTCCTGTTTCTGTAAAAGTCCAAAGTCAAGCTGTTAAAAATATTCTATTTGTTATTTACAAATTGATCTGTCTGTTTGCCTCACAGTTTACAATTTTTTTAAAAAAATATTCTATATGCTACATCTTTCCCTCCTTCCTTCCTTTCTTCCTTCCTTCCTTCTTTCCTTCCTTCCTTCCTTTTTCCTCCATTCTACTCTTCCTTCCTTCCTTCCTTCCTTCCTTTTTTCTTTCTTTCTTTCTTTCTTTCTTTCTTTCTTTCTTTCTTTCTTTCTTTCTTTCTTCTTTCTTTCTTTCTTTCTTTCTTTCTTTCTTTCTTTCTTTCTTTCTTTCTTTCTTCCTTCCTTCCTTTCTCTTTCTTTCTTCCTTCCTTCACATTTGTGATCCAGAAAAAAGTAATGCTCGGATCTCCAAAGTCTGATTTTACGGCTGAACCATAACATCAGTCATAACATGGGCCCTTTTTCTTTTGCGACACACTGACACTGCCTTTGTACCTCTGAAGAGGAGCAGAATTTCATGGATTTTCAAAAGCAAGTGGTCGAAAAACAAGCATGGGGGAAAGGAACACAGAGGAAGTGAACAAAGAGATCAATCAAAGTTTCCAATGCAACTACAAACAATGCGAAATATCTCTAATTAAAAATGTCCCAAGTTCATAACCACTCATAACTACTAAGTCACCTATTATCCACGCTTTGGTCTCAAAAGATTCTTCCAATTGTCCCAAGGGAAAAGTGACTGCAAAGATTGCCTTACAATCTTTGAGAAATAGTGACTGACACAGCTTTTGATTTCCACCATCCAAGAAAGGATCAGATATTTCTACCCTGAATTTGTAGGCATGTCATTCAAAACCAAGGCGACTCTCTCAAAAACAGGCACTGACGAGAGGAGGATCTTGAAAATCTGAAATTGCTTTATGAATCCTGGCTCTAGATCACAAGTGCCAGCTGGGTGCAGCTTTCCCTCTCCTGGCCTCTCCCAGATGTGTTTGAAATGCAAATGCCAACCAGCAGGTCCCAACACATCTGGAAGACACCAGTTCAGGGAAGGCTGAAGTTCAAACGCACTTCGACACATTCCAAGCAAGAGGACTACGCACCGCTAAGTCATCCTGAAGGTGGACAAGCTCCTCTCGAAGATTGCTGAAGGTGGCAAGGACCAGCCGCATGGACTTATCAGCTGTGGTTCTCATCTAGGAAAGGTGGACAGCAAAACAGATTGCTTAGGATGCTTTCAGAGGAGGAAGGTTTCAATACAAAAATCAAATATAGTTTCAAGCACGCAACTAGCTGGGGGCTTGCAAGACAATTCAAATCCTCAGTCACTCCAATGTCCTGTTGGTGAGAATTGGCTAGGTGAGCATCTGGGAGAAACAGCATTCATCAGTTTCCCATCATATGATTATCCTTAATAGTGTCCATTTTACCACAAGGAATAAGATAGATACAGATTAACGGAGTTGGAAGAGATCTTGTAGGTCATCTAGTCCAACCTCCCACCCCCCATCCAAGCAGGAGACCCTACACCATTTCTGACAGATGACAAATCTCTTCTTGAAAGCCTCCAGTGATGAAGCTCCCACAACTTCCGAAGGCAACTTCTGTTCCATGGGTTGATTGTTCTCACTGTCCGAAAATTTCTCCTGATTTCCAGGTTGAATCTCTCCTTGATCAGTTTCCATCCATTATTCCTTGTCTGGCCTTCAGGGGCTTTGGAAAATAGCTTGACCCCCTCCTCTCTGTGGCAGCCCCTCAAATATTGGAAGACTGCTCTCATGTCTCCCCTGGTCCTTCTCTTCCCTAGACTAGCCATGCCCAGTTCCTGCAACCGTTCATCGTATGTTTTAGCCTCCAGTCCCTTAATCATCTTGATTGTTCTTCTCTGCACTCTTTCCAGAGTCTCAACATCTTTTTTATAGTGTGGTGACCAAAACTGGATGCAGATAGGTCTCCAAAACTGGAGATGAGATAGGTCACCTTTGAGCTCAGAACATATTTAGACCAACTTTGGATCTGACATGTCCCAAAGGTTCTTCTTGAGCTTTTTGGATGAGAAGAGAAACGTCTTCAAAGTCCAGTTTCCTCTTGAAAAAGCATCTTTGGGACAGCTATGACTGGATGACTGAGAATCTCCATAGACATTTGGATCTGATACTACTGTTCCAATAGTTTGGGCCAAGTAGTGAGACATAGTTATTTGTTCCGACCGTTTGAGATTTTCATTGATCTTGAAATTTTTGTGGCTTTTAATGCCTCTTATCGTGAATATGGCTCTTTCTTATTGCATATTTTCTAATTATATCGTACAAGGGATGGTGAAGCGGTACTTTCCCAAGAAGAACAGAGCATCTTCTAGGAAGAAAGATGAGACAAGAGGTAGCACAGCCGAGAACTGGATCGGAGGCAGAGAAAGGCAGTAAAAACAGCAATTCTCTAGACCAGTGTTTCTCAAACTTGGCGACTTTAAGTCCTGTGGACTTCAACTCCCAGAATTCCCCAGCCAGCTATGCTGGCTGGGGGATTCTGGGAGTTGAAGTCCACAGGACTTAAAGTCGCCAAGTTTGAGAAACACTGCTCTAGACCCTCCCAGGGAATATCCAACTGCTGTGACAGTAGTAAAGGTTTACTCTGGCAAGATTCTGTCTGTTGTATGTAAGCAAATAAAGAACTGAACTCTGGCTGGATTTTTCTATGTCATTCTTGGGCTGACATATAGTTGTTTATTCATCAACATGGTATCTAGCATTAGAAAGGCTGAGCACCAAAGAATGGAGGCCTTTGAACTGTGGTGCTGGAGAAGACTCCTGCGAGTTCCTTGGACTGCAAGGCAATCCAACCGATCAGTCTTAGAGGAGATCAACCCTGACTGCTCTTTAGAAGGCCAGATCCTGAAGAGGAAACTCAAATACTTTGGCCACCTAATGAGAAGGAAGGACCCACTGGAGAAGAGCCTAATGCTGGGAAAGATTGAGGGCAAAAGAAGAAGGGGAATGACAGAAAATGAGGTGGCTGGATGGAGTCACTGAAACAGTAGGCATGAGGTTAAATGGACTCCGGGGATGGTAGGAGACAGGAAGGCCTGGAGGAAGGTTGTCCATGGGGTCGTGATGGGTTGGACATGACTTTGCAACTAACAACAACAATCCATCATAGGAAGGACAGTAATTAAATATGCAAAATGCATCAATACTGTGTGTTATTGTGTAGCAGTCTGGACCAAAAAGGGCTTCACCACATGAAATTAAACACAATTTCCACAAATTTCTCCATAACCCCATACCTCCAGAAGGTAACGGATCTGCTGTTTTGTCGACTCCGAAAGCCCCTTAGGGATCAAGCTCTCAATATCCTCTACCTATTGAAAAGAAAACAAGAAATAAAATGCCTATTATCCAGGAGTGTCATTACAGGTTGATCGAATATTAGGTTCAACCTCCCTTATGTATACCCTCTAATATATCCACTGCAAAAGGACCTTTGCAACAGGCAGGAATGGGTCTTTTCAAATAATAAAAGCAGCTTTTTTTTCTTCCCTGCTTCCTTCTCCTATTGGTATCTTATGATTACATTGCTTTGTTGTTTGTATGTACACTGAGAGCTTATGCACCAGAGACAAATTCCTTGTGCGTCCAATCACACCTGGCCAATAGAGTAGAGTAAAGTAGTCTCCTCTCCTCTCCTCTCCTCTAGCCTACTCAAGCAAAAAGATAATCTCTACCATATGTAAAGACCAGCGTGATTTCCATTCAGGCAGGTTAAGACCAGCCTTTTATTCTCATTTTGGGGATTTTAACCAGGCTTAAAGGCAGTGTGTTGTTGTTTGCTTATTAATGCACAAAGCCCAGATATTTCTATAAATTCTATAAACTGGCACTTACATCATTCAGAGATTCCAGATCGCACCTTCTGTAAGAGAAATACAAGGAAACATTAGCATTGTCCTTTCTCTATCCACTGAGTACATTACAATTATCACCGCCATTGCCATGGTAAGTCTTTCATTCTGATTTAATTGAGGAAACTATCTCCTAAGTTACCTTTAATAAAATGATGATTGCTTCTGGAATATAACACGTAACTATTTAGACACAATGCAACCATCCACAAATGAAGCTTGAAGTTTTCAAGAAGAGACCAAACTGCCATTTGTCAGAAATGGTGTAGGGTCTCCTGCTTGGGCAGGGGGGTTGGAATAGATGACCTACAAGGTCCCTTCCAACTCTGTTCATCTTTTTAAAATGTGTTAAAATACGCACGTTCCTGTAATGCGGTCCAACTGGTGGCATTCGGGATTGGAACCACGATGGCTCTTCCTTTTTATGGCTAAGCAAACTGCACAAACCCAGGCAACTGCGATTTGTCGAGAAAACTATGACCAAATGATGGCTTAGCACATCGCGGGGAATCAGTATATAGCAATTATAGATGGGTGGTCCTTGTTTAATGACGCTTTTTCAGAGACCATTCCAGCTTGTAATGGTGCTAAACAGGTGGTATTTGCAACTAGTCCCTGAAGTTCCAGCTGGACATGTGATTGCATTCAGAGTGCTTAGCAGTAGTAATGCAGTGGTTAGAATGCAGTATAGCAGGGTGACTCTGCCCATTGCCAGCAGTTCGATTCTCACTGGCTCAAGGTTGACTCAGCCTTCCATCCTTCCAAGGTCAATAAAATGAGGACCTAGATTGTTGGGGGCAATATGTTGACTCTGTAAACACTTAGAGAGGGCTGTAAAACACTGTAAATCTGTATATAAGTCTAGGTGCTATTGCTCCCTCCCTTCCTTCCCTGTGGTTAGAGTGCAGCGTTGCAGGCTAATTCTGCCCACTGCCAGCAGTTCGATCCTGACCGGCTCAAGGTTGACTCAGCCTTCCATCCTTCCGAGGTCAGTAAAATGAGGACCCAGATTATTGGGGGAAATATGCTGACTCTGTAAACCGCTTAGAGAGGGCTGTAAAGGACTGTGAAGCAGCATATAAGTCTAAGGGCTACAGCTATTGCTATTAACTGAGGACCATCTGTAACTAAAAACTAAGAATGTTGCCACAACGCTCACACATAATACGAGGACTGGGATTATCTGTCTACTCACAGAAACGAACAAGGATGTTTAAGGTAGAGGGATTTAAGAGGTTGTTTTTTTTTGAATGGGGTTCAGGGAACCTTAATCAACCCCCGTTTCTCAGCATGGCTGCAAACCAACAGAACCGTAGAGCCTGCTGTTCAGGCAAGCAGCTCCGCTTCCTTTCCAAGAAGGGCTGCCAAAAACATTCCCCAAATTCCAAGCTAGGATGTGGCCGGACCTCTTACCTTCCACCCAGCTTCTCAACATGCTGGAGCAAACAGCTGTACAGGTCGTTGCTCTTGCGGTGCAGTTCGGCTAGGAGCTCCCCGAAGTATCGGCAGTCCAGCTGGTCATTCACCTGTCAGGAGGTCATTAAAAGGACATCGTTAGAGCGACCCATTACCTGAGCATAAAGCAACGTTGGACCCTCGGCATGCAAATTGCTTCTCGTTCTTGATTGCGTACACTGCACTGACCTACATTTTACTCTCGATCTCCCCTTGGGGTGCCTATCAAATATTTCTCACTTCAATGCCCTTGCTTTCTACACGAGGCAGGGGATTTCTTCTCGCCGCCAACAACCCACGATGGAACTTGGCTTGCAGGATCCAATCTGGGTCAGTCACCGGGACCAGAGGTTTAGTCTTCCGGGATTTTTGGAAATCTCCTGCCCATCTCGTGGAACTTCTCTCTCGCCAGAATGTGTCAAGAGAGAGACGAGTTCCGGCACGAGTCCGAAAGCTCGTAAGGATAAACCTTTGGTCCCAGTGACCGACCCGGATTGGATCCTGCAACATGACGCTGCTGGGACACGTATATCTGCCTTCCTTTATAACTTGGTTTGCCTGCTTTGGAGTCAATGTGCGGTACAAAGGCGGTCAGTGGGATTGATAACCCATGATTATGAGCCGTGGTGGAGCAATGGTTAGAGTGCAGTACTGCAGGCTACTTCTGCTGACTGCCGGCTGCCTGCAATTTGGCAGTTTGAATCTCACCAGCTCAAGGTTGACTCATCCTTCCGAGGTGGGTAAAATGAGGACCCAGATTGTTGGGGGGCAATAGGCTGACTCTGTAAACTGCTTAGAGAGGGCTGTAAAGCACTGTAAAGCGGTATATAAGTCTAAGTGCTATTGCTATTTCTTCCTTCCTCCCCCTCTCCCCCCCTCCCTTCCTTTCTTCCTTCCTTGACAGTAGTTAAAATGCAGGCTAACTCTGCCCACAACCAGGAGTTCAATCCTCAGCGGCTCAAGGTTGACTCATCCTTCCATCCTTCCAAGGTGGGTAAAATGAGGACCGAGATTGTTTGAGGGCAATTGGCTAACTCTGCAAACCATTTGGAGAGGGGTGTAAAACACTGTAAAGTGGTATATAAGTCTAAGGGCGATTGCTATTGCTATTACAAATAAAGAAAAATTATTTCTAGCTCAGGGTTGACATGAGAGGTCCTTGATGCTCTCTGAGCTTGCTTATTTTCCTGCAGACATTTCATTACCCAACTAGGTAACATCATCAGTGCTGACAGCAGTGATGATGCAGAGCACTGATAAGGTTACCCAGTTTGGGTGATGAAACATCTGCAAGGAAACAAGCAAGCTCAGAGAGCTCCAACAACCCCTCCAACAACCCCTCAATTTCTCAATAAAGCGGTTTAAACTTCAGGAAAAACAACAAAACAAAAAAGTATAAAAAGAAAATGCAAATACTTAAAAAACTTAGGGGGGGGGAGAAAGGTTTGTCTGGTATGTTCGCAGCATAATATAGCACAATTATATATTATAGCATATACAGCATCATACTGTACCCATTTATCTGTACCTACTTCCTTTGTTCATGTTTATGTTCATACTGTTACCTTCTTTGCCCAACAAACAAACAAACAAATAAATAATATACAGTTAAAACCTTGCTGCAGTTAAACAACACAAAGCAATTGATATTATTTCTTCTTTCTACTTTTCTCTTAGATCTGTTCTTCACTCTTTTAAAAAAGAAGGGGGGCTTGGCGGGGAAACCCTCAATTTTTTCGTTGGTTTTCCCACGATACGTCTTCAACCTAGCACACAGCAGATGTGGCTGCTGTTGGCCTAATTAGAATTCAAACTTCTCCTTTTTCCCAAGCACTCCACCTAAATTCATTTCGTTTCGCAACTTGTGGCTAACCTGCGTTTATGCATTGTCTTGCGGAGGCTTCTGCAAAATTGCCTGCCTCTTGCTAAAGGCGAACAGCGGCACACTTTCCTGATTTCACTCCCTGATAATTTCAGTGCAGAAACTGGAGAGCAATAGCATCCTTTCCCGCTAGGCTGGGTGTTGGCCACTTTTTGCAGCTTGAGCAAAATGGTTCCGAAAATTAAGATTTGATCTGAGTGTGCTGCAACCTGACAGCCGCTTGATCTGCAAAGATCTTCGTGCAGCTAAGAGGACTCTTCCACGCATGAGACTATTCAGCGGAGTCCTTTTGGAGTAGAAAACATCCGCTTGAAAGAGCGTTTCTTCAAATGAGGTACAGGAAGGGAAGGTGGGAAAAAGAAGAATTGAAAATAAAACGCAGATAGAAGATTTCACTGGGATTTACAAGTCACAAAGAAAAAACAGATAAAGGAGATCTCCCAAAAAAAGAAACCACAAAATAGTAAGGAAAGGAGGAGAACAGGGAAAACCCTGGGAAAAGTTACTAGAATAATAAAAGTAAATACTCTGAAGAAAAGATACAATAATCACAAAAATAAGAAAAAAAAAGTTAGGGGAAAGGGGGAGAAGAAGGAAAAGAATTAAAACTGGAATTTTGAGAGCCCAAGAGAAAATGGCTAAAAGAGGAAGAAAGTTTCCCTTACATCAGTAGACTAAAGAGAATAGTTGTAAGGTTGTTATTGTGATATAACTAATTAAGAAATTTAAAAAAATGAGAGTATATTGTTAATAGTAGAAAAAATTTGATAGAAATCCTCTCCATGTTTAAATTGATTTAGAGGATGTATGCTGTTTATAGCAAAATATACCAACGGGGAAAATAAGAAATGAAAATCTGGTGTCACTTTGATGGGGCAATTGAAGATATTGTTTATGTATTAAGAAAAAAATAACTATAAAGATGAAAAATAATGGAAGAGAATAATTTGGCTGAAAGTGAAAGGGAAAATATGATGTAAAAGGGACTATGTAAATGAGAGGGTGTAAAAGAAAACACCAAGACAACTTTTTGTTCCTATAATATGTAAAATTTGTATTACAAAATTAAAAACCTTGAATGGAAAAAAAAGTTTCTCTTTTTTCCAATCAAATTTTTATTTTTTATATTCTTTATAGATATCACTGCGTGAATGGTGTCTGGGAATCGTACATTTCAGTGCACATAAGCATAATCTTATTACTCCTAAATATTAATTTCATTTCCATTATTTCATATTATTTATACATGCCTTTTGTTATCACTCTTCATTTCTAAACCTTCTTTCTGTCCTTTTGTATATTTTAACATATTAATATATAATTACTCTTCTTCCCCTCTATTTTCTATCCCTATTTTAACTTTTTTCCCTCTTCCTCGCTATAATATTCAAAGATGTGTTTTTCACCTATTTTGTTATTAATATTTTCTGAATTAAATCAGAATTTCATCCTTCATTCTTCCATTAAAACAGTGTTTCTCAACCTTTAAGACGGTGGAGCTCAACTCCCAGAATGCCCCAGCCAGCAAAACCAAGAAAAAATGTCCCCCCCCCCCAAATCCCCCTTCTTTTTTAAAAGAGTGAAGAACAGATCAAAAAGAAAAGTAGAAAGAAGAAATAATATAAAATTCTTTGTGCTGTTTAACTGGAGCAGTAAGGTTTTTAGCTGTATATTATGCTGTGAACACACTAGACAAGCCTTTTCCCCCCAAAGCACCTGAGTTTTTAAAATATTTGCATTTTATTTTTATTTTTTTTCGTGAAGTGTAAACTACTTTATTGAAAGCATCATAAGCCATTAAACAGAGCTTGAGGGATCCTTGGTACTCTCTGAGCTTGCTTGTTTTCTTCCAGATGTTTCATTACCAAAACTGGATGACCTCATCAGTGCTCTCTCTGTATCATCACTCCTGTCAGCATTGATGATGTTACCTAGTTGGGTAAGGAAACGTCTGCAGGAAAACAAGCAACCTCACAGAGCACCAAGGATCCCTCAAACTCTGTTTAATGGCTTATGGTGCTCAGCATGTCAACCCTGAGCTACAAATATTCTCCTTTATTAGTGATCACGGTTTTAAATTTGTCTTAAAGTAGCCACATCTTAAAGTGGCCAAGGTTGAGAAACACGTATGGATGCTTACAGATTCACATGTCTGTATGATCACTTTGTTAAAGCTGCTCTTTCCGACATCGTGGACACGGATGGGAGTAGAATCACAGGCATTGGTGGTGTGTTGGTGAACCACTTGGACTCGTTCCACTGGCTGGCTGACTTGGCATTGGTCAGGCTGGGTGTGCTGCAGGTATTGGTACTGCTTCTCCTAAAAAAAAAAAGAGAGAGAGATTCTCTTGAAAGCTCACATCTCTTGCGCAAATCCTTCGTGTTAGGAAACTGAACCGTTAAATGCAGATGTGGGAGATGGGCGTTAAAAAGAAGGGAAGCTGGAAGACACCCCCCCCTTTTCCAGGGGTGTCGTGATCGAGGTAGAAACAGGTGGGGTTTCAGAGAAACATGGTCACCTTGACCTCCTCTGACCACCCAGTGGACATCCTGGGGTTTAAATAATAATGCTCAAGTTAAAATTATGCAATCAACAATCTAGATGGTTTGAAGTCAAATTCAAATAGTGTTTTAACAAACTGCATCACTGTTTGGTTTAGTGATGCAGCAGCGCCTCAGATAGAAAGTCCCTACAGAGAGTAGTGAGGACAGCCGAGAAGATTATAAGAAGCTCAGTTCCCTTTATTCAGGACACTGCTTATAAGCGCTATGAGCTTACAGCTCAAAGCATCGTTAGAGACCCCACACACCCACTTCACGGTCTGTTTCTGTTGCTCCCCTCTGGGAGGAGGCTTCGAAGTATTTCTAGCAGGACTGCCTGATTCTGTAACAGCTTCGTTCCCCATGCCACCCGTCTGGTAAAGTCACAAGATTCGTTTTTCTCTCCATGTGCATGTATACATCTGAACTAGACTGTGTTGTTTCTCTGTGTCATATAATATACATGGGTATATACACAATTACGTATGTATGTATTTATGTTGTCATGTTTATGTAGTATAAAAATGGAGGTTGTGATCCTTTAAGAGCTGTATGCAACGAAATTTCGTTTTTAATGTATGCCAATTAGTGTACATTCAAAGTGACAATAAAGCTATTCTATTCTATTTTCCATTCTATTCTATTCTACTCTATTCTTTCATTCTAATTTCTATTCTATTCTATTCTATTCTATTCTTTCATTCTAATATCTATTCTGTTCTATTCTATTCTTTCATTCTAATATCTATTCTATTCTTTCATTCTTATTTCTATTCTATTCTATCCTATTCTATCCTTCTAATATCTATTCTATCCTATCCTATTCTTTCATTCTAACATATATTGCATTGTATTCCATTCCCCATTCCCTATTCTAGTCAACTTTTATTGTGGCCGTTAACCAGCAAAATCATCTGAAGTGTAGACCTACCTCATAATCCTCACCTTCTAAAGTTTGGCACAAGTTTCAGTAAGTGTGGCCCTCCAAATCCTTTGGAGTAGAGTTTCTCTACCTCAGTGGCTTAAAGAGGGGTGGACCTCAACTGCCAGAATTCCACAGCTGGGGAATTTGAGAGTTGAAGTCCACCGTCTTCCTGGCTGCCAAAATTGAGACAAGCCACTCTAGATAGAAGCCTTCCTCCCAGCATTCCATGCCAAGCAACTCTGACCCCAAGATAAAAGCCTGCTGGGTATAATGAAGCTGTTCTGAATTCGACTTTGACCTTATTGCTACGCTTTGTTTACACGCTTGAGCTTGTTTGCTTACTCTGGTTTGTGAGGTAACGTTGGGACACACGGCTGAATAAGGTTTCACGCTGACTGTGGCCATGCGTGAAACCAGCCAACAATGACTGATTGTGCAGTGGGTTCAATGCGTAAGATCAGTTCTGCTGATGCAGACGTAACTACAGAAAAGAAGTTTTTCATAGGGGACCTATTTCCAAACTGAACTCCGTAGTCAAATCTCTATTTGGCTTTGTTTCCAAGAATTCCGGTCCCTTCCTGGTTGTTGTTGTTTTTTAACACCTGGTTGACAAAGAGGAAGAACTTCTGCTTTACAGGTTATTGTAATACAAGCCATTGGTTTGCAAATCTATGAGGTTTGTCTTGCAAAGCAGGACAGGAGAATTAAAGAAGTCCACAAAGGGCTGTTTTATTAGGTTGTACAGTCAGAAGGGAAATCCAGATTTCTAGCACAGGGAGGCAGACTCATAGCAGATGCAGAGAACCCTAAAACCAAACCCATCTTGACCAGGATAGGTCATTGGTCACCACGATGTAAGGAAAGATGTGGAGACTCTAGAAAGAGTGCAGAGAAGAGCAACAAAGAGGATTAGGGGAGTGGAGGCTAAAACATATGAAGAACTGTTACAGGAACTGGGTATGTCTAGCTTAAGAGAAAGAAGGACTAGGGGAGACATGATAGCAGTGTTCCAATATCTCAGGGGTTGCCACAAAGAAGAGGGAGTCAAACTATTCTCCAAAGCACCTGAGGGTAGAACAAGAAGCAATGGGAGGAAATTAATCAAGGAGAGAAGCAACCTGGAACTAAGAAGAAATTTCCTGACAGTTAGAACAACCAATCAGTGATTGCCTCCAGAAGTTGTGAATGCCCCAACACTGGAAGTCTTTAAGAAGATGCTGAATAGCCATCTGTCTGAAATGGTATAGGGCAGTGATGGCGAACCTTTTTTGGCTCACGTGCCAAAACCGGGGGGAGCGCAGGGGGGTGGGGTGGGGGCGTGCCACACCCATAATGCAATGCAAGACCCCAGTGCGCATGCATGCATGACCAGCGCGCCCCCCCCCCATTTTTTGCATGCTTTTTTTCGCCCTCCCCAGGCTCCAGAGGCTTTTTAGGAGCCTGGGGGCAGTGAAAACAGCCTCCACCCACCCACCCACCCACCCACCCCACGGAGGCCATCTGGAGGCTTCAGGAGCTTCCCTGAAGCCTCCAGAGGCGGGAAAAAAGGCCCTACAGGCAAACCAGAAGTTTGGGAATTGACTTCCAGTTTGCTCGTAGTGCTGGTTTTAGTCCTCCGGAGCCTTGGGGGACCTTCAGGCGGCTTCCCTGAAGGCTCCAGAGGACGAAAAACAGCCCTACGGACAAACTGGAAGTGACGTTTCAATGCCCAACTAGGTAACAACATCAGTGCTAAAAGGGAGTGGGTGGTTTGTTCTCTGTATAGAAAGGGCAGGTATATAAACAGAGAGAAAACACCTTCTAGCACGGATGATATTACATAGTTGGGTAGTGAAATGCCTGCAGGAAAACAAGAAAACATCAAGGACCTCACAAGGATGTTTGTCTTCTAGTTTTCACACCAGCCGATGCTTTGGACTTTCCTTGTTCACTTGTCTCCCCCCCCCCCTTTCAATTCCTCAACACACAGACTGGTAAACCGGTCTTAAAACACCTCTTGGGTTCACCTGAGCCTCTAAAAAGGGAACACACCTTAGAATTTTAGTCTCCTGGAGAAAAAAGTGAAACAAGACTCCGTATTCATCTGTGTCAAAAGGGCAGGATGCCTGTTTGAATGTACAGCTTTGTTTCTAGGGCAGCAACGTCCAGCTATTTGGCTAAGTTGTTTTCATTTGCCCTGGGGATCAAATGACGGCAGGTGTTTGGGTCCAAAAGGGCAAACCTCCCTAGAGAGACGAACCCGCTAAAGGCTCAGACAATCGAAAGGCGATTCTGTCCACTTTAGCTCTGCAGTCAAATTAAAACGCTTTCCGGTTTCTCTTTAAAAGCAAAAAGAAGGGAGGGAGGGAGGGAGGGAGGGAAATAAAGAGAAGGATGGAAGGGAACAGAAAAGGAGGGAAGGAGGACGAGTGGGAGAAGGGAGGTAGGAAAAGAAAGAAAGAAAGAAAGAAAGAAAGAAAGAAAGAAAGAAAGAAAGAAAGAAAGAAAGAAAGAAAGAAAGAAAGAAATAAAGAAAGGAGGGAAGGAGGGAGGGAGGAAGAAGACAAAAGGGAGGGAGGGAGGGAGGGGGAGAGAAAGAAGGAAAAAGACAGAAGGAAAAAGACAAAAAGACAGAAAGAAGGGAGGGAGGGAGGGAGGGAGGAAGACAGAAAGAAGACAGAAGAAGGAAGGAAGGAGGGAGGGAGGGAAGGAGGGAGGGAGGGAAGGAAGGGGCGGGCAGGAGAATCTCTTACCTCATCTGGATTTAGCAGCTCGTATTTCCTTATTGTCTTTTCATAGATCACGTTATTCCCGCCTCTCAGAAGTGGAGACAATGGCTCCTGTAAGAAAGAAAGCAACTCCTTATTTACACGCACACTCTCGCAAACTGCAAAGCATCTGACTTTACAAAAATATAATTAGGGGACTGGAGGCTAAAACATATGATAAACGGTTGCAGGAATTGGGCATGGCTAGTCTAGTTCCCCTCACACATAAGTGCTAGTCCTTCCTGACTCTAGGGGGCGATGCTCATCTCCGTTTCAAAGCAGAAGAGCCAGTGCTGTCCGAAGACGTCTCCGTGGTCATGTGGCTGGCAGGACTAAACGTCAAAGACGCACAGAACGCTGTTCCCTTCCCACCAAAGATGGTTCCTATTTTTCTACTTGCATTTTTTACATGCTTTTGAACTGTTAGGTTGGCAGAAGCTGGGACATGTAACGGGAGCTCACTCCGTTATGCGGCGCTAGGGATTCAAACCGCCAAGCTGCCAACCATTCTGATCGACAAGGTCAGCGCCTTAGCCTCTGAGCCAGCGCATCCACACACACAAATACTTAAATCGACTTCCAACATCTTACACCCAATGCCATTGTAACAACAGTGCAACTTTCTTACCTTTTCAGGATTCTCCAAGATAATCCTTCGAACGTTGCCCTGGGAATAAGGAGACAGTTTCAAGGCTGGAGATGAAACTTCCTGCAAGAAAGCAAATGTGTTGTTAGCATTGTTTGTTTCACAAGGAACGTAATGCCGTCTTGTTTGATCGGAGAACAAAATAACAGACCCAAAGATTATGGAATTCTAGGAATTTACAAAGCACCTTCAGCAGAATGGTTAGCCGGACTCCTTGGCTATCTAGATATTCTTTAAAATAAATGAGCTGGAAGGGACCTTTAACAGATTAACAGAGTTGGAAGGGACATTGTAGGTCATCTACTCCAACCCCCTGTCCAAGCATGAGACTGTATGCCATTTCTGACAAATGGCAGCCCAGTCTCTTCTTGAAAGCTTCCAGTGATAAAACTCCACAACTTTCAAAGGCAACTTCTGTTCAATGGGTTGATTGTTCTCACTGTCAGAAAATCCCTCCTTATTTTCAGGTTGCATCTCTCCTTGTTCGGTTTCCATTCATTATTCCTTGTCTGGCCTTCAAGTGCCTTCAAAAACAGGCTGACCCCCCAACTCTCTGTGGCAGCCCCTCAAATATTGGAAGACTGCTATCATGTCTCCTCTGGTCCTCCTCTTCACTAGACTAGCCATGCCCAGTTCCTGCAACTGTTCATCGTATGTCTTAGCCTCCAGTTCCTTAATCATCTTGGTTGCTCTTCTCTGCACTTTTTCTAGGGTCTCAACATCTTTTTTATAGGGTGGTGACCAAAACTGGATGCAGTATTCTAGGTGTTGTCTTACTAAGGCTTTATAGAGTGGTATTAGTACCTCTCTAAGTTGAACGCCACTCCTTGTGGCAGCCTCTATCTACCCTGGTCCTTCTCTAGACTAGCCATGCCCAGTTCCGTCAACCGTTCATCGTATTGGAGGTCTATTCCTGAACTACATCTCCCAAATCCTTCTCTCGTGATCACTGATGGCAGAGGCTCTTGGGAAATTGTATTTCAGTCTTTTTAGATGGAGGTGTTCTGCCTACATTGGGCGATCCTGGACAACTAAGGAGTCAGAACACTGCTTTATTCACCCTGATGTACTGGATTCAATTCCCACGATCCTGCAAGGCTCATAACGGCTGGGGAATTATGGAAGCCGAAGTTCTACATAACTGGAGAGAATCAAGTTGCGGAATACGTAAGCAGGCAACAGGCTGCATAAGTAGTCTAACAAGTCTGGTATTGAATTGCTGGTACAGAGATTTTACCCTTTAGCAAATGAATGCGTTAAGCAGACTCTTGAAACCATTACCATATTTCCCTAGGTGTAACAATTCTTGCAGCCTTTCATGGCCTACCGAGGGAAAGCGATGAAAATCTGTTGACATAACCAGAAAATGGGAACTGCATTCCCAAAGCAAATTATAAGACTTGTTAAGGCAAAGTTGCAGATCATGTGGTATCCTTTTTTTCTCTCTTTTAGGTGGAGTTGATTTCATCACTGAAAATGTTTGGCGCTAAGCTGGCTGATTAGATTGACAGCACAACTGGACCTCATGGGATATTCTGACAAACAACAATAGTCTCAAGGCTACTGTTCTTTAGGAAGAATTAAATCACATGGGGAGTCCTTCACTGGAAACAAGTCTATTGTTAACCATCCCATGGAAAAACATATACTCTACTAATGTACTAAAGGTAAAGGTTCCCCTCACACATATGTGCTAGTCGTTCCTGACTCTAGGGAGCGGTGCTCATCTCCGTTTCAAAGCCGAAGAGCCAGCGCTGTCCGAAGACGTCTCCGTGGTCATGTGGCCAGCATGACTAAAAGCCGACGGTGCACAGAATGCTGTTACCTTTCCACCAAAGGTGGTTCCTATTTTTCTACTTGCATTTTTACATGCTAGGTTGGCAGAAGCGGGGACAAGTAACGGGAGCTCACTCCATTATGCGGCACTAGGGATTCAAACCACTGAACTGCCCACCTTTCTGATCGACAAGCTCAGAGCCTTAGCCACTGAGCCACCGCGTCCCACTAATGTACTAGACTGAGTAAAATCAGGGAACAATGATAAGTATTTGCTTGTCCCAAAGGTGCTTTCTCCAAAAGGTAACTGGATTTTCCTGGTTTTTTCCCCCCTTTGAAATGTTTCGCTTCTCATCCAAGAAACTTCTTCGGTTCAGAACTGAAGAAGCTTCTTGGATGAGCAGTGAAATGTTTTCAAAGAAACAGACCAAGAACTGAAGAACCTTCTTGGATGAGAAGCGAAACATTTTCAAAGGGAAAAAAAGCCAGGAAAGTCCAGTTGCCTTTTGGAGAAAGCACCTTTGGGACAATCATGACCTGGATGGTTGAGAATTTCCATAGACAAAAGTGTGTGCTTGTTTTGCAGAGTTGTAAAGAATACACAAATGTGAACACCTTGGAGATTATTTCTATGGATGACAAAGAATCAACTTGTTGTAGCCTGCCAGAGGCCAGAAGATGGAACTGGCAGAAGATTCGGACCGTGAGGAGGTTGGGGAGGAACCTGGGCCAGTCCTGGAGTCTGGGGAAGGCTCTGATGAAGGCTCTGTGTCAGAGGCAGAGAGGGGGCCAGAGCCGTATGCCAGTTATCAGCTGCCTTCAGAGTCTGACATCATTGAGGCAGACAAACAGCTGGAGCCTGTTCCCAGTGTGCGCATATGCAGAGTTGCCAGACGAAGGGAACAGCTAAAGAACAGGGGTCAACTTGGGAGTAAGGCCACAGGTGATGATGAATGGCCCCTCCCAGAGGTAATAAAAGAGGAGCGAAAGGGGAGTGGAGTTTGCAGGAGACAATTAGTTCGCTTAATCATGACTCTCCAAGAGTCATTGCCAAGTTTTGCAGATATCGGTCTGGCAGCTCTCCAAGCCAGATAAGGTCTGTGACTGTAAATCCTCCCTTGAAAGACTTTGCTGGATATGAATGAGCAGAATTCACAGTCAATTAATAAAAGGGGTTTTTTATCGGGACAAGGAGTTTGCTTCAGGCTCGGTCAGAACACAACTAAAAGAAACTGGCTCAATAGAAGATCAACTGTGAGGAAATGTATGTATTTAAAAGACATAAATGGCCGCCTATCTTAACCACCACAACAAAACCTATATATATATAGAACAGTAAAAACAAAAAATTATAAAACAGAAACCTTGCACCTGGGATACCCCCGGCAAGCTCCAGTTGTGATAAACTGCAGCAAGGGTTGCCTTTAATAACTCTTTGGGATAAATTGTGTCCTAAATAATGTTTCATTGTGACTATTCATTTCGCCCTTCAAAGCATTTTTTGTTAAACAAGCCGGCTGCTGTTTGATTTATTGCTTATATATTATGGGTGGGAGAAACCAGCCCTGTCTTAGGTAAAAAGGAATTCAAATGAAGTCAATGGATCCCACATATACGAATGGGATCTTATCTTTCTTTCTAAGCGAAATGCCTGGAGGAGCTTCTCATGCTCCTTGCAAAAATTAGATGAATCAGGGGGGAAAAAAACAGATATAGAATAGACACCAGAGATCTTACACTGTCAAGCTGCTGAATTGACACATAGCAATGCAGGTATCTTCCCTTTACCTCCCACGGTGTGTTCAATTGCGATAATAAAAGCTATTATTAATCTAAGTGGCGCAAAACACGAAGAGGATGCCACAGGTGACATCTGCGGAAGACAAAGTAGTTCAGACTTTCAAACTTTATAGGGGGGTACTAGTGCCACTCTACAAAGCCTTAGTAAGACCACACCTAGAGTACTGCATTCGGGTTTGGTCACCACCCTATAAAAAAGATGTTGAGACTCTAGAAAGAGTACAGAGGAGAGCAACCAGGATGATTAGGGGACTGGAGGCTAAAACATACGATGAACGGTTGCAGAAACTGGGCATGTCTAGTCTAATGAAGAGAAGGACGAGGGGAGACAGGATAGCAGTCTTCCAATATTTGAGGGGCTGCCACAGGGAGGAGGGGGTCAAGCTATTTTCCAAAGCCCCTGAAGGCCAGACAAGGAATAAATGATGGAAACTGAACAAGGAGAGATTCAATCTTGGAAATAAGGAGGAACTTTCTGACAGTAAGAACAATCAATCCATGGAACAGAAGTTGCCTTCAGAAGCTGTGGGAGCTTCATCACTGGAGGCTTTCAAGAAGAGACTGGTCTGCCATCTGTCAGAAATGGCACAGGTCTCCTGCTTGGGTGGGGGAGATGAAGTAGATGACCTAAAAGGTCCCTTCCAACTCTGTTAATCTGTAAAACTTTGCAGTCTTCACTTCAAAGGACCAGGTTTCAAATATTAGAAAAGATGCGTTTGAAGATCTGGAGAACATTGATAACATGGAACAGAGATCCTAGAGCTGGATCGAGAGTGATCCTAGACCACCTTGGACGTCTAATCCAATTCCCTGCTTAATGCAGGTGACCTTATTCCAACCAAATCAAATGGCTGACTAGTCTATTTTTTTTTGAAACCCTCTAGTGATGGAGCATCCCAACTGTGGAAGTTAAGTTGTTCCACTGATCAATTCTTCTCACTGTCAGAAAATCTTTCCGAGGTTGGCTTTCTTTTTAACAAGCTTCCACCCATTACTTTTGTATGGTATGTATGATATATTCTAGATGACACCCTATGATAAGCCACAAAAGAGTGGATGATCTAAGTCTCCGTGAATAAATCAGTTTTCTGAATTGCTTATTTAAAAGCACACTTCCCTCTGAATGGACTCTTTTAGCATGCAAATTAGGTAATTTGCTGCACTGAGATATTTTAGACTCATCAGTCACGTCAAGCATGGTTTAGGACATGGTGCTAAGCTCCACGTTTCTGGAGATCACATTGTTTACTCGTGACTTATGCAATCCATCCCAATTCCTGCCTTAGAAGTGGACAATCATGAGCTTGATTGTCCAATACTGTATTTTTTCTTTAACTAGCTGATAACCTGGCATTGCCCGGGTATTTATTTATAGGGGAGAAATGTCCGGATCAAAAATAATTTCTAATGTTGGATTTTCCCCCTTACCCGAGGGAGCCCCCTGTGGAGTACTGTGAAGCTGTTATCATGGCAACTCCACCGCGCTGTACAGTAGAATCCATTTTACGGCACAACAGGCTGTATCTTAACAGAACACACAGCCTCAGGGACGTTAGGAGTGTCTTACCCCCACAGTATTTTTCTCCAGAGAGTAAATCATCTGTGTACCAAGTTGAAATTGCTCGAGGCATTCCAGAGTTATGCTGGAACACACACACAGCCATTTATATATATATATATATATATATATATATATATATATATATATAGATAGATAGATAGATAGATAGATAGATAGATATAGATATAGATGATAGATAGATAGATAGATAGATAGATAGATAGAGATAGAGAGAGAGAGAGAGAGAGAGAGAGAGAGAGAGAGAAGATTAAAAGATGGCAGCATTTACATTTAGCAGAATACACCGGAGCTCTACACCAATTCCTCCAAATCTATCACCAAAGATAAGAATACAAACTAATGAATGAGCTGGATCAGTGAATGGACAAAATGGTTCAATGCCAATAGCCTCCCAACCCTTAAGCCGACCAAAGCCATTTTGAGGCTTCAGAGTTGCCACATTGGAGCTGAGGGATAGGGAGGGAGGAAATAGAGATAGCTGGGGTTTTGTAAGCCAAAACAAAATACTTTCTCCTGGGAACCAAGGACATTCCCACAGGTGGTTGGGGAGAGGAAGAGTAAAGTTACCAGGCAACAAGACGGTGCTTTGATTGGACCACGTGACTGGTTGTTTGGGGAAAGGGGAAAAACTTTTACTTTTAATTAGGTGAAAACCACAGGAACCTTCAGAGTCAGTGTGTTACTTGAAACCCTGACTCAGCCAGAATCCTAGTTGAGCTCAAACCTATTTGACCATTGCTTACCCCAATGCTCCCTCTAGTATCCAGCATGCAAAATTAGATATAGCAATAGCATTTAAGCTTATACACCATCCCATTTTGCAGCACTCTCTCTCTGGGCAGTTGACAATGTAAAGGCATTATTTGCATAATGTCCCCTACAATCTGGGTCCTCATTTTATCAGCCACGGAAAGATGGAAAGATGGGTCAAACCGGAGCCCGTCAGAATCAAACTCCAGACTATGGGCAGAGTTTGCCTGCAATACTGCACTTTTAACTACTGGGCCACCAGGGCTCCCAGTGGATGTAATTTAAGTTCACCAGAGTCGCATTCCATCGGAAAAGGGTTCAATTCGGCACCTGGTATGGGCAGTTCACAAACTACTGAGTCCCAAATTATCGTTGCTCTCCAAGGCACTTGTGCCATCCACCTCTTTGATGCACTTGGGCAGAAGATAACCCATTCTTCTTGGGTTACTCACCAGACGCCCATCCAGACGGTCACAACCGACAAGGTACTTCAGTTGGTTGACAGTACTGAGAAAGAAACAACGGGCTTACGTTGAAAGAAGTGAAGGCACAGAGGACTTCTGAGTACAAACATTTCCTCGTATCTGGTAGCATCACTAACTGGCTGTTTAGCCAGTAGAGCAGAGATGTACAAACTTGGCAACTTTAAGACTTGTGGACTTCAACTCCCAGAATTCTGGGAGTTGAAGTCCACAAGTCTTAAAGTTGCCAAGTTTGGACACCCCTGCAGTAGAGGGATAACACAATAATAGTTGATTTTCTAGCCCAACTCCTTGCTCTCCTTAAAAGTCTCCAGAGATGGAGCAGCCATAACTTCTGAAGGCAAGTTGTTCCCCTGATTAATTGTCCTCGCTGTCAGGAAATTCATCCTTAGTTCTAGGTTGGTTCACTCCTTGATTAGTTTCCACCCATTGCTTCTTGTCTTGCCTTCAGGTGCTTTGGAAAAAGGGCGTTGGTACTTACCTGATACGCCTCTTCTCATAGTGGGGGGAGGAGTATCCAGGATGCGTTGACCGTATCCTTCAGCTGATTGGACTAAGTCAGATAAGCTCTTGGCACACGCCCCTGCCCCACCAGGCACTGCCCAGTTATTGGCGAAGAACTCTATCTGACTCGTTATCCACTCCAGACTCGCCATCCACTCCAGACCTTATTTTGGCAAAAAAAATCACCGCTCGGGGAGCTGTCCAGCTCGCTTGCGGCTGCTTCTGTGATTTTTTTTCTTTCTTGTAAATCTTATTAACTTATTGGAGATCCAGGATGGCAAACCGTCCAGTTGAGGACTGAGTTGATAACTGGGTGTTGCTTGGTGGGCCAGGGGCGTGTCCCAAGAGCTTATCTGACTCAGTCCAATCAGCTGGAGGATAAGGTCAACCCATCCTGGATACTCCTCCCCCTTCACTATGGAGAATAGCTTGACTCCCTCTTCTTTGTGGCATCCTCTTAGATATTGAAACACAGCTATCATGTCAACCCTAGTCCTTCTTTTCATTAAACTAGAGATTAAACTAAACTTCTTTGTGGCTGCCCCTTATATATTGGAAAAGAGGGGCTGGGCAAGGAGCAAACAGGTTCAAATGTTACCAAGCTCAAAGTCTCCAGCACTCCTTGTCTTGCCTTCTGGTGCTTTGGAAAATAAGCTGACCCCTCTCTTCTTTGGAGCAGGCCCTCAAATATTGGAAGACTGGATCTCAAAGTGGGAAATACTTCTTCAGCTTTAGGACAATCCATAAATCAAGTGTGTGTGTGGGGGGGTGGGTGGGGGGAAGCGATATGTCAGTGTTTCCTACTCTGCTCTAAGCCGACTACATTTCCAACAGCCATCTTAGAATCTGGTAGCATCAGAGAAGAACGACGTTCATTTCTCTTCTCAAGGCAAATCATCTCCAGGAGATCCCTCATAAACTTGTCTAAACCACACCCTGCAGCCTCAGGGGCCTGGAACATGCACAACTCATATGCATGCGTAGTTTAAGCACAGTAAGCTAAAAAATAAATAAATGAATTGGCCTGTTCCTGGCCTACCAACTCATATTATTGCTGACAGTGAAAGAAAAGATGAAGGGAAATCAAAGGCCGGTCTTTCGAGACTTATTAAGGCTGGTTTTCCTAATCCTACAGAGAATAAGAGGCTGAAAAAAACCCCACGGGTATTATTTTTAACTAGGGTGGTGATTGGTCGATGCCAGTAAGGTGCCGTAGATTCTGCCAAATTGGCTAAGCGTTAGATCCCAGGTGGGGCAGAGATCCAGGCTTCTTTTATGGTAATTGGCACGTGTCACAACACATCAACGCAACCCGTCAAGTTAATGAAATCAGAAGCAACAACGCAGCCACAACGCTTCTAGAATGGAATTTGGCGGTCAATTTCCTCCCCCCCCCCCAAAAAAAATAGCACATGTCCTATTTTTGATGTGATTGGGAACTAATTATGGAGTAAGGAATGTAACTCACATTTCTGTTGGAAAATACAAGACTCCAATCTCACATTTTAGACCCAGAAAGGGCAAAACCACAAAATAAGTACGACCTTCGACTGCCTAGCGCCGCGTAACGGAGTGAGCTCCCGTCACTTGTCCCAGCTTCTGCCAACCTAGCAGTTCGAAAGCACGTAAAAAATGCAAGTAGAAAAATAGGGACCCCCCTTTGGTGGGAAAGTAACAGCGTTCGGTGCACCTTTGGCATTTAGTCATGTCAGCTATATGACCACGGAGACGTCTTGGGACAGTGCTGGCTCTTCGGCTTTGAAACGGAGAGATGCACCGCCCCCTAGAGTCGGGAACGACTAGCAGATATGTGCAAGGAGAACCTTTACCTACTGCCCAGTGACATGACATGAGGGCCACAAAAAAACAGCTGGCTAAGAACCATGCCAACACACATCACGTAAACATCTGTGAACTGAGGATATTCCAGTGTAAAGCCAAGTCTTTCTTGAGTAACATTTAGTTTCTGGTGACTTCATGGACATATCCATGCAGTTTCCTTGGAGATACTATGCAAGGGGCTTCTTTTGAGTGCTTTTCATTCAGACTTTCCAGGCTAGCTTTCAGTCCTAAGACTTCCTCATAGTCTTCTTTCCAAGTATTAACCAAGCTAACCGAAGCTGTAGAAATGCAATCTGGATCAGTCACCGGGACCAGAGGTTTAGTTTTCTGAGCTTTTAGACCCTCTCAGGAACTACGTTTGGTGTTGTTATATATTTTTTATGTTTTATGCTCCATTGTACGCCGCCCCGAGTCCTACTTGGAAAGGGAGCGGCTAATAAATCCAAATTTATTATTATTATTATTATAACTTAAGTGTGTGTTCCCAGAGAGAGGTTCTCTGAGGATGGGCTCTGGAAAAAGTCCAAAAGCTCAGAAGACAGATCCCAGTGTCCGACCCAGATTGGCTCCTGGAACCCTATCCTGCGACACTTACGTTCGCTTTTATTCGTGAGTTGTGAGCGCTCCATCGCTGGAGGTGTTTAAGCAGAGATTGGGCAACCATTTGTCTGAAATGGTAAAGGGTCTCCTGCTTGAGCAAGAGGTTGGACCAGAAGACCTCCAAGGCAAGAGTGAAATCCAGCAGGTTCTGGAGAACCGGTAGCGGAAATTTTGAGTAGTTCGGAGAACCTGCAAATGCCACCTCTGGCTGGCCCCGCCCTCATCTACTCTCTGCCTCCCAAGTCCCAGGTGATGGGGAGGGAATGGGGTTTTTGCAGTATCCTTTCCCTGCCACGCCCACCAAGCCACACCACGCCCACCAAGCCACATCCACAGAACCGGTAGTAAAAACATTTGAATTTCACCACTGCTCCAAGGTCCCTTCCAACCCTATTATTCTGTTAACAAAAAAAAAACAAGTTCGATCCAACTTTGTTTCCTCAACATTAGCCAAGGTCAGTTAATGCTGTCATCCATGACTGGTCTGCTATTGTCTCTTTCTAGGACAGGGGTGTCAAACTCAAAGCCCGCGGATCAGATCTGGTCCACAGGGCTGCCCTGGAAACGGTGAAGGATCAGCCCATGGTGCCTCTGCCAATGAAGACGGAGCCCGGGAGGGTCGCATGGAGGCTGTCATGGCCGAAAACAGAGCTTGAGAGCCTGTTTCTGCTGGCAGAGTGCTTGACCCATCACATGCGTCCCCAAGACAAGTGTCATCGAGCTGGCCATGCCCCCCTGCTCCCCCTATTAACAACCCTGATGCAGCCCTCAATGAAATCGAGTTTGACACCCCTGTTCTAGGAGGTTGATTCTGATGATGATTTTATTTCCTAACCCAGACTATAGTTCCAGAATCTCCAAGCACACAAGCCAAGATCAGGCCTGCAGCCGGTTCCTTTTGGGATCTTTGGCCTGCCACACTAATATTCTATTCTACTATGCTGTTCCATTAGTGGGGAATTGGGAGGGGGAATAGTAAGGAGTAGAATGTGATGTTGTCAAAATAAAATTCCTTTCTAGAAAGCCAAGGTCATCCTTTGTCTCTGCCCATGACCGGCACTGGGTGGAACTCCCAGCATGGCAATGGAAGATTGGACCATGTGATGGGCTTGTGAGTGTGGGGGCAAGATCTTGAAACTTTCAACTGGGTGGGGAAAACTGGGAAGCTTTCAGATTCGGGTTTTTCCAGATGTGCCAACATGGCTCTCTTAATAAATGGAAACTTTGAGCCATACTTTGCCTTGGACTCTGATTTAATTTTGGATGCTATTTGGAACCCTGACACAAGGTCAGTTCAGTCCTACCACCCACATATAATTCCAACTCTAGACGACCAATAATGGAGATTTTAAAGAGGCAATGCAATATAATAAACATTAGCTGAACTATTCTATTATGAGAAAGTCTGGAAAACATCTGCAAAAAATATTATCCCGTTGGGAATGAATTATTCCAATGCAGAAGCAGTTCAAAAATGCTGAGTTGAGAGATCCAACTTTATTATTATTATTTTTAAAGCTTCCTTATTATATAAAACACACCTCTATCTTTCATAGCTTTTAATAACCTTACTTTCAAATGTGGGGTTTACACTTATCACCAAGCACCGGAGTCCTGGCTGCATAGCAGCTTAAGATGTTCGAACGCCGCAACGAAAGATGTAAAATTTGGGCAAAACAAATGTAAATTTGGAATAGACTTTCCAAGCTCCCAACATTCATAAGGTGCTTCAAAATGTTTCTACTAGGTTGGACTTCCTGGAAGGTTCTGGAGAAAGGATGGACGCATCATGACTCTGCCCAACTCAAACAAAGTTCAAACTTCATAGACGACTTCTCAACTTCCCAGAAGTCTGTTTAGCAATAAAAGACACACTCCTTCCAGTCCAAACCTGACCCATGGTTATTTTTTTGGCAACAATTTAGATGCAGTTTAGCTTTGGGAATATCCTTCACCTTCTCCATTAAAAACAACTTTGGTACTCCCTGGGGGATTCCCATTGAAATATTAACCCTACCCAGCACTGCTTAGGGCTTCTGAGCCAGCCAGGTGTTCTCACCTGCTGGAGGAAGTGATATAAAAGAAAGGTGCTCCGTCTGTGGCCTTCAGCTTCACCTGCTATCTGGACTTCAGCCCCATTCAGGTCAACTCTGAGCAGGAAGTGCTCTTTTCCAATTCCACGGTAAAAATTTCTCGGTGTAAACAATCCAAAAATAGAAAAAGAGGATCAAAATATCTCATTTCGCTGTTTGTCTGAATTGCAGAAACTATTAAGCCGGGATGGCTAACCTTTTCCAGACCGAGTGCCCAAAGCACATGCGTGCACAAATGTGCATGTGCCAGAAAAACCCAAATGCAATGCGCACACGGCCCCCACGAATGTGCCCCCCTGTGCATGCACGTGCCCCCCCACAGGCGCCCCCCATTTGTGCATGCACTCCTTGCACATGCCCACCTCCCTGCATGCACGCTCAGACCTCCTGCATGTGCCCCAGCCCCCCATGCATGTGCAGCAGAAACCCGGGAGGCGCATGCGCATATGTGGCAGAGCTGAACTGGAGCGACAGCTCACGTGCCCACAGAGAGGGCACTGCGTGTCACTTGTGGCACATGTGTCATAGGTTCGCCATCACAGCTGTAAAGCATTAACACATGATCGTTTCATCTTTTAATGCCAACTTACTTGGAGCAGTGGATCAAGCACAAATTGCAAACCTGACCTTTCAATCAGCTTTCAAACAGGTTGATTTCTGCAAACCAAAATCTGTAACCTTCCCAGAATCTGGAAGGATGTTACTCCAGGAAAAAGATGGGGAATTACCATATTTTCGGAGTATAGGGCGCACCTTTTCCCCCCTAAAAGAGGGTGAAAATTTGGGTGCGTCTTATACACTGAATGTAGTCCCACCCACCCACTGGCCCCTCCCAGCAATTTACCTCTTTGCAGCAAAGGGGGGGCTTGCCGGTGGTGGTGGAGTGCTTCAATAAGCTATAGCAATTTTACCCACCTCAGAAGGATGGAAGGCTGAGTCAACCTTGAGCCAGTGAGAATCGAACTCCTGGCAATGGGCAGAGTCAGCCTGCCATGCTGCATTCTAATAGCTGTACCACTAGGAAGGAAAATGAAAAAGGGAAGAAGGAAGGAAGGAAAGAAGGAAGGGAGGGAGGAGGGAGGGAGGAAAGAAGGGAGGGAGAGAGAGAGGGAGGGAGGAAGGAAGGAAGAAATAGCAATAGCACGTAAGACTTCTACACCACGGTGCTTTCCATCCCTCTCTAGGCGGTTTACAGAGTCAGCCAATTGCCCCCCAAAATCTGGGTCCTCATTTTACCCACCTCGGAAGGATGGAAGGCTGAGTCAACTTGGAGTGACTCGCGATCGTTTTTCACACTTACAACCGTTGCAGTCTCCTCAAGGTCAATGGGATGAAAATTTTGCCACTTGGCATGCATTTAATAACGGTTGCAAAGTCCCCGAGTCACGTGACCACCATTGGCAACCTTCCCAACTGGCTTCCAACAAGCGAAGTCAACGGGTGGGGGTGGGGGGGAGCCAAGTTCGCTTAAAGACTGCACGGTTCACTTAAACAGCAGCAGCGATTCGCTGAACAGCTGTGATGGAAAAAGTCGTAAAATGGGACAACATTCAACTCAGTAACAGAAATGTTAGGCTCAACGGGGATCCTGCGTCAAGGACCATCCATACAAATTCACGTTAAAGGCAGACTTAGGAATGGAACTCAATATTAACTCAGGACTGATATAAACAAAAAGCAAGAGATGCTGAAACAGGTCACCTGGTTTCCTTTGCTCTCAAACAGACTTTTCTGGTATTTCCAGCTCCACAAGATCAGAAGGGTTTTTGTTCTAAGGCTGTCCAGACATGACCTGGCTGCATAGTTACCAGACCTACTTCGCTCCCTCTGCACAGCTCAGGATGGTCCCTTCTCCACCCCACCCAGTTGAGACAAAGAGCAAGCCAGCAAGTTGTCCTTTGCAGCGGTTCAAGGATCAGGTGATGCCAATGGGTCACTGGTCCCTTTGGAGAGAACAAAGTTCATTGGGAAAGAGCTGAAGAAGCTGGAGCCAATTCTCCAAGCTTCACCGGAAGCACCAATAATAATATCTGTCAAACGCCCACATCCGTCTATCCCAGGTCCTTGGGAAGGACTCGGTAGGTAGGCAAAAATGCCAAATCCTGTCTGAACATCTGGGTGACTGTGCAACAAAGGAGGAGGAGGAGGAAAAAGAGGAAGGGGAGGAGGAGGAAGAAGAGGAGGAGGAAGAGAAAGAAGAGGAAGAAGAAGAGGAGGAGGATAAGGAGAAAGAAGGAGGAAGAAGAGGAGGAGGAAGAGGAGGAAGAGGAGGAGGAAGAAGAGGAAGAGAAGAGGAGGAGGAGGAGGAAGAGAAAGAGGAGGAAGAGGAGGAGGAAGAAGAGGAGGAGGAAGAGGAGGAAGAGTAGTAGTAGTAGTAGCTGCAATCCTATTTGGATGCCTTGGGTGCAATCCCAAAAACAACTGGAGCACCACTTGAACATCATAGACATTGACAAGATCGCCATCAGTCAATTACAGAAGGCAGATTCACTTGCAACAGCTTCTATCCTGCAATGATATATCTGTAACACCATCAAACATCCAGATCTGCCTATCCCAGGTCCTTCGTAAGGACTTGATAGGTAGACCAAAATGTCAAACCCAGTCTGAACATCTGGCTGACTGTGCAATGAATCATCATCATCACCTGGCTATTGAAACTATGTGATCCTGGATGAAACATGTGACAGTGATACCCATTGTCATCGGGGCACTTGGTGCCAAGTCCAAGAATTTTGAAAAGTACATCCAGAAGTTGCAGCTTCCTGCAATAACACCAGCGGAACTGCAAAAAACTGCGGTACTCGGAGCCACATACATATTAAGAAGGTACTTGGTTGATACCTAGGACGCTGGCAGCAACCCATATCAACCGTTAGCACCAGTCAGTGGTATTGGTGATGCATTTTTGAATGTTCCGTTGACGGAGTTTCATGTTTAATGAATAAAGTCAACAACAACAACAACAATGATAATAATGTTTAATGAATAAAGTATAGATAATAATAATAATGGCGAATGCGAGCAAGGGTAGCAATAGTAATGGCCGCCTTGGGTGCAGTCCCAAAACAACTGAAGCTCCACTTGGGCACCCTTGGCATTGACCAATTTGCCATCAGTCAATTGCAGAAGGCACCTTTACTTGGAACTGCTTCCATCCAGCGACGATATCTGTCACACCGTCAAACATCCAGATTTGCCTTCAAGCACTCTTTCACCAAAGGAATAATAGCAAGTTGCATATTCAGGAGATCAGAAGACATGTAACCTCTACTACGTATATACTGGTTTCTCAAACTTGGTAATTTTAAGAGAGGGTGTGAACTTAAAACTCCCCAAATTCCCTAGCCAGGAATTCTGGGCGTCTGAATCCGCACCTCTTAAAGTTGCAAGCTTGTTCTAATATTCTCCTTTCAAGAATGCAAAGCAATCCTAAACTTCAAATCCGAAACAAGAGAAAGTCCTCTACACACTGTCACAGAGGGAACTGGATCTCCAGTAGTTCTCGACTTACAACAGTTCATTTAGGAGCCGCTCGGAGTTACAACAGCACTGAAAAATGTGACGTATTCACACCGATCGTTGTGGCATCCACAAGGTCACGGGATCAAATTTAGCCGCTTGGCATCTGACTCGTATTTATGACGGCTGCAGTGTCCCGGAGACAGGCGATCCTCTTTTGCGAACTTCTAACCAACAAAGTCAATGGGGAAGCCAGATTCACTTAACAACTGCGTTACTAACTTAACAACCGCAATGATTCACTTAACAACTGGGACGAGAAAGGCCGTAAAATAAGGCAAAACTCACTTAACAACTGTCTCACTTGTTATAAAAGCCACAGAAATGTTGGGCTCAATTGTGGTTCTAATTCAAGGACTACTTGTATACCATTTGGGTTTAAAACCCAACTGCCAAATTCTAAAATTGCTCCTCAGTTGTTCTTGTTTTTAAATGGTAAATGTAAAGGTTCCCCCATTCATATGTGCTAGTCGTTCCTGACTCTAGGGGGCGGTGCTCATCTCCGTTTCAAAGCCGAAGAGCCAGCGCTGTCCGAAGATGTCTCCGTGGTCATGTGGCCGGCATGACTACACGCCGAAGGCGCACGGAACGCTGTTCCCTTCCCACCAAAGGTGGTCCCTATTTTTCTACTTGCACTTTTACATGCTTTCGAACTGCTAGGTTGGCAGAAGCTGGGACAAGTAACGGGAGCTCACTCCGTTACGCGGCGCTAGGGATTCGAACTGTCAACCTTTCTGGATGGAAAACTCAGCATCTTAGCCACTGAGCCACCGCATCCCTCTTTTTAAACGCTACCTGCACCCAAAACATTCATGGTTATGTTATTTTTCTTTTCAGTGTCTTTTCAGTGTATTTATTTACTTTATGAAATACAATGTATTGTATATTCCTTAATTTCACTGTTAAAACAGTCTGGTTTGCATATTGCTCTTGGCATTCCCCCCCCCCCCCCGCCAGTATGGCTTTTTATAGTGCAATATTGGTGGTTAGCCTTAGGGCTATACTGTAGCAAAACTCTTGGATTTAACCCCTTAATCAATCAATCAATTAATTCATGTGATCTCTTCAAGTTAATCATTCTTTGGCAGTCTGCCTAACGAAGAAGTGCTGATGCAGAGGAAAGAATTCTGTATTTTTAAGCCAAAGTCTGCATTGAACATTAAAAAGAAAACCCTTTTGAAAAAAACTTAAAAGGATGAAAGGGGGGAAAAAAGATGAAAAATGAAAAGAGCAGAAGACTTGGGGATTCGTTATAAAGGTCGCCATTTTGCTGAAGCTCATCGTCAATCATCAACAACCACTAGATTAACATGCAATTATATAACCAGCAAAAATAAATAATTTCAGTGACTCAGAGCGATGGGTGTAGTAGTGGATACCGAATTTAGCAGTAGGCTTGTTAAAGAAGCCACAACAGAATTAAGGAGAACATTGTGCTCCCATCTGATGAAATAACAGAACCGACAACTCATCCTCTGTATCTTTTGTGTCTGCCCAACCTCACAATTCTATGTATCAGACACTTTTATTTATTTGGACAAGGTAGATTCTACCTTTCTCCGAATTTCATTTCCACGTGGCCCTAACAGGAGAGTCGAGTTCCAGGAAAGCCAATGCAATGCTAGCCAATTTGTGCAAAAGTTGGCTTGAAACACAACATAAAGAAAACTAAGATCATGGCATCCGGCCCTCTCAATTCCTGGCAAATAGATGGGGAAGAAACGGAGGTAGTGACCAATTTTATTTTCCTGAGCTCCAAAATCAACGCAGATGGGGACTGCACCCAAGAAATTAAAGACGCTTGCTCCTGGGGAGGAAAGCTATGGCAAATCTAGACAGCATACTGAAAAGCAGAGACATCACCCTGCCAACAAAAGTGCATAGAGTCAAGGCTCTGGTTTTCCCAGTTGCAATGTACGGCTGTGAAAGTTGGACCATAAGGAAGGCTGAGTGCCAAAGAATGGAGGCCTTTGAACTATGGTGCTGGAGAAGACTCCTGCGAGTCCCTTCGAATGCAAGGCGATCAAACCGGTCAGTCCTAGAGAAGATCAACCCTGACTGCTCTTCAGAAGGCCAGATCCTGAAGAGGAAACTCAAATACGTTGGCCACCTCATGAGAAGGAAGGACTCACTGGAGAAGCGCCTCATGCTGGGAAAGATTGAAGGGAAAAGAAGGGGACGACAGAGAATGAGGTGGCTGGATGGAGTCACCGAAGCAGTCGGTGTGAGCTTAAATGACTCCATAGGATGGTAGAGGACAGGAAGGCCTGGGGGAACATTGTCCATGGGGCAATGGGTCTGACATGACTTTGCAACTAACAACAACAGCCAATTTGTATCAGATCCCCTCCTTCGTTTTATCCAATTTTCCTTTCGGTGGCTGAAATTCTGCACACAACGTTGTACAAGGCAGGTGGAATGTGTTTCTGGGTTGACAGATATAGGATTAGGCGTGGCCTTTTCAACCCCATAAAACTACATTCCTTTGACCAGAGAGAGCAAGAATGTGGAACAATCAATAATCACAAATAATTGACAACGAGATGGCCAGTTTGGAATTCCAGGTATGTGGAAAACAAATTAACATTTGCTGGTATCCAAGGGAAAGGGCCTGCCTCTAAAAAATGTTTAAGTTGTCAGGATCATGTTCATCTTTTAAGGTAATAAAGATGTCTCGGCTGGATCTGAAATTCCTAAATAGAAACAGAAGGCAGGAGGAAGAACCAAACAGAATAGAATAACAGAGTTGGAAGGGACCTTGAAGGTCTTCTAGTCCAACCCCTTGCTTAGGCAGGAAACCCTACACCACTTCAGACAAATGGTTATCCAATCTCTTCTTAAAAACTTCCTGTGTTGGAGCATTTACAACTTCTGGAGGCAAACAGTTCCACTGATTAATTGTTCTAACTGTCAGGAAATTTCTCCTTGGTTCTAGGTTGCTTCTCTCTTTGATTAGTTTCCACCCATTGCTTCTTGTCCTGCCCTCAGGTGCTTTGGGGAACAGCTTGACTCCTTCTTCTTTGTGGCAACCTCTGAGATATTGGAACACTGCTATCATGTCACCCCTGGTCCTTCTCTTCACTAGACTAGCCATGCCCAGTTCCTGCAACCGTTCTTCATATGTTTTAGCCTCCAGTCCCCTAATCATCTCGGTTGCTCTTCTCTGCACTCTTTCTAGACTCTCAACATCTTTTTTACATCTTGGCGACCAAAACTGGATGCAAGATACTTTTCAAAGGAGAAACCAAATCAGGAAATGTTTCTAGCAGTTGTACTTTATCTGAAATGGTTAGCAATTACATTTGAAGCAAGATAAAATAGAAAAGTCACATCCTGAAATGAGCTTCGCCCAGAGGTATCTTAAACATGGGAACTTTAAGACTGGTGGACTTCAACTCCCAGAATTTCCCAGCCAACATGGCTGGCTGTGGAATTCTGGGAGGTGAGTTCAGAAGTCACCTTAGAATAGAACAGAACAGAACAGAATGGAATGGAATGGAATAACAGAGTTGGAAGGGACCTTGGAGGTCTTCTAGTCCAACCCCCTGCTTAGGCAGGAAACCCTACACCACTTCAGACAGATGGTTATCCAAATCCAATCTTTTATATTGCCAAATTTGGAGGTTCCTGGCTTAGTCCAACAACGATGGAGTCCTACCTCGCGTGAAAAGGAAACAGACCGCTAATCTTAAACATTAAACCTGTTTGTTCGCTTGCCTTGTTTTTTACACTTTTTACTCTTTGATAAGTTAACGTGATAGAAACAATGCCACAATGGTAGTGTAATAAAAGAAAAGAAGAACAACGATAAACTGAGAAAAGAGAAAGTCATGAAAAGGAACTACAAGGTCCCTGTAGAAATAATTAATAGTTGAGCCTTTAAAGATATATTAAATTTGTGATCTAGACTGAATAGCAGATGAAAAGCTAAGCTGGCACATGGGCGGGTGGGGAAGTAATATAACCGATGTGGCAACCTCATAACACATGCATGAGAGGTGGAGTTTGCAACCTTTCTTTTATCGTTTTGACAAAAGGCTTTGATCTCGCAGACGCCTCTGCACAGACAAATGTGTTTAATTGGGGCGTGTTACATAGTTTTTGGACTTGCTGGCAGGGAGAGCAGAAAACGGGCTGCAAAACTCTCACTCGGTTTGCTTAGGAGTTAAAATTAGATTATTTCTTTTGCTCTGGCGCTCAAAAGTTGTAAAGCCGAAGGAATGTAACAGGGGTGATAAGAAGAATTAAGGCAACGTCTGTTTTAGTGACAAATTCCAGCTGCAACTCTCAAAAACACAGACCCTCATGCCTTCAGCTACAGTTGAATCCACAGGGGGGGAAAAGTCCTGTTGGGTCAAAAATGTACTGTAGACCACAATGGGCAAAGGACAACTTATGTAGGTTCGTATCACTTGAGATGCCTAAAACAAATGACGTCAGGTCTTAAGGAAGCCCATCAACTTAGCGTAACATTGCAACATAGAATAAAATTGCAATTTTAAACATATTGTCCGCTGCCCAGAATCATGAATTTGAAACGGGAGGCCATACAAATTCAAATCTCTCTATATATAAGTGTGTGTGTGTGTGTGTGTGTGTGTGTGTGTGTGTGTGTTCCAGTATAACTCTGGAACGCCTTGAGCAATTTCAACCAAACCAAAATTTCAGCCAAACAGATGAGTTACTCTTTTGAAACAAATATTGTGGGGGTAAGACATCCCTAACACCCCTCTGTGTGTGTGTGTATTTTGTTACAATACAGCCTGTTATGCCTTCAAATGGCTTCTAGTGTACTGCCGTAAAATGGATTCTACTGTACAGCGCAGTAGAGTTGCCATGGTAACGTACTCCACAAGGGGGTTCCCTCTGGTAAGGGAGAAAATCCAACATTAAAAATTACGTTTGGTCCAGACATTTTCCCCCTATTAATAAATACTAGGACAACGCCGGGTTATCAGCTACTAAACAAATAAATAAAATGTTGCTTATTATCAGCTTTTTCAAATAACTGCTAAAAAAAAGCTTCTGGGATATTGTTGAATAAGTAAGATTGCTGCTCACAACTCCCCTTCCCTCCAATTGCAGAAGATGATAATTAGTCCAACCTTCCATAATTAAACTCTGGTTCTTGAAGCGGGATAGAAAATATGCAACTCTAGCAATTTAAGGGCCAGAGATAAAAACTGAGTCAGCGATTTGATTCTCTATTAAGTTCTGCTCTGTGATGAGTGAACTATCATCAAAGGGTTTGGGAAGGGGAGGAAGACAGAAGTATTTCGGGTTGACAAATATTGTTTGGAAATGATGAGGACCGTCCAAAGAACATACTTGAAATATACAAAAATCAAGTCTTGCAGAATTTCATATCATGGTTGCAAAGGAACACAGAACAGTAGAGGATGGATGGATAGATGGACGGACACATGGACAGACGGACGGATGGATGATGTATGGACAGACAGATGGATGGATAGACAGACAGATGGAGAATGGATGGATGGACAGATGGATGGATAAATGGAGAATGGATGGATGGATGGACAGTCGGATGGATGGATGGATGATAGATGGATAAATGGAGAATGAATGGATGGACAGATGGATGGATGGATGATGGATGAATGGACGGACGGACAGACGGATGGATGATGGATGGATGGACAGGTGGATGGATGGATGGATGGATGGATGGATGGACAGATGGATGATGGACGGACAGATGGATGGATGGATGGGTTGCTAGATAGAGATAAATATATCCTCTCCAGAACTAAGTTTCAAAGAAACTGTCTTGTCCTCTGGCAAGCAACTATAGGTTACATACCTATTTCTCATACATAGATAGTCCTTGACTTACAACAGTTTATACAGTGACTGTTCAAAGTTACAACAGCACTGAAAAAGTGATCTACAACCCTTTTTCATTCATACAACCGTTGTAGCATCTCCAAGGTCACATGATACAAACTCAGAGGCAACTAGCTCATAGTTATGACGGTTGCAGTGTCCCGGGGTCACGGGATTCCCCTTTTGCGACCTTCTGACAAGTCAAGTCCATGGGGAAGCCAGATTCACTTAACAATCAGATGACTAATTTAACAGCTGCATTGATTAACTTAACAACTCGTAAAATGGGGCAAAACTCACTTAACAAATCTCTCACTCGGCCACCTCAATTTTGGGCTCAATTGTGGTCATAAGCCAAGGACTTCCCGTAGAGATAAAATGTTGGTCGTTCTTGACTTACGACAACAATTGAACCCAAAATTCCCATTGAGTAGCAAGGTGGTTGTTGAGTCAATTGTCTCAGACAATCCCAACATTACATAAGAATATCTATAATAGTAGACTACCCTCACCCCCTAATAACCAGAAGAAAATATTACTACTTCTCCTACTAACTGTTTGGAATTTCTTCACTAACTGGTGGAGATTTTTCTCAGAGTTTATAAGGACGGAGGTGCCTCTGCCAGTTGTTTATTTCTGTTCTTTTATGGCTGCCGCCATTTCTCCTCCCATCTTGGGAAAACACAGTTTCGCCTTCATTTCATTCCATGACGCTCGTCCATCGCGTTCAAGGTGTATTGAACGAACACGCCCCCGAACCAGTTCTCTCGCCGCCGCCATCTTGTTTTTTGCTTCTGCGCATAGCCATTTTTATGGCTCTCTGCACATGTGCACGCAGCACGCATCAAGTGCGCATGCCCATGAGCAAACAGGCAGTAGTGACTGCCAGAACCCACCCCTGGCCTATGCAGGCATGAAATGTCCTTCCACATGTCGGGCAGGCGTGCGTGGGCACTAATGTTGCAGCGCTTGCAGCTCTGGCTTTGCGGAGTGCTCACTTCTCTTGTGCTACGGTTGTCCTTCCATCCTCAGATGTCTGGCAGCCTTGGTGGATCAGAGTGCGCCATGTCGATCGGTCTTGTGCCGGGGTTTCCCAGGAGGCGGTGTCGCTATCCAGGGACTTGAAGGAGGCTTTTGACGTGTCCTTGTATCGCCTTCCTTGGTCCCCCATTACGATCGCTTCCCTTGAGACAGCTCACCATAGAGGTGGCCTAACATCCTGGCAACATGGTGTGCCCAGCGTATTTCATTTCATTCCACTCAATGGCTGAATGCCTGTATTTATTCAATCGGGTAGTCATAGAAGCATAGCTAGATGAATCATTATATTTGGCAACCCATATCCGCCCTACTCGGACTCCAGGGCGGGCGAAATGGTTCATTATAGTGGCCACAATCATGCCATCAATTTTTTTACATGCTTCCGTTGGAGAACTACAATATGATTGCCATGCCAGGGTTTGTTCGTTTTTTTAACCCCCACATCTCTACTGGTGAGACTTCAGCCTGTCTGGCTGCACATTCAAGTGTACTATTATAACCTTACTTTCCCATCGCTTGTATTCATTTCAAACCAGCCTACCTCGCAGGGTTGTTCTGGAGGGAAACGGGAGGAGGGAGTACTCTGTACATCTCTTGGGCTTCTTGAATGAAATGCAGGATATAAACCTAATAACCGAATGTTCCCAAAATTTCCCATGAAAAGCAGGACTATAGCAAGCAAGCAAGAAGAAAAGTCTCAACACCCAATCTCTATGCCAGGGGGTCTTCAAATTTGGCAACTTTTAAGACTTGTGGAGTTCAACAGCCAGAATTCCCCAGACAGCCATGGGAATTCTGGGAATAGATGTCCACAAATCTTAAAGTTGCCAATCTTGGAGATTTCTGCTCTATCTGAAAGTCCAACTATACTTTTTGGAATTATTTATATGCACGCAGCTAAGACGACTCTTTTCAAACCAAGCATGCATTTAAGCTCATATAAAAGCAGTTTTATAAAACCTGCCATTTCCAACCATTATTCAAATTCCCGATTTACTTTTGTTCCGATTAGCCGGTTCTTAAACTGGCATAAATCCAGTTCATGATTTCAGTACATTAATAATGAACTGGGTACGTTTTACACTGCAAACTGATGCTAGAGGAGAGAATTCTATGAAAAGATTAAGAAATGTGAAACAATTACAGTCTCTTTCACTCACACATATACGCCTATAATTGTTCTAAACTTGACTGTAAAAAATAGGATTTCTGTAACAAGCGTTGTCAAAGTCTGGAATTCCCTACCTGACTCAGTTGTCTCAACTACAATTTTTCACACTTTCAGTCGCAAATTGACTTCTGTAGATCTCACTTCATGCTTAAGTGGTCACGCCCAAGTGCGCTAACGTATCTATTGTCCCTGTCGTTGTATTTTTATTCTCTTATTCTTGTTCTTGTTTTTGTTTGGCAACTTCCAATAAATAAATATACACACACTGCTTCCTCTCACAACATTGTATCTCCTCTTCAAAAACAACGCCATCCCACCGTCAACAAAATGAAATCACCCTTGTTCTTTTAAAACAAACAAACACATGTAGAAAGGTGTATGTTTTTTTTTTCAATATACAGTATTTGCTTTGCAAGCTTCTGGCCCTTATAACATTGCAACTCATCTGGAAATTAATGTTAGTCAGAATGAATGTAAGTTGGCACATGGTTTCTACACACAATTTATGTTGTCCGTGCAATGAGTCAATCGAGACTAGAATACAGGAGTCCATTGAGATTATAATACAAGGACAATAAACAAAACGAAAATTAAGAAAATTAAATCAACACCGTAGGCCAGGAAGTGCACGTTGGAGGTGTTATTCTATTTTGCACACAGAGAATCAACATCGAATATGGAAAAGGATATTTCTGCTCCAGGTAAAACAAATGCAGTAATTGGACTTTGGAGGATATCAACTTTTAAAGAACTAAGGAAATAGTTAGCCAAAAAGGCCTGTTAAGAGCACTTGCAAAACAAAAAAAAGTTACATGGGTAAACTCCCTTTTATTCTCATTGTTCCTGCCTCCAAATGATCTGCTATCTGAACACTTTCTTAGCACACTCAGCTGTGTTTGCCAAAGGTAATACAGACAAAACCCATAACGCTTGGGAATATTTGCAAGCTGTATCCAGTCCCACGGTTTTGGTGGGAAGCTGGCAGCAGCCTGAAGGCACCTGCCTCTTCGGTTTGGAACCAAGATGCTCAGGGCCCCTAACTTTTGAGGGGAGACCCTTTTGAAGAGAGGATCAAACTCAGTCCAGTGCAAACCTACATCCCTGAAAAATAAGCGGCACCCTGGATGGAGAGCTGTGGCCCAGCCTCTTCCTCCCCTGGGCCCCTATACCCTTGCAAAGGGCAGCAAGCGCATGGGCTCTACGTAAGGTGAGAGACAGGTGCGCTCTTGTCCAGGTGAGAGAAAAGAGGAAGCAGGTCAGTATGGGGAGAGAGATCCAATTGGATCCAGTCCCACAGTTTGGTGGGAGAGGTGGGTGGGGGGACGGCAACCAGAAGCTATTGACCCTTCTACCTGGAAAAAGTAGGGCGCCCTGCCCCTTGCAATCTGCGAACTTGGAGAGGGTAAAGTTTTATCCAGCGCCCACCGCCACACAGCTCCATGCACAAAAAGGGGCACCCTAGATAGATAGGACCCAGCCCCTTCTTCCTGGTGGGCTTTAGACACTTGTAGTGGGTTACTCTCTGCATAACATGCGTTCTCTCCACAGGTAAGGGCTCCCTCCTCCAGGAGAGAACATGGGGGTGCTCTCTCCTCCAGGTGAAAGCATGGGGGGGCTCCCTCTCCTGGGTGAGGGGCTCCCTCTTCCAGGTGAGGAGCTCCCTCCTCCAGGAGAGAACATGGGGATGCTCTCTCCTCCAGGTGAGACCAAGCAGGAACCCAATCGGAGAACCCGGGGGAGGATGGGCTGTGGGGTGGGGGGGAGGTGCCATTACCTGCAAGGGGGGGTCGTTGCTCCAGATCACGTGCTGGTATCCCGGGCTGGCGTCGAAAGGCGAGAGCGCCCGGGGGGAGCAGCCGTTGGGGGCGTCCAGGCGCTGCACCCGCTTCCCGCCGGGGCTGCTGTAGGTGCGGACGCGCTCGTAGACCACGCTGCCGCCGCCGTTGCAGCCCTCCTGCGGCGGGAAGGGGTCGGGGCAGGGCTGGCCCAGCTGCAGGGGCAGCGGGACCGGGCGGCTCTGGCGGGCGCGGGGCAGCGTGGCGGGCAGAGAAGGCGGCGGCTCGAAGCAGGAGCGGGAAGGCGCCGGCGGCGGCGGCACCGGGCAGTAGCCGCGGGGCGGGGACGGGACCGCCGGCTGGGAGCGGGAGCTCCAGGGCGGAGGCAGCGGCGTCGGCTGGACGTGTTGCTGGACGCCGTACATGCTGGCGCTGCGCGGGGCACTGGAGCGGGGCTGGCACTGGCCCGGTGGCTGCGCCGGGCGGAGGTTAGGCAGCCGGACGCCCGCCCTCCCCGCCGGGGCCACGCCCAACGTCGGGCCCCCGAGCTCACCTGCCGCCGCCAAGGAAGCCGCGGCCGGTCGGGGCTTTGCAGCTGCAGCTGTCGGAGAGGCCGGGCGGGGCTGCGAGGCTGCGGGCCACCTCCAAGCAGAGGGGTGTGTGTGTGTGTGCGTGCGCACAACCTTGCAAACTTTTCAAACTTCTGGACTGGGAAAACAGGGCCGACTGGGGAATTCTGGGAGTTGAAGTGCGCGGGGCTTTCAAAGTTGCGGCCAAGGCTGGGCACCTCTGGAAAAAGAAGGTTCAGGCCAGGGCAAGATTCCTGCAAGCACCTCCGCTAAACAGGCAAACTCCGCCAGGAACGGACGGCGGGACAACGAAACTTTGGGAACTCTTGCAACGATGCATAGAACATTAAGAGAGCCAGTTGTCCGGAATGGTACAGGGTCTCCTGCTTGAGCAGGGGGCTGGACTAGAAGACCTCCAAGGTCCCTTCCAGCTCGTTCTGCTCTATTCCATTCTCTATTCTAGTCCCTATTCTATTCTATTCTATTTATTCTATTCTATTTACTCTTCTCTATTCTATTCCCTATTCTATTCTATTCCTATTCATTATTCTATTGTATTCTATTTATTCTATTCTATTCTATCCTATCCTATTCCTATTCATTATTCTATTCTACTCTGTTCCTATTCATTATTCTATTCTATTTATTCTATTCTATTCCTATTCATTATTCTATTCTATTTTATTTACTCTTCTCTATTCTATTCCCTATTCTAGTCTATTCCTATTCATTATTCTATTCTATTCTGTTCCTATTCATTATTCTATTCTATTTATTCTATTCCTATTCATTATTCTATTCTATTTACTCTTCTCTATTCTATTCCCTATTCTAGTCTATTCCTATTCATTATTCTATTCTATTTATTCTATTCTATCCTATTCTATTCCTATTCATTATTCTATTCTATTCTATTCCTATTCATTATTCTATTCTATTCTATTTACTCTTCTCTATTCTATTCCCTATTCTAGTCTATTCCTATTCGTTATTCTATTCTAGTCTATTCCTATTCATTATTTCTATTCTATCCTATTCTATTCTAGAATAGCTTGCTGAGTGGGGAATTCTGGGAGTTGAAGTCCACACATCTTAAAGTTGCCAAGGTTGGAAAATGCTGCGCCATAAGCCTAATGGAGAATTTACGAGACACGCTGAACTCTTGCTGTCTCTTGTGGCATTTTTACTTTTAAAAGTTGTGTTCAGCTGTGACTTTTTTTCTTCTTCTCTTTTTCCTGCCTATCTCTCAAGGTCCTGGATTAATCCGTTTGTGGAAGCCTCCTGTCATTTCTTTTAAAGGCAGAACCTCACAAGCTGGTGCAGGTGCCAACACAGCTGCTGTGAAGAGTGTCGCCAGGGGAGAAAAAATATTACTTCCATGAGTAATTCGGTCTTCAGGCTGTTTGGAATCGAAGTTGAACGTAACTAAGTTATTTGATTTTTTTTTAAAAAACCCACTTCACACACTTCCTTTTCTTGATCACACTGCCATTCCGACTCAAGGTGTGTGTATGGTGGGTGGGTGGGGCTCTTTCACTGCCTTAAAATTGGGCACTCTTGGTTGGGCACTCTTCACGTTCACGTTGAAGTCCCTTCCCCTCCCATAAAAAAACTGGCTGCATTTTGGGGTGCCCAGTTGCTGCAGTGAGTCCAGAGATTATAGACTTTATACAATGGTAGAATCTAATTAGTTGCTTATTTATTTGAATCTCACCTTTATTGTTTTTACAAATAACTCAAGGTGGCGGACATATCCAATACACAACTCCTCCTAATTTCTTAACAACAACAACAACATTGTGAAATAGGTTGGGCTGAAAAAACCCAAGGTTACCCAGCTGGTTTTCATGGCTAAGATGGAACTAGAACTCAAGGTCTCCTGGTGATTGGCCCCAAATTACTCACTGGCTTTCATGCCTAAGGATTGGACACAGGGGTGGGTTCTTTGCAGGCATTACTACCGGTTCGGCGCCTGAAAAATCTTGCACGCAAAATTTTGCAAATGGTTATCGTAATTTAATGACTGCTTGCATTGCATATATCCTTGAATGGATCCTTGGAGCCTTTCCAGAGCCCTCTTACAAATAACCACCAAGGTGCAATTTAACTGTGTCCCCCCCAAAAAAGAAAAGGTAAACGCTTTAATCCACAGGGATTAATGCTGGAATATTTGGTTCTGCAGTGGTGAACCAATTTAAATGAAATGGTCTGAAGCCCAAAGACTGCAAGGAAATCTCCAGAGCCCTGTTAAAATTTGCCACTGATTCATAATTTAAGATGAGACAAAAGAGAAACACGATTATACATATAGGGAGTAGCCCTATTGTGTTTAATTAATTGCCGAAATACAATTGGAATAAGACAAGCTCTACTTTTGTTTGTTTGCCCTAGCCGCAGGAATGTCTTCATTGTCTGTCCTATATTTATATTTATACTAGCTGTTGTCTGGGTATTTATTTATAGGGGGGAAATGTCCAGACCAAGCATAATGTCTAATGTTGGATTTTCCCCCTTACCAGAGGGAGCCCCCTTGCGGAGTACTGTGAAGCTGTTACCATGGCAACTCCACTGCGCTGTGCAGTAGAAGCCATTTTACCGCAATATAATAGAAGCCATTTGAAGGCACAACAGGATGTATCTTAACAGAACACACACCCTGAAAGGTGTTAGGGGTATCTTACCCCCGCAATATTTGTACACACCCAGCCGTATAGATAGATAGATGATAGATAGATAGATAGATAGATAGATAGATAGATAGATAGATGGATGATAGATGGATGATAGATAGATGATGATAGATACATAGATAGATAGATGATAGATAGATAGATAGAAAGATAGATGATAGATAGATAGATAGATAGATAGATAGATAGATAGATAGATAGATGATAGATAGATGATAGATAGATGATGATGATAGATAGATAGATAGATAGATAGATAGATAGATAGATAGATAGATAGATAGATAGATGATAGATAGATGATAGATAGATATTTGTCCTATATTGTTTATCATAACCACCGGAATTCCTGGCTTTTTGGTTGGAAATTCCAGCCACACATACATATAATTTACAGATATTTCCTTGAATTACAAGTTTCTTTAACTCAAAGTTACAATGGCACTAAGAAAATGTGACTTCTGACCCTTTTTCACACTTAACAACTATTGCAGCATTCCCATGGTCATGTGATCAAAATTGAGACGCTTGGCAACTGACTCGTATTTATGACGGTCGCCGTGTCCCAGGGTCACGTCATGTGATCTCCTTTTGCAACCTTCTGACAAGCAAAGCCAATGGGGAAGCCAGACTCCCTTAATTTAACAACTGCGGTGATTCACTTAACAACTGTGGCATGAAAGGTCGTAAAACGGGACAAAATTCAAATGTTTCACTTAGCAACAGAAATGTTGGGCTCGGTTGTGGTCGTACATCGAGGATTACCTTTATATGGTGGCCCATCTTATCAAGGGCACTCTAGGCAGCGAACAGGGATCAAAACCTATCACAGATGTAAAGAACTATTCAAAGCAATTAAGATAAAAACCAAATGAAAGCTCCTGTTTTGTTTTGTTTTTAAATGCCTTGGCTCATGTTTTGGGTGCCATGTTCGGTGGGAAACTAGATTAAAAGTGAGATAGTATCGTGAGTGAATGTGTGAGTGGCAGAACAGAATTAAAATTCACTAGACGATAATGGAAGACTTTTTAACAGCCAAGAATTCATTTACTTAGAGATAGTACCACCTCACAGATATAGGTAATCCTTAACTTACAACTGTTTGCTGGCCATTCAAGGTTACAACAGCTGTCAGGGTTTCCAAGTAATACCCCCCAACGAAAGAAGACTCCGAGGCTTGAAGTTCCTCAAAGTTCCACTTTATTAGAGATGTCATATTGGCACATCTGGGAAAAACTCGAATTTGAAAGTTTCCAGGTTTCCCCCAGACCCAAATGAAAGTCCAAGCCCCTGCCCAGCACCCACATATCCATCCCATGGTCCAATCAAAGCACCGTCCCAACTGGAGATGCCTCCCAGTCACGCCACTCCAGGCACAGGGCAGGATGTCCTTGACTCTCGAAGAAAGGAATGGTATTATGACTATATATCTCCCCAGCTCCATACAATCCCTCCTCCCAGTTTCCCAAAGATTAAACGGGGCAGGCCTGAAGATCTAACGCCCAAGATGATTTCCAGCCCTGAACAACAGCATTGAAAAGTAATTATGACCCTTTTTCACACCTACGACCGTTGCAGCATCCCCATGGCGAGTCATATTTATGACGGATGCAGCGTCCCGGAGTATATGCGATCCCCTGTTGCGAACTTCTGACGAGCAAAAACGGGGAAGCCAGCTTCACGTAACAACGGTGTTGCTAACTGAACGACTGCAGTGATTGGCTTAACCAATGTGGCCCGAAAGGCCGTAAAATGGGGCAAAACCCGTGTGACAAATGTCTCCCTTAGCAACAGAAATGTTGGGCTCCATTGTACGTCGTAAGTCAAAGTCATCGTGGACAATCAGAACCTTAAGCTAGAGGAAGGCAGATCCCAGCTGGATGTTAGGCAACGCTTTGTAATAGTCGTATTTCAACAATGGAATGAAACGTTGAAGGGAGTTGTGAACACCTTTTTGGTATGTCAGGTGAAAGCTGATATCTATCTCTTACGGAGCTTCTCATTTGGATTCCTTTGCTGAACAAGGGTTGGACTTCCTGATGAAGGGTATAAATCATGCAAGTGATCAATTAAGGATCGTTGCCCAAATGTACATGCCTGAATGTTAAAGTCATACTCTCGGACTTACAAGGAGTTGTATATATATATATATATATTGCTCCATCTGGCCTACTTGTAGTTGGCATCAATCGCTTCCCCAGGTGAGCAGGTGAGGATTTGGCACCGTCTTCATACAAAGCAAAGTCTTTAACCCTTGTGCTGTGACCTCTCCTTCATCTTGAGAACATCAGTAGTGCTAATCTAATCTAATCTCACGGTCGCAGCCTTGCCTAAAAGGCATTAAGAGTTGTTAATTTTGCAAAGCTTCTCCAGTAACATTATACTGCTTACTAGGGCACACAAAACCTTTGCCAGACCAATCCTCGAATACAGCTCATCTGCCTGGAATCCACACTGTATATCGGACATTAATACAACTGAGCAGGTCCAGGGGTATTTCACGAGAAGAGTCCTCCACTCCTCTACTCACAATAGAATCCCTTACGCCACCAGGCTCGAAATTTTGGGCTTGGACAACTTAGAACTATGCCGCTTATGGTCTGACTTAAGCATAGCACACAAAATTGTCTGCTACAACCTCCTACCTGTCAACAACTTCTTCAGCTTCAACCACAATAATACGCGGGCAAACAATCGATACAAACTCAAGGTAAACCGCTCCAAACTCAATTGCAGAAAATACGACTTCAGCAACAGAGTGGTCAATGCCTGGAATGCTCTCCATTACTACAGCCTCAAACCCTCACAGCTTCAACCTTAAACTGTCTCCTGTGGATCTCACCCTATTCCTAAGAGCTCCATAAAGGGGGCATGCATAAACGCACCAGTGTGCCTACCGTCCTTGTCCTACTGTCCCCATTAATTTGTACTCATTTCCTTCGTTCACGTCCACGTTTATACTTATACCTGTCATCTTGTACATGTTTGACAAACAAAATAACTAAACTAAATAAATAAATAATCTAACCTAAAGGAAGGAATCTAATCTGGTTTAATGAATTTAATCTAATCTAGTCTAACCAAGAGAAGGACCAGGGGAGACATGATGGCAGTGTTCCAATATTTGAGGGGCGGCCACAAAGAAGAGGGAGTCAAGCTATCCTCCAAAGCACCCGAAGGCAAGACAAGAAGCAAGGGATGGAATCTAATCAAGGAGAGAAGCAACCTAGAAATAAGGAGGAAATTCCTAACAGTGAGGGCAATTGACCAGTGGAACAGCTTGCCTTCAGAAGTTGTGGCTGCTATATCACTCACTGGAGGCTTTTAAGAAGAGACTCGACAACCATTTGTCTGAAATGGTATTGAACAGGGGGTTGGATTAAAAGACCTCCATGGTCTCTTGCAAATCTGTTATTCTGTATTAAAAGTAATAAGATATCTCCTTGAATCCACAACAAATCTATTATATATTCAAAGTGTTCAAGATATTAACTTGTATCCTTTGGTTCCTCTTTTGTGCGTTTATTTATAACTAGCTGATAACCTGGCGTAGCCTGGGTATGTACTGTATTTATCCCAATCCTGTATTAGAGGGAGCCCCCGTGTGGTGTACTGCGAAGCTGTTGCCATGGCAACCCCACTGTGCTGTACAGTAGAAGCCATTTTAAGGCACAACAGGCTGTACCTTAACAGAACGTGAATCCAAATGCACATTGTCACAGTCAAAAGTACTGTGACTTGACACTATAGATATAATTCAGTCCTTTTCATTTCAGCGGCCCAGGCGTTCCAGACTTATGCTGGAACACACACACATGGACACGCACTCCGAGGGGTGTTAGAGGTGTCTTAATCCCACTGTATTTTTTTCCAGAGAGTAAGTTTGGTTGAAATTGCTTGAGGAATTCCAGAGTTATGCTGAAACACTCACGCACACACAGCCATTTTTATATACCCGTATTTTTCAGAGTATAAGACACACTTTTTTCCTCAAAAAAGAGGCTGAAAATCCTCCTGAACTTATTCAACTTATTTTTAATACATGACTCAAACCAAACCAAAATTTGGTGTGCCTATAGGTGTATTGGTTAAATTATGAAGCACAGATTTTGGTTTTACCAAGCTGCGTAAACAGGGCTGATCGTGAATTGATTTAAATGAAGTCACTCCTGCACTCAAGCCATACATTTTTTAACCATGACTTACTGGAGATGCCACCGTTTGCTGTTTTCACAGAGCATGCTAAACCCATAAACAAATGAACCATGTTATGACTCCCAGTGATGTGAGAATTATTAAGGCTTTCTTTGAATCGCAGAACAGACACTCAAAGGAATGGAAGTGACCTCAGAGGTCTTCTAGTCCAACCCCTGCTCAAGGGAGGAGCCTTTTGCCATCCCTGTCAAATCGAGTCTATTTTTGAAGACCTCCAGTGAGGGAGTACTCAGAACTCCAGAAAGCAAGCTATTCCATTGATTATTTGTTCTCACAGACAGGAAATTTCTCCTTATTCTAGGTTGGGTCACTCTTTTATAATCTTCCACCCATTTCTTCTTGTCCTGCCCTCTTGGTGCTTTGGAGAACATCTCTCGTTTGTGACAGCCTCTCAAGTACTAGAAGACAATTATCATGCCTCCTCAATCCTATTCTTCAATAAACTAGACAGATCTACCTCCCTCCTTTGTGTCTATGTACATCACCCAAAATTATTTAAGACAACAGGCATTCAACAAAAACTAAATCCAAGCAAAACTATGGCAGTTGATAAGTAGCTCAAAACTTGGAATTTATGTATAACTTACAATTTCTCTCTTTATTTTCTATTTTAGATTCACATCTAGAATACTGCAGCCAATTTTGGTCACCACACTTTAAAAAGGAAGATCTAGAAAAGGTGCAGAGAAGAGCAACCAAGATGATTAGGAGGCTGGAATATACGATGAACAGTTACAGGAACTGGGCATGGCTAGTCTAGTGAAGAGAAGGACCAGGGGAGACAGGATAGCAATCTTCCAATACGTGAGGAGCTGTCACAGAGAAGAGGGGGAAATCCTATTTTTCAACGCACCGAAGGCCAGATAAGGAACAATGGATGGAAACCGATCAAGGAGAATGTCAACCTGGAAATAGGAAGAAATGTTTTGACAGAGCAATCAACCCATGGAACAGAAGAAGCTGACTACGGAAGTTGTGGGAGCTTCATCGCCAGAGGTTTTGAGGAAGAGATTGGACTGCCATTTGTCAGACATGGTGTACGGTCTCCTGCTCGGGTGCGGGGTTGGACTAGATGACCCACAAGATCCCTTCCAACTCCTGTTAATCTAATCTGAGATTGTGCCCTTCGTGCTAGCCAAGAAAATGCTCGACAGTGGCCTTAGCCAAAGCGTAACAGAACAATATGGCATTCCCAAAAGGCGTTGAATTAAATAGATGTTGAATTAGCAATGTGATTTGGCCTATCAGAGGTGTTCCTCCTTCAAAATCGTTCTTTTATGACAGTGAGGAGATACCTGACTGGCGTGGTTGACATGTATCATTGTAGGTTTCCAATGTATCAGAAGAACTGTCTGGCTGTTGAAGAATGAAATTCCTTTCAAAACAAGGTTTGACAACTGTCTTGTCCCTACCCACAAATGCAAGAGAAAGGCATTTTTTAAAAAAAATGCTTGATGGAGCAAGAGAGGATAAACTGGCCAGGGTGACAAGCTCAAGAGATTCATTCCCCAAAGTTGCTTTTTGACCTCACCACCTGTGAATTGTGATCTACCATTCAGCCGTGCAAAAGGCTGGAGCAAATAGTTTCTCTTTAAAGAAACACAGAGATAAATTAATAAAAAATTTAAAAAGGGGGAGAAAGAAAGAAAAAGGATGGGTTTATCAAATGCATAGAATTCCAACTTTCAGTTGATAGCTTACTCGATTGCAGCTCTCAGGAATTCAGTTTTGAAGAAAGTGCTGCTGTGGCCCGCCAGCGGCCAGCAGAGTTGGCAGCATATTCAGACAGTGAGGAGGTTGGGAAGGAACAAGGGCCAGTCCTGGAGTCTGGGGAAGGCTCTGAGGAGGGCTCTGTGTCAGAGGCAGAGAGGGGGCCAGGGCCGTCTGACAGTTATCAGCTGCCTTCAGAGTCAGACATCAGTGAGGCAGACGAACAACTGGAGCCTGTTCCCAGTGTGCGCATGCACAGAGTTGCCAGACGAAGGGAACAGATAAAGAGCAGGGGTCGACTTGGGAGGAAGGCCACAGGTGGACGATGAATGTCCCCTCCCAGAGGAAATAAAAGAGGAGCGAAAGGGGAGTGGAGTTTGCAGGAGGCAATTAGTTAGCTTAATTGGTTCGTGACCAGGGGTGGGTTCCGGCAATTAAAATTGTTCTGTACATGCGCAGAACCCAAAAACAAGATGGCAGCGCCTATGGCGCCACCCGGAGAACCGGTTGTGAAGTCGTGTCCGACCCTTTGCGGCCCCATGGACAATGTTCCTCCAGGCCTTCCTGTCCTCTACCATCCTCTGGAGTCCATTTAAGCTCTCACCGACTGCTTTGGTGACTCCATCCAGCCACCTCATTCTCTGCCATCCCCTTCTTCTTTTGCCCTCAGTCTTTCCCAGCATGAGGCTCTTCTCCAGGGAGTCCTTCCTTGTCATTAGAGTTCTCCATGGGGTTTTCATGGCAAAAATACAGGTGTGGGTTGCCATTTCTTTCTCCAGTGGATCACGTTTTGTCAGATCTCTCTGCTAGGACCTTTCTGTCTTGGGTGGCCCTGCAAGGCATATCTCATAGCTTCATTGGACTACCTAAGCCATGACAAGGCAGTAATCCACGAAGGGGTACATTTTCTTAATCAATTAATAAAATAAATATCATCTGATCAAAGCTAATTGTCATTGTTTCAGGAAATCATGGTTAAACAAGCCACAGCTTAACACGATACCCGGCATAAGGGAACTTAGTACGTGCTTCCGCCAAAAAGAGGTAACACCGGTAGCATCCCAGCTGAGAGAACCAGAGGCTAGCTTCACATTCCCTCTTATTAACCATCATTGCTTAATGCCCCAAACCCGACAAGGGATCCAAAGAGTTCATTCTAGAATTCGCATACCCCACAATTTTTAGGCAGCTACCTTACGTTCTCAGCCAGCGCTCAAGAGCTGCAGGACTCCTGAAGAAATAATTGTATAATTGGGAGTCAAACTGGTTCCACAGAAAATCCACCCACCCGGTATCAAAGAAAACTATGCGCCCTCACCATAGGGAGAATATTTAGACAGGCCTACACCTACTGTATAAAGAACGTGTGTTGATTTCGGTCTCGTAAAATAAATTGCCTTAAATCCCCAGATGATAGGGTACTTAGACAGCAATGAGAAGCAGGCCTAATTGGCTTTTCAACCATCATAATGGGTAGTCATCATCTTGACAAGGCTACTGCTACTGCGTCTACCCCGGGATGCCCATCAAAAGCAATTTCATCATCTTCTCCAGGAAGTTTTCAAAGGATGGGCTGGGTTTTGTTGGTTTTGCACAGGTGCCTCTACCTGTTTGCTTGGCAGAGAGAGGTGTGTGCAATTTGGGAGAGGAAGCGGTGTGCTCCCCAGGCCCAGAGGCCAAGCAGCTAGTGGTGGGAGTGGGAGGACTGGAAAAGCATAGGGCCTGTATTCATATAGTTGGTCTGGGTTGGGCTCAGCACCGCATGCAGTTTAGGACTTGTCGTTGTGTGTTAACCAGGTTGTCACATCTTTCAAAACTAGCACTCAGTGTGATGCGTTAAACCAAAGAGCAAGAACCTGTTTATTCTGTATTATTAGTTTTGGGGTTGGAGAAGACTCTTGAGAATAGCATAGAGAACCAAGAAAACAAATCAATTGACTCGTTGAATAAGTCAACCCAAAGTCTTCACTCAAAACTCTTGAGAATAGCATGGACAACCAAGAAAATAAACCAATGGACTCATTGAATAAGCCAACCCAAAGTCTTCACTCAAGGCTCTTGAGAATAGCATGGACAACCAAGAAAACAAACCAATGGACTCGCTGAATAAGTCAACCCAAAGTCTTCACTCAAGGCATACATGACCAGACTCATGCTATCCTCCTTCAGATACATTATGTAAAGACATAGTTCCTTGGAGAAACCTGTAAAGCTAAGTGGATAAGTGGAAGGAAAGAGAAGAAAAGGGCAACCAGCATCAGGGTGTCTGAACTCAATTACCGTTAGTAAGGAGTGCACTGTTGGAAGATCTAAAGAACCTCGTTGGGATATGTCATTCTGGAAAAGATCTATCTGCAGTTGCGAAGAGTCAACACATCGTAGCATATAATCAGTCAACCAGTCAGTCAATCACACTTTCAAGTACGGGAAGTCCACGATTTACAGATATTCATTTAGTGACAGTTCAAAGTTACAGTGGCACTGAAAAAAGTGACTTATGACCATTTTTTACACTTACGACCATTTGCACACTTATGAATAGGGGGTATGCAGCAGCTCTGACCAGTTCTAGAGAACCGGTAGCGGAAATTTTGAGTACTTAGGAGAACCAGTAAATACCACCTCTGACTGGCTCCGTCCCCATCTATTCTCTGCCTCCCGAGTCCCAGCTGATCGGGAGGGAATGGGGCTTTTGCAGTATCCTTCTGTCACTAACTTAACAACTGCAGTGATTCACTTAACAACGGTGGGTCATAAAACGGGGCAAAACTCACATAACAAATGTCTCACTTACCCAACATACATTTTTTGCTCAATTGTGGTCGTAACTTGAGGACTATGTGTAGTAATACCCTGGTCTCCCATACATTTGTTTCATGACATTGATGTCTTTGCAATATCTTTAAAATAATGTTGGGTAAGATTTGCAATCACAGAGTTGTGTGATTAGGTTTATTTTATATTAGTATATTTCCTTAAGTATAAAATGTTGCCAAGCTCAACATTTTTTTTTGCACACACACAAACTTGAACATACAGAGCCATTACAAATTGCATTTCATGAATGGTCTTCTGGGGACTTAGTTCTGTCAGTGAGATCAATTTTGGGCTATGATCCCTCTGCATCATCTTGTCTTTGTGTTGAAAAGACAACATTTGCGACAATAGTAATTATATTATTGCTGTGCAAATTATATTATCCTCCTCTTAAAACAAAGCTAGCATTTCAATCACAAGCGTAGTTATCCTTTCCGCCTTTGTCTTTTAGTTCGCACTGTAATAATTGAATTTTAAAAATAACATGATGTCGAGAAAGTAAATGAACCAAAAATAATAATCATTTGATATAAAAGCAACATAGCAGAAAATAGGCAAAAACGAGTGCGAGGGGTGGGGGGAAGAGAGAATGACCACTTACTGCAAATAAAATACGGCGCAGGATAATATAATTGGGAAATTCCAATTTAATTTTGCACTTGAAATCTTTTAGCGCCAAATGAAATGGCCTTTCCCTGCTTCTGATTTTCAGCAATAATAAAAATGTATAGATTAGCACTTGGTTATTGATGGCCTCGAAAAAGACACCAGGATGCCACGATGTGTCCACCTTTGCAAAAACCAGAATCATCCAAACACAGACGTTTTCCCCTGTGAACCGCTATGGAAGCTGAGATCCGAATAATGTGCAAATCCAGAAAAATGATTGGAAATAATCACAGAGAACAGACTTTGAAGAAGCCGGATATAAAAAGAGTATTGCAACTCTTGAAGTTGGATTTTGGACAGCATTCCTGAGAATACTATAGAGCAGGACTTCAACTCCCAGAATTTCTCAGCCAGCCATTTTTAAGACATGTGGGAGTTGAAGAACACAAAATTTAAAGTTGCCAAGATTGGAAGCTCATGCTATAGAGAAAGAAGAAAGCAAACAAAAAAGCCAATGCAATCCTAAATTGCATTAACAGAGAGATACAATCAAGATCAAGGGAGGTACTAATACCACTCTATAAAGCCTTAGTAAAACCACACCTAGAGTACTGCATCCAGTTTTGGTCACCACGCTATAAAAAAAGATGTTGAGACTGTAGAAAGAGTGCAGAGAAGAGCAACCAAGATGATTAGGGAACTGGACACTAAAATATACAATGAACGGTTGTAGGAACTGGGCATGGCTAGTCTAGGGAAGAGAAGGACCAGGGGAGACAGGAGAGCAGCCTTCCAATATTTGAGGGGCTGCCACAGAGAGGAACGGGTCAAACTATTTTCCAAAGCACCCGAAGGCCAGACAAGGGCTAATGGATGAAAATTGAACAAGGAGAGATTCAACCTGGAAATGAGGAATTTTTCTGACAGTGAAAACAATCAGCCAATGGAACAGAGGTTGCCTTCTGAAGTTGTGTGAGCTTCATCACTGGAAGCTTTCAAGAAAAGACTGGACTGCCATCTGTCAGAAATGGTGTAGGCAAGATCTCCTGGTTTGGGGGGGGGGTTGGAGTAGATTATCTACAAGGTCCCTTCCAACAGTGGTAATCTGTAATCTAAAACAAACAAAAGGATCATTGACCTTCTGAAGTCTCACTTGAGGTATACATGACCAGGTTCAGATTTACAGAACTTTTGAACGCTTGATGTAAAGACTCGGCTTCTTTGAGAAATTCATCATGCTGAAAAAAATGGAAGGAAAGACAATGATAAGTAACCAAGTTGTTGGACAGGTACAAGAATCCCAGATTACAGCAGGGATAGGTGCAAAATTGGAAGCTTTCAAGAGCATCCTAAATATTTTTGTTGTTGATCATCATAGATATCCTATTTATGGAGCCGCTAAAAGTTGACGTAACCTTGAAGGCACCTTAGCAGACAACCAATCAATAATTATATATATATATATATATATATATATAAAAGTCTTTGGTAATGCAATATTGGTAATGCAACATTTCACTCTGATGAAACCAAGGCAGACCTGAACTTCACATGCAAAGCAAATTGTCTTCTTCTCCCTTGAATCACTCCTTGATTTATCCATCCCCTTTTTTCACTTCCTGCTCCTGCCTGTTGATCAGGAATGGAGGAAATATCCAATGACCTCATCATCCAATTCTTTGACAACGCGGAACAATTCACCTTGTTCCCACAACGAGAGGAGAATTTGATTCTGTTTGGGACCGTCGCCCAAAGTCAAGAACAAAGGAGCCACCTTGTTCATTGATTAAAATCCTCTGTATCCAAATTCTTCTAGCTCATGTGCTAAGGAATGTCTGTTAACTTCTCATACTCTTTTAGCTTCAAGTGACCATTATTATTATTATTATTATTATTATTATTATTATTATTATTATTACTACTACTACTACTACTACTACTACTACTACTATTATTCGCATAGGGCATTGTTACATCAGTTACATTACAATACAATTATAGAGTAGTAGTTTGGCTACCTGTTTACAAGCTCTGTCAAGTACACCTCTGCACATTTCCCAAGGTGCACCACAGGAGGGGAGCTGGCTTTGCACCAGTGAGAAAGCTGAGTGGCTCTTCCCGCAGTGCCCCCTGCCTTCCCATAGCTGCCCCACAAGCGGGCACCACAACCGGATAGGTTCAGAGCCATCAGGAATGTGACTGCCTGCACAGAGCACCAGCTCGTCTCCTCACCACTGAAGTGGTACCTATTTATCAACTTGCATAGCGAATGCTTTCAAACTGTTAGGTGAACAGAAGCTGAGGGGAGCACAGCCCGACACGCAATGCTAGGACGCGAATTGCTGGAGCAGAGATCATCTCCAGCATCATTAAGCCACTAAACCACTGGGCCTCTCTACGTGGCCGGTTAGGCATTGTGAAGGAACTGGAAATGCGCCACCGTAAGAAAGAAGCAAAGTATGATACAAATTAATGCATTCATTTATATGTAGGGATGTTAATTTAGAAAAAACAATACTTCACACCATAACATAATACATGACCTTGAGTCAGGCTGTTCGGAGCTCTTCCTACTTCCTACATTTTTCTGTCCATTGTTTGTTCATTAGTGGAGCAATTTTTCCATGTCTTGCAAAAGTTCACAACCAATGTGACTTTCTTCGCGATAAGGACCACCTTACGCAACTGATTGCCACCAGTGTTTGAAGCAATCCACCTCCGTATGAGAACATGCCAAACAAATTTGCTGTTTGATGCTAGTGTTTTGGCTCTGGGGTTTTCTGTTTTTTTTTAATAGATGCTCATCTTCTTACTGTATCTATTTTACTCAGCAGAACGTGAGTAAATATATTAATATACACACCCAGACAACTCATGTTGTAAGTGCTAACTTGAATTCAATCCTATTCTGTCTGATGGAACATGCTCACTTGGAAACACGAACATTAATTTTAAAAACAGTTTAAACAAAACAAAACTGAAGAAAAAAATAATTCCTTGAGTTATAAAGAAATCTTATAAAACAGGCATAAAACATACAGAGCGCATATTCTTACACACATACACACACACACACACACACACACACAGAGTATGTATACAGACACATGCCACCAATCATTATAACTGTCCCTAGTAATTCTCCATTGATGAATAATGAATATATCACCAATAATGTCAATTTTGTAGACCACTGACTAGTTGCTGTCATGCTATCCTTCCAATGCTCAAAAATAAGTTTTTCCGCTCCAAAATTAAGCACAGGGAATCCATTTTCTTTGTCCAGATGTTAATTTCCATGTGATAGGAATATAGTTCAAAGAAGAACTTTTGCCAGACCAATCCTCGAATACAGCTCGTCTGCCTGGAATCCGCACTGTATATCGGACATTAATTCACAAGAAGATATTTCACAAGAAGAGGAGTCCTCCACTCCTATGCTCAAAAGGAATCCCTTATGCTACCAGGCTTGAAATCCTGGGCTTGGACAGACTGGAACTAGGCTGCCTACGGTCTGACCTGAGCGTAGTGCACAAAATTGTCTGCTACAACCTCAATGACTACTTCAGCTTCAACCACAATAATACACGGGCAAACAATAGATACAAACTGAAGGCCAACTGCTCCAAACTCAATTGCAGAAAATACGACTTCAGCAGCAGAGTGGTCAACGCCTGGAATGCTCTACCTGACTCTGTTGTTACATCCTCAAACTCCCACAGCTTCAACCTTAAACTGCTGAGCGTGGACCTCACCCCATCCCTAAGAGGTCCGTAAAGGGGGTGTGCATAAGCGCACCAGCCTGCCTATTTTCCATCTCCTCCTGTCCCCATTTATTACTACCCATTTCCTGTGTTCATGTCCATGTTTATACTTATACCTGTTATCTCATACATGTTTGACAAGCTAACTAACTAACTAACTAAATAAATAAATAAATAAATAAATAAATAAAAACATCAAATTTGAGAATATTAAATCTTAGTGGAGTAAATAAAGGATGTGAACCTTTCCTCAGTTATGGGACACTGAACCAACAGAGGCTTACATGAACCATTCATTGCTTCATGTCCAACAAAATGAGAATTTATTCAAGTCTTTCCTGTCTAAGTGTGAAGATGCACCACAGAGCTGAGATAACATTTTTTTCATTGAATAAGACAGAATTCAAACTTTAAACGAACATTTTGGCATTGGTGCTAGCATCTCTTGTTAGCGCATAGCATCGCAACCTTTGATCAATTGAGATGTCTTCATCTGAAGCCTTGATCAAGGAGCAGCCTTGGGACAATACATTTAACCTAGCTATTCATTACATAACTGTAGCTTATTTCCCGTGGTTCTGGCAACACGCAAGCACCCTAAATGGGTCAAGAACCACCATTACTAGGAGTCCTATTGAGTAACCCAGTAAATCTCTACTCTATGAGAATTCTTCATGTTGGTGGTCCTTTCGCATTGGTGATGCAATCAGCAGTAAAGGTGATTTGCAGCTAATTGTGGGAAGTAGCAATAGCAATAGCACTTATATACCGCTTCACAGTGCTTTTACAGCCTTCTCTAAGCGGTTGACAGTGTCAGCCTCTTTCCCCCAACAATCTGGGTCCTCATTTTATCCATTTTGGAAGGATGGAAGGCTGAGTCAACCTTGAGCCTGGTGAGATTTGAACTGCCAAATTGCAGGCAGCCAGCAGGCAGCAGAAGTAGCCTGCAGTACTGCAGTCTAACCACTGCGCCACCACAGCTCTTCTAAAGTGCATTCTAAAGGTAACCGATCTTGTGATCATCACGGACTGCTTTCTATTTTCCCATTTTGTTTCCTTGAAGGACCAAACAGGGTCACTTCTCACACTTCACTAAAAGTCAGAGTTCAACTTCACACCGTGCAGTTGATTTGGCAAAGGGCGTGGTAGAACCACCTGCTGATTGCTGCTGGTGGTTAAAAAAAACCATTCCAGCTTAGATACCATTCGGGAGAGGAAACATTTGAAGTCACACCCTTTGTCTGTATCTGCTATTTCCCAAGAGAAGGCAGACAGTTTAGTGAGTGTTTTACAAACTGATGATCAACAACAAAGAAACTTATTTGACCCATCCTTGGAGATGTTCTGGTTACTTACTTACTGTTGATAGAGGGCTACCCAACTGATGACATCTCTGCTCTTTGAAGCTTTGACTTCAAACTGGCCCTCACCTGTTATGGTTCTCTCGGAATTAGTATCTTCATACCGTCTACTACAAATATGTTGTTGGCGCAGGTATATTCTGTGAATGCTGTAACTATTTAGATAAGGGGTATGAAACACAAGGCCCGGGAACTGGAGCCAGCCCCCAGGGTGCTTAGATCTGGTCCCTGGGGCCGCCCTGGAAACAGCAAAGGACCAGCCCGTGGTGCCTCTGCCAGCAAAAATGGAGCTTGGGAAGGATGCACATGGCCTCTGTGAGCTCCGTTTTCACTGGGAGAGGCTTGCCGGAGGCCATCGCAGCTGAGAACGGAGCTCGGGAGGGCTGTGGCGGACCTCCCGAGCTCCATTTTGCTGGCAGAAGGTTGCAAGAGGCTGTCGCAGCAAAAAATGGAGCTCGGGAGGGCTGTGGGTAGACCTCCCAATCTCCATTTTACTGGCAGAGAGTTGCAGGAGGCCGTCGCAGCCAAAAATGGAGCTCGGGAGGGCTGCGCATGGTCCTCACGAGCTCCATTTTGCTGGCAGAGGATTGCAGGAGGTTGTCGCAGCTGAGAACGGAGCTCGGGAGCTCATTTTCACTAGCAGAGTGATTGGGCCTCCACAGGCGCCCCCGAGTGATGTCGAACTGGGCACACCCACACTGGCCAGGTCCCCCCCAGCTCCCTGAGGTCAAACACAACCCTGATGTGGCCCTCAATGAAATCGAGTTTGACACCCCTGGTCTATATATATATACAGGAATGGAAACATCGACATGGAGTGGAAAGACTTCCGAATCTCAGGTGGATTGAGTATCCCACAAGGTTGGCCAACGAATCATTCGGTCCCCCTAACTGATGGATTCAATCTTTCTTGATTTCTCCCACGCATAATAAACAGCGCATGATGTGCTCTGAGAAAAGGACCAGCATTATTTCTGCCTGATACTGTTAGCACTGTTTCTCACACTTCCCCATGCAGTTGACAAATCTGGGATGTTCTTGGAACGGTGCCTATAGAAACTGAAGAGCAACGTGTTTGCAAGATATATATATAATTAGGCGCATGTTGCAACTGGTCTTTGGCTTCTGAAAAATATCTTGCCCTATCAAAACTTCACATATCCACAAATTAGAGCTGGTTTTAGTCACCTCATCTTAGCTTTACCCCCCCAAATCTTGGAGAATTATTCTGAAATACAAAATTAGGGCGGGGGGGGGGGAGATAGAATGGATGAAGGAGAAGAGAGAATTTGCTCATGACATCACTAAACCATTCTCTTCCCAGCCTTTTCCAGCTTCTTCAGTCCCCAAATGTCACATCAAGTGGATCCATCCTGGTTAATAAGTAAGATTACAGGTAGTCCTTGACTTAACAACCGTTGGTTTAGTGACCCTTTTGAAGTTACAATGGCACTAAAAAAAAGTGACGTACGGCCATTTTTCACACTTAGGACCACCGGGGTGTTCCCAGGGCCATGTGATCAAAATTATCAAATCAAAATTATGATGGCTGCAGAGTCCGAAGGGCAGAAATGAGTGGAAAATGGGCCAGTTTTTTGTTCAATTTTGCCTCCCCTGACCCCCAGGAGCACTCTATAAGCCTCCATGCACCTTTTTTTGAAAAAAAATGGGCCCGTTTTCGTGAAAAATGGGCCATTTTTTGCTTGTTTCCCCCCCCCCCCCAGCCCCCAGGAGCACTCTACAAACCTCCTAAACACTATTCATGCCCTTTTTTTGAAAAATAAAATGGGCCCGTTTTCGCGAAAAACGGGCCGTTTTAGGGAGGTTTGCAGAGTGCAATTTTTTTTTTTAAAAAATTGTCTCTTCAAAAATTGGTGCGCGTTATACTCCGGTGCATCTTATACTCCAAAAAATACAGTAAATTTTCTCCAAACTGCGCCAATCACTGAACCGGTTGTTAAACTGATAGGATCCCACCACTGGTTGCATTTATATATTATGCTCCCCCATGTTCCATTTAACCATTGGTGAACAAAGCACAACTCTCTGGCCTCACACAAACTCCTGAGCCGTAAAACCAAAATGGCTGCATTTGCATGAGGGACTAAGCTTAAAATGAAGGAAACCACATGAAATTTTAGCACAAGAAATTGACCCAGGTTCTTTTTTTTTTTTTTTTTTTTACAATTATCTTTTTTCCATTCTCAAGAGGTTTGTTGACTTCATCAGCCATTCTGCCTTCTAGAAGGTGTGTGGACCACAGTTGGCATAAATTCCAGCTCCATTACCAATGTTGCCGCCATTTTGAAGCGTAAATCAAATTTGAATGGACCCATCATACAGGCCCCAGAGACATAAATAAAATAAAGATGAATGATTGGACAAAGGCTTGGTGTTTGGGGATCACCGCTGGCTATTTTATGGCTCATGGCATGTTATAATTCAGAATTCATGTGAACTTCTACAAAATTTATTTATGTTTTTTTTCCCCCACCCAAATTTTCTGGGACGATGAGCAATATACAAAAAATTATAAATAAGGCTTTAAAAAGAATTCCTAAAGGGGAGACAATTCAAAACCAACTTACAATGAATTAAAACTAATTCGCAGGTGGATTATAAAAAGGTTGAAAACCATACAAAGTGAACGAAATGTGGTTTGCAAATCCTGCCGACTATAAATATCCTTTTCAGATCCTTTATACTTTTAAAATATTGAACGAGAACAAGATAGAATAAGATTAATGCCTCACTGGAAGACTCCGTTTGGATTTGAAAGTTTAGCTGGTGTTTTGATTGCAAACTCCTGAAATTTTTTTTTTTTAAATGGAAGCAACATGGAAATGTTTTAATTAAAATAAAAATAGGGTGATGAAGATGATGGAGTGTGCTGAGACTGTTAAATTTACTTTTTCGATCAGAGAAAAAAAATAAATGAAAAATTATATTTATGGGGGGATGAAAAACCTCTGACAGATGTTTTGCGTGAAATGGAGGAAAATGCATTTCTGGTTTTGATGATTAGAGGAGGAAAAAGAATAATAAAAAGTGAGCTCTTTTTTTAGCAATTATATAGTGAGAAATAATTTTGTAAACATATTTGCTGCAAAATAAATCCAAACCTGTTTCATTTTTTTTATTCTTTCCCACTGCACTTTTTTCTTTTCCTTCTCTGTCTCTCTCTCTTTCTCTGTTCTTTCTATTTCATATTGGTTTGTGGTAGTTTTTATCTCTTTTAGTAACATTTATTTTTAAAAAACAAAACAAAATAAAAACAATACATACCCTTTCTACCTATTTATCTTTGGGAAAAAAGACAATAACAAGGAACCGTTTTCATATTGGTCTCAAGAAAATAACCAGAATGTACCATAACCATAAAGACAAGAACAATCAAAGCCAATTTGCTTTTAATGAGGCTTTTAACACAAATTTAAAAACAGTAACAGCATTGGGGGGAAATACACTTTTTGTCTAATATTGAAATTATCCAAGGTTCAGGATCAGTTGTAACCAAACACGTCCTCTCTTAGGTCATCCACATACCGTGTTTCCCCAAAAATAAGACAGGGTCTTAATTTCTTTTGACCCTGTCGTCCCCTTCTTCTTTTGCCCTCAATCTTTCCCACCATGAGGCTCTTCTCCAAGGAGTCCTTCCTTCTCACTCGGTGGCCAAAGTCTTTGAGTTTCCTCTTCAGGCCATCTGGCCTTCTAAAGAGCAGTCAGGGTTGATCTCCTCTAGGACTGACCGGTTTGATCGCCTTGCAGTCCAAGGGATTCACAGGAGTCTTCTCCAGCACCAGAGTTCAAAGGCCTCCATTCTTTGGCCCTCAGCCTTCCTTATGGTCCAATCTTCACAGCCATACATTGCAACTGGGAAAACCATAGCCTTGACTATGCACACTTTTGTTGGCAGGGTGACGTCTCTGCTTTTTAGGATGCTGTCTAGATTTGCCATAGCTTTCCTCCCCAGGAGCAGGCCTCTTTTAATTTCTTGGCTGTAGTCCCCATCTGCGGTGATCTTGGAGCCCAGGTAGTTCTCTAGACTACCCATATCCAATTCCTGCAACCGTTCTTCATAAGTCTCCAGGCCTTTAATCACCTTAGTTGCTCCACATCTTCTTAGTTGCTCTTCATCTTCAACTCCATCAAGACTCAAGGAGAAGTGGTGCCAAGTGGGATGGGCAAAGAGACTTCTAGGCTCAGCAGGTTCTAAGGCCCAGGGTGAGGCTGGCTCATGCCGATACTTCATCTAAAGATATCCACATTTCTGGAGTAAGGAGAGCTGGAAATCACACTTGGTCAGGTGCCATTCTCTCTGTGTAAACGGATGACTCAGAGCCCTCCCTTGGCTTCTTCTAAGAACACAAATCAAAGGATGGAATTGAGGTACATTCTTAGGCAAGTTTCAGCTTATTAGACTCTTTGATCTTTAAAGGTTGGTGCTGAGAATAATATATACATAATTTTTTTTCTTTTTAAAAGATGGTCTGTGGAGGTATTTCTCAGCCTTTGAGCAGGAGATCTTTCGTTCCTGGGGACGGTTCCTTCTGCAAAAAAATCAACATGCCTTCATGATGTGTGTTGGGCAGTGCATAGCTTAATTGTTTAATTTCAACTTATTAATGTTTTTATAACTGATCCTCAGGGAAAGGTAAACCAAATAAAAACAGGAAAACAACAACAACATAGAGGAAGTACAGCCTAATTTTTCCATGATCCCAAAACTTGGTTTGAAAGTCTTCCCTTGGGTATCTGGATGAACTTCGGGTGGGCGACAGTAAGGGTGATCTTTAATTTATAAAATAGCATTATTAATGGTGATAAATAGAAGAACCAAAACTCCCTTTCCCCCTAGAAGATCTTAATACCTGGGAAGAGATATCTAGAGAAAGGTGTTCTGTCAAATATCCATAAACTTTCAATTCTGACGTTTCTTTAGCATGATGGTTTCGATAAGGAGCAGTCAACTTTCAGTTGTCTTTCACACGCAGCCTTTCCAACTAATATGTAATCTCCTTTTGGGAGTACATTATTATTCTTGTCAGGCCCAAGCAACCAGATTCACCAACCTATAAAAAAGATGTTGAGACTCTAGAAAATGTGCAGAGAAGAGCAACCAAGATGATTAGGGACTGGAGACTAAAACATTCCAAGAACGGTTGCAGGAACTGGCCCTGGCTAGTCTAGTGAAGAGAAGGACCAGGGGAGACATGAGAGCAGTCTTCCAATATTTGTGGGGCTGCCACAGAGAGGAGGGGGTCAAGCTATTTTCCAAAGCACCCGAAGGCCAGACAAGGAAGAATGGGTGGAAACTGATCAAGAAGAGATTCAACCTGGAAATAGGGAGGAATTTTCTGACAGTGAGAACAACCAACCAGTGGAACAGAAGTTGCCTTCAGAAATTGTGGAGGCTTCATCACTTGAGACTTTCAAGAAGAGATTGGACTGCCATTTGTCAGAAATGGTGTAGGGTTTCCTGCTCGGGCAGGGGATTGGACTAGAACTGTTCTCCTTCTCTGGCCACAGAAATGGTCACAGAAATAAGCCACTAATATTTCTTAATCCGATAAGGAGAAACTTCCTTGCAATAAGTATTGTAGAGATACAACCAGCAGGTACTTGAAGCTTGTTGCAACTAATGGAGGCATCCAAATGAGGCTTGGGACAACGTCAGCACCTTTCCCACATGCTCAAGGTAACACAAAGTGCTGATTTGGTCCTTCAGGTTAACATTTGCCCATCCCTGCAATACAGCAGAAAAAAGCTCATTTGTTTTAGCTGATAAGGTCTATATTTCAAGATTGTAGGAAACAGTTGAGGAGTAGAATGGACCAAAACTTGAATAGATAGTCATGTTACATACCTGAGAATTCAATATTTCCTTCCTTCCTCCTCCCTCCCTCCTTCTTCCTTTTCCTTCCTTCCTTTCTCTTTCTCCATCCGCTTTTCCTTCCTTCCTTCTATTCCTTCCTTCCTTCTATTCCTTCCTTCCTTTCTCCTCCTTCCCTCCTTTTTCTTTCCTCCCTTCTCCCTTTCTCCCTCCTTTTCCTTCCTTCCTTTCTCCTCCCCCTCCTCCCTCCTTCCTTTTCCTCCCTCCCCTCCCTATCTTTTCCTCCCTCCCCTACCTTCTTCTTCCTTCCTTTTCTTCTATCTCCCTACTTCCCTCTTTCCTTCCTTCTCCTTCCTTCCTTCCTTCCTTCCTTCCTTCCTTCCTTCCTTCTCCTTCCCTCCTTCCTTTTCCTCCTTCCTTCCTTCTCCCACCATCCTCCTTTTTTTTCCTTCCTTCCTTTTCTTCTCTCCCTCCTTCCTTCCTTCTCCTTCCTTTTCCTCCTTCCTTCCTTCCTTACCATTCAAGGGAGGGGAGATCAATTTATTTATGTCACTTGTTTTTTGTTTCAAGTTTTCAGAAAAACATGCTGCAGATCTTTAACAAGAACGGAGAAGGAATGTTCTGGGGGCTAGAAAAGAGGGTTTTGTATTGGTGAACCCCGCCCTGAAAGGCGTATTGGTTAAGTTTTAATCTTGGTGCTAATTTTTGCTTCTTCCCGACAGTATTCTGCTTTAATTAGCTTTCCCAGATCTCATCTTGTCTGGCTGGTGGTCTGATACTTAAGCAAGATGCTCTGCATTTGCCAAGAGCCAGGATTTTTTTTTTTTTTTGGCTGCTCAGCATGAAGAGAAGGGCTACAGGGTGTGTTTAATGAAAAAAATGAGGGCTAGCTGGGAGAACAGCAAGATAAACATCTGTGTGGATCAAACAACTGTGGGATCAAAAGCAAAAGCAAGCCCAAATATGAGAAAGTATCCCAATAGTTGGTATGGTTGCTGAGCTAGAGGTCTCAGAATTTTGCTGCCCTCTTTTAAAATTAAATAAATCATCTGAATTTTGGGAGGGGGGTAATTTATCCGCTTCCTTTGTGGCTTGGGTTTTAACTTCAGTTCTTTTATCAAAGTTTTATAAGACTTGTAAAAAATGAGGGGCAGTTTTGTCTAGTGGTTAAAGCACCCAGCTAGAAACCAACAGAACATGAGGTTTGTTCCTGCTCATAGATAGGAAGCCAGCTGTGGTCTTGGAGCCAGTCATTCTCTCTCAGCCCCAGGAAGAAAGGAATGGCAAACAACTTTTGAAATGTTGTCAATAAAACTGCAGGGACTTGTCCAGACAGCTGCCAGATGTCATCTCCCCCACCACATTTTTTATAAAGCAATTCTCTTCTCAAAAGCGGCATTTAAAAGGGTATGAGCGTGCCATATATATTGTACTTCACAGTGCATCTCTTAAAAGTAGAAGAACATTCCTTAATTTTAACTCTCAGAGCTAAAACTCAGATCTCCACCGTCACAAAAACGTCTGCTGTCTAGCTATGTTTAAACCGGGTTCCCCCCAACCCAGTGTCCTCTTGTGTATAATAACTTCCAAATTAATATTGCATTTGCTTTATCTTCTAAATGAAGAATATGCAAGCTAGCCAGCACCCGGGGAGGGGGATTCATCTGCAGAGGGCTAAAAAGCAATATTCATAATGGACAGTTATGTTTTGAATAGAACACCGACCATGTTCCTAAGAGTGAATTAAACACGAGAAGGACTCACAACCTCCCCTGTTTAATCCAACCTAATTTTTACAGTTGGAAACAATAGTACATAAGCAAGAATGAAAAAATGTCTGAAAAGTAGGAAAACAGCGCCCACTGCTGGAGAATTTCTTTGTTTTTCAATAGATTCTTTCTCAATCAACATTATCTTTGAAAATTGTACTTAAGATCCATGGATGTGTTTTCCAACCGTTTCTTACCAATTAACACTGTATCTCCTCCAATAAAATCATTCCCATATGTTTCAACTGCAACTGGTCATCTTTCTGTGTTACGGTTCGTGTGACTTCTGATGACCACGCAGACAAATATTTATGATATATAATACGGTATTATTACAATATATTGCATGAAATCTCAGATGGAGTAACACACATTGCTGCAGCTATTGGCTAGTAGAGAATAATGTCTTTTCCCAAAATACATTGATCACACATTTCCAATAACATTTCCTTGACCATACTGTGTTTATAAACATAGTACTAATAACAATAGTAATATTTACATAAATCGTCATTAAAAATAGAATAGAATAGAATAGAATAGAATAGAATAGAATAGAATAGAATAATTTATTGGCCAAGTGTGGTTGGACACACAAGGAATTTGTTTTTGCTGCAGATACTCTCAGTGTACATACAAAAACAAGATACATTCATCAAGAATCATAAGGTACAACACTTAATGATAGTCACAGGGTACAAATAAGCAATCAGGAAACAATCAATATCAATATAAATTGTAAGGATGTAAGCAATAAAGGTATAGTCATGCAGTCATAAGTGGGAGGAGATGGGTGATGGGAACGATGAGAAGACTAATAGTAAGAGTAATGCAGCCTTAGTAAATAGTTTGACAGTATTGAGGTGATTATTTATTTAGCAGAGTGATGGTGTTTGGGGGAAAATCTGTTCCAGTGTCTATTTGTCTTGGTGTGCAGTGCCCCATAGTGTCATTTTGAGGATAGGAGTTGAACCAATTTATGTCCAGGATGCGAGGGGTCTGTAAATATTTTCCCTTTTTGACTCGTGCAGTGGACAGGTCCTCAATGGAAGGCAGGTTGGTAGCCATTGTTTTTTCTGCAGTTCTGATGATCCTCTGAAGTCTCTGTCTGTCTTGTTGGGTTGCAGAGCCAAAGCAGACAGTTATAGAGGTGCTGATGACAGACTCAATCGTTCCTCTGTAGAATAAAAACCCCAGGAAGATTCTGTTCATTTTACCCTCAGATTTTCAACTAGATTCAGATACTAGACTGTGTCTGAAGAACGAAGTAAAGTTTAGAACTGAAGTTTTGGGCCAGCCTGAATTCGCAGGATTCCAAATTTTAAAAAGACCTCTTTAAAAAAAATTCCCAGCAGGGGTCGCTATTAAGCAATAGCGGTTTGATTTCAAATAGAAACCCCAATTCGAAGCTTGTGATGGGAAAGAGAATAAATAAATTTGAAGAGCGTTGGGAGAAAGCACAGTTGAAGGAGTTGCTACCAAGGATATTCTGAATTCTTTTTTTCTTTTTCATTTCTTTTTTTTTTTCAAAAGGGGCTTTATTTGAAAATAGTTTGGAAAATCCGATCGTCTGATGCTAAAAATAAACTACAGACCCCTCGCATCCTGGACATAAATTGTTTCAATGTCTACTCTCAAAACGATGCTAAAGAGCACTGCACAGAAGAACAACTAGACACAAGGACAGTTTTTTCCCAAATGCCAGCACTCTGCTAAACAACACTTTCAATAATTTACTAAGACTGTATTACTATTCTTCTTCTCTTTCTACCTAGTAAAAATTGTCTCACTTATGACAATAACCATGTTGCTTGCATCTTTCAATCTATATACAATACAATACAATAGTAGAGTTGGAAGGGACCTTGGAGGTCTTCTAGTCCAACCCCCTGCCTAGGCAGGAAACCCTATACCGTTTCAGACAAATAGCTAACCAACATCTATTGTTTTTATTGTTTCCTAGTACAATTTGATAGCTTATTTGTAACCTGTGACTTTCACTAAGTGTTGTATCTTATGATTCTTGATGCATGTATTTTATACAAAACAATAGCAGAGTTGGAAGGGACCTTGGAGGTCTTCTAGTCCAACCCGCTGCCTAGGCAGGAAACCCTATACCGTTTCAGACAAAAAAAAATTCCCCTCCCTTTTTTCTTTTTTCCCTTTTATGTACACTGAGAGCAAATGCACCAAAGACGAATTCCTTGTGTGTCCAATTACACTTGGCCAATAAAGAATTCTATTCCATTCTATTTCTAAACCAAGATAATCCGATGCTTCTCTCACTAGGTTTAGGAAGTTACCTCTTACTTCCACAAAGCCAACATGTGTGAGGGCTGCCGGGGTGCGAGAAACGGTGTGGTTGAATTGCATGATGGGAATCTCTCTCTCCCAGCTGTCATGGACCTGCCTGTCAGGACTAAGGATGGATGGTCTCCAGTGAACGAGCCAGCTATTCAATTGTTCTTTTCATCTTCATCTTTTGCCGTGCAGTCTCCACGCCTTATCATCCACTCCTGGTGGCAGCTACACAAACCATTCATTTCCTTGCTATTTTTTGAAGGCGGCTTCTTATCACCATGGAGCTGACATCTCTGTTGCATTAATGAGTTTCCCCCTGGTCCAGATGCAATGCTCATTTGAGCCATAGTTGACCGATGAAGAGCCTGGGAGTCTGGAAGCAATATTTGGACCTGGGGATCCAAATAAGTATTTGGGGGAATCTCAACCTGGAAAAAATGTAAGTTGAATCCAGGATCTCTGCCTTCTTCTGAAAAATGTGTCCCATAGTTCCATTCTTGGCTGCTTGTCTAGACCAGGACTCTCTAAATCTGGAAAGTTTTTAAGACTTGTGCATATATATGTATACTTTTTTTCTTCCAAAAAAAGGGAGGATATAGTATGTTAAAATTAAAGATGCTTATGGAACTGAAATTATAAATAATATCAACATAAAATGGAGCTTGCTCAGAGGCCGAAATACACCAAGTAAATGAGATTAAAAGTGTGGAAGAGAGGAGAGAGGTAAAGGGAAGAAGAGAGTGTCAGGAGAGAAGGTAGAGGGGGAAGAGGAGGAGAGAAAGGGGAGAGAGGAGAAGGAGAGAGGAAGGGGAAGTAGAGAAGGATGACAGAAGGAAGAAAGGAGGTGGGGAGGAGGAAGAGAGAAGGAGAAGAAAGTGATGGAATGGGTACAAATATGGTGTATGGAGAGCAGAAGAGCCAATAATTGTTCTTGGGGGTTGATGGTAAGATGAATTGATGTAAATATTTAATAATATAAAATAATGTTGGTTATGTAACAGGATTAAGAAGCTGGTTTTAGGTGACCAACTCTCTAAAGCAGGGGTGTCCAAACTTGGCAACTTTAAGACTCCCAGAATTCTGGGAGTTGAAGTCCACAAGTCTTAAAATTGCCAAGTTTGGACACCCCTGCCCTAAAGGAAGAGATGTTTGAGAGTGCAGTAGATGGTGTTAGAAGACAACAGGGTCATTTTCATTGAAGGCCTCCAATTAGAAGTTGAAGATCTTGTGGAAGCCTGTGGTCTTGTGTAGGGCAGGGGATTGAGCTAAATGGCCTCCTCTTAACGTAGATGAGGGAATAGAAGGGGAACTTACCAAATTTGCAGAGGATACTAAGCTGGCAGCCACTGAGCTACCACGTCCCTATCTCTTGTACATGGGAGTCATTTTATTGGGAGGCAGCAGAGAAGAGAGATTACGAGACTACGGAAAAATCACTGACGCTTGTTTTTAATTGGGGATGTTCAACCTTTTAAGTCCAGATGTAGCTCATCAAGCGTCCACAATCATTGAATTCTAATTTTTAATTAGGCCAGATGAGGGATGTTTAAATATCGCAGAACTAATCATATGATCTACGGTTAATGTTTTTCATGTATTTCAATTAATGGAATCAATTTCCTTTTCTTTTGTCCTGATCTCAACCAACTTTGACGATGGGAGTGCATCATGGAAGCTCTCAGTCCGGGGGGGCAGTTTTAGCCTCTGTATCTTCTAGACTCCCTTGCTCAACAAACAGTTGTTCACAATTCAATGTTCACAATTGATTGTAAAATGGGAATGGCCACCATTTCCATCGTGATAAAAATAAAATAAGTCCTGATGATCTGAGCACGAGATGCATAGTTCTCGCTGTACACTGCCCGTTAAAGCATCTCCTGCCGATTGGGCTTTCTCCTGCAAAGGGAGTTTTTCACTGGGGGAAAAGTGCCCATCCAGGTATTCACTTACCTTCCCCACTGGTTCTCAAATGTGAACGTGCGGGCTTCACTCGCACGTGACACCTCCACGCATGCGCCCAGCCTTCCGCAGCATGCGCTTTGGCGAAAAAAGGGCCTAAATGGGATGCCATAGAGCCGGAGGGCCAGATTGTTTGGGGGCAATAAGCTGACTCTGTAAACTCCCTAGAGAGGGCTGTATAAGCACTATGAAGCTGTAGATACGTCTACGTGCTATTGGTATCTTAGCTTCTACGAGGTCGTAGTTACACAATTCAGATCAACTCAACGGAAGCCACATTCCATCCAGCGCTCCCATGGCTGGGTGTAAAAAAGTTGGCGGGGACTTTCTCATTTGATTGAGGGTCTTTGCAAAGCAACGGTAGAGAGGGGAGATCTACATGAGTAAAGGATCTTGATGAAGGAAAGCCTCGGAAGCCGAAAGTGAGGAAGGCCCCCCCAAGCTGGTAAATCATCTTGATAGTTACGTTAACGCTGAAAGGACGTTTCTGTATCTCTGGGGTGGCTTTCTCCCTTTCTATCCTTTCTCCATTCTGCTGACTGCAGGACAGGTGACAGAGAAGCCTTCCATTTTAGCTGCTGACACAAGAGGAGGACTGCAAATGCGTGGGGGTTTTGGTGCTGAGAAAGCAAGCTTCGGGTAGAGAGAAGGAGCGCAGCTGTCAGGATCCATCCTTTATTTTGGTTTCTAAATTATGACTTTGAAGGGATGCAGGCTTCAGCAAAAAAAAACACCTTGGCCTGAGTCGGAAGGAAGCTCCACAGAGTCCAGTTTTAAATAGGCATCTACTCAGTTGCATGGAAAAACCTGACTGATCTTGACAAGACAGCTGTTTAAAAGGATACCGTAGGAACATTTGTTCTTGGATTTCCCCAAAGTTTTTGCAAAGCCATTTTTCCTTGGTTTCATTTTCAAATTCATTCAAAATTCCTTTTTTTTTCTTTTCCTTTCTTTTTCCTTTCCTCCCTTCTTTCCTTCTTCCTTCCCTTTCTTCTTTCTCTCCTTTCCTTTCCTGTGTGCACGCCTCTGTATGCACCGTATTTTCCGGAGTATAAGACGCTCTGAAGTATAAGATGCACCTAGCTTTTGGGGAGGAAAACAAGAAAAATAAACCTGCCTTTGCCTCTGGCTCCCAGCAATTTGCCTCCTTGCAGCAAACAGCGAATAGCCTGTTTCAGTTTCACCAGAGCCTGATTAGCACAAGCAGGTGATTGTCGGTTGGATCGGCCTCCCAACAACCAGCTGTTTCAGGCTGCAGGGATTGCCATTGCTGCCTCCGCATGCTCCATTTTCGGCCTCCGCACGCCCCATTTTCCGTCCATTGCAGGTGGCAGGGATCGGAACAGGCAGAAAACAGGGCGCAGAGGCCAAAAATGGGGCATGCAGACACAGCAACGGCAATCCCTGCAGCCTGAAACAGCTGATGATTGGGAGGCCGATCCAACCAACAACAGCTGCTTGTGCTAATCAGGCTGTGCTGAAGCTGAAACAAGCGGTTCACTGTTTGCTGCAAGGAGGCAAGTTGCTGGGAGGCAGAGGCCAAAGAGTGGTGGCCAGCAGGTGGGCAGGGCTACATACACCACCTCTTAGGGGGGGGGGAAGTGCATCTTATACTCCGAAAAATATGGTATATGTATGCATACATTTGTGTGTATGTGTATATATGATATATGCATGTTACTGTGAAAATTCCGAAATCTGGTGAATGTCGACATTCACCGGTGAATGTCGACATTCACATAGTCGCTTGGTGTATGTCCGAAATATTTGCTAAATACCCTTATCCTCTCGACACCCTTACCCTAATACCCTTATCCTCTCGACACCTCGGCTCCTCGCTTCCTTTTAAGCGTCTTCTATTCGCGGACTTCTTTTTTTTTAAAGCCTGCGATCCTGCGCGGTTAGAACGAGTAGTTTCCAGGACCGCGAATTGAAAAGCAAAAGTAAAGCGTTACGCTGACTCGTTATATATATGTCACCGTGAAAGACCGAAATTGGTATGTGTCGACATTCACCGGTGAATGTCGACATTCACCAACATTCACCGGTGAATGTCGACATTCACCAATTTCGGTCTTTCACGGTGACACATACATATAGGATTTGCCTGAGAAATTGCTTTTAGAACAAGAGCAGAGTTGCAAAGAAAGCAGCAGGTTGGAAAATGGCTTTTCATACGTTAGAGCTGGGAAATTGATATAATCCCTTAAAAACTAAGGTGGCCTAGCTTTGAGTTGTATTCTCTCTTTATTGCTGCCTCTCTTTGTAGTTATTATTGCCTCATTATACAGCTATTTGTACAATGTTTTTTGGCAGCGTTTCCCTATTGCATAAATTAAAGTCACTGCACCTAATTTTTGCCTACAGGTCGCCGATGAAAATGCCCGGACCGTTTTTATTTGAATGTCAAAGTTTGTCAGCCATTAAAACGGATTGATTTTTCATTACGTAATTCAATAGGAGAGGCAATCTTCAGCTTGTACGCCACATTACACCGAGAGATATCTGCGTCTCTGGAAAAGGAGGAGAGGAAGAGGGGAGAAAAATCTTTCCTGCTCCTGCCTTTAAAAAATACGATCTTCCTAGCCCAGAGAAAGCCCATGTTCCTAAGTCAGAGTGAACATGAATGGTTCTGTCAATACACCTGCGACAGCTATACCGCCACGATTCTACTTTCAGGCAAACAGAAAGAAAGGCGTAAAAGAGGCTGCAACAATTCGCTTTAACAACTTTTTGAGGGGCTTTGGAAATCAGAGGCTAAACGAGGGTTGCTGGAAACAGCCGGGGAAGCAATCAGCATGTGTGCATGGAATTGCACATGCGTGCATTAAGAGCGGCGTGCGTGCAAAGGGAGATGCTGCTGCCGCCTCTGATTTCCTGTGAAATGCAGTGTAAAATTTAGATTATCGATACATCATTATATATTAAATGGGCAGGCCGCCGTGTCATCCCGATTCCCCCGGGGCTTTTGCGACGAAATGATAGGGCGAGAATAATTCACGCTTTGCGGATTTATGGATGTTCAGGAGCTGCTTTTAAAAAAAAAAAGGCTTTCTCTCGGTTCCTCTTCTGAAGTCCGTCAATTCTGGCCATGATTTGTGCCGAGGGACAGATCGTCCTCCACTTGCGTCCATAATGCAGCCTCCATCGTAATTGGGGCTACCACAGTTAAGCAAACACGGCAGTCATTAAGCAAACCTATAGGTTGCTATGGGCACTGTTTTTGGAAAGGCCGGGTTTCGGGAAAAACCGTCATAAAACGAGGTCATGGGTGTGGATGCTGTAAATGGCCAATCTCAATGCCCAAAGTTGGGTCACGTGACTGCAGAGAATCCAGGTTATTGTTCTGACCTCGGCTTCACCAAATCACGAAGCAGATTCCTCGTCCCGACAAAACCCCTTTTTATTAAGCTGATGTGAATTCCTCTCGTTCACATCCAGCAAAGTCCCGGCAAACAGCCTTTCAAGGGTGAATTTACAACCACAGACCTTATCAGGCTTGGAGAGCTACCAGGCCGATATCTTCCAAATGCATCTCTGTACAGGAAAATACTTGGCAAGGAGTCTCTGAGAGTCACGAACCAATCTTCACACTAATTAAGCAAACTAATTGTCTCCTGCAAACTCCACTCCCCTTTCCCTCTTTATTCCCTCTGGGAGGGGCCATTCACTGTCCACCTGTGCCTTTACTCCCCAGTCGACCCTTGTTCCTTAGCTGTTTCCTTCTCCTGGCAATTCTACACATGTGCACACTGGGAACAGGCTCCAGCTGTTCTTCTGCCCCACTGATCTCCAACTCCGAAGGCAGCTGATAACTGTCAGAACGGCCCTGGTCCCCTCTCTGCCTCCGACGCAGAGCCCTCATCGGAGCCTTCCCCAGACTTCAGGACTGGTCCATGTTCCTCCCCAACTTCCTCACTGTCCGAATCTGCTGCCAGCTCTGCTGGTAGGCCGCATCACTTATAAGCAGGTAGGTGTGTTGAACAGTTGAACAATCAAGGATTGTTTCTATGAAGTTACCTGACTACCGTATTGATTTATATCCATCCACGGAGGCAGGGATGGGTTGCTCCTGGCATTACTGCCCGTTCGGTGCATGCAAAAATTTTAGCAACCAGGCAGGGAACCGCTTGCTAAGATTTTTCAATCCCACCCCTGCATAAATGGCCTCTTTTACCTCTCTTTCAAACCAATGGTCCTCTCTATCCAGAATGTGGACTTTGCCATATTCGAGAGAGTGTCCTTTTTCTTTCAAATGCAGATGGACTGCTGAATCTTGTCCTGATGGGTTTGCTCTTCTACGTTGTGCCACGTGTTTGTGAAGTGGTTGTTTTGTTTCAAATGTATTAAGAAGATTGCATCTCTCTCTTGCCTTCTTCTGCTTCAAGCCCCCGTAGGGTGGTACTCACAGGTGGCGTCACCACCTCCCTCAGCCAAGGCGTGTCCCTCCTCGAGACATTTGCTCATAAATAGAGTTTTTATTTTATAACTATTGCTTAAAAGGATTCATTTTCTACTGGATCACTTCAGCACCAGGGGAATAAAAAGGCGTGAATATTGAATGAACTTCAACGGGCTTGAAGGATAACACCGTCACTCGTTAAAAAATTCAATTAACCTTATCTTTCTTTAACATGATTAATTATCCTACAGATAAAATGACTCCTTGGGGGAAAAAAGCATCATCTTTTGAGCTGTACCTGTCTAACATGCTTTGCTTGTCCTCCTTCCTTTTGCCAAACCAAGTTGTCCTTTTAAACATAGTTGTATATATGCAATAGGTAGATAGGGACACAGAGGCTCAGTGGCTAAGATGCTGAGCTTGTCGATCAGAAAGGTCAGCAGTTCAGCAGTTCGAATCCCTAGTGCTGCGTAATGGAGTGAGCTCCTGTTACTTGTCCCAGCTTCTGCCAACCTAGCACTTCAATACTATGTAAAAATGCAAGTAAAAAAATAGTAACCACCTTTGGTGGGAAGGTAACAGCGTTCCGTGGGCCTTCGGCATTTAGTCATGCCGGCCACATGACCATGGAGACGTCTTCGGACAGCACTGGCTCTTCGGCTTTGAAATGGAGATGAGCACCACCCCCTAGAGGCAGGAACGACTAGCACATATGTGCAAGGGGTTACCTTTACCTTATATATACATTTTATAAGGGGTGGGGTGGGGAATCCACAATGGTTCCGGAACATTCTTTTTGCAACAGTTTAAAACTGGACAGTAGCAGATGTAATACACGGCTGTTTGCACATTTAAAAATGCGACCACCTCACCAATTCCAAGAAAGCTGCGCTATCTACTTTATTACGCGATTTTACCGAGTTTTAAGACAGTGAGTTTTTTAAGCCACTTCAGATATTATTCTGTATAGCAAGCCAAATGGAACCGTTTTATATTGAAAGGTGTTCCTTTCCAGGAAGAAGAATTAGAAGACATATGTTCCCAACGAGAGGGGATCGGGGGTGGGGATGGGGTGAACGCTCGGGAATCAGTTTGCCCTTCTTTTGAAAAGAAGCCAAATGACATATGGAGCTACTGTTGACTTTGGCCAACTGGCCCAACTGGCACTGAAGATTGGAAAAGCCTTATTTATAAGATATTGGCATGGATTTCTAGGAGAAATGAGTCAAGCACATAATACTTTTTTTTTTAACCCAATGACTGGAAGGGGCTTCATGTTCCCAACTCAAGTCAGTCTGTTCGACCAACTCCGCCAAAGTCCCGCCCCAAACTCCTGGAGTTACACATGATGCACGACAAGGGTTGGAACTCTGCTCAGAGTCCGGAGCCACGTGGCTTCGATTCTGGCCCTGTCGCGGCCTCATTCCTCAGGAGGAGGTCCTTCTTTCAGGTTCTTCTCAGGCCCCTTCTCTGTCTTGCCTTCGGATGGGTGGCCGAATCCAGGATCTTCTGGCTGGATGCCATCTCCATCGTAGATGATATCTTCTGGATTCGGAGGCGGGGGACAGAATTCTTCACTGGGGAACATTTCTTGGAAGATGGCTTCGGCCTGTTGGAAAACCAATATATTATTTTGGAAATATTTTTTTGGGGGGGGAGGGGGCTTCTTGGCAATCTTTCATTTTAGCTGGGTCCCCCTCCTGTGTAATGTTGTTGTTTTATCAAATCACAAATAGGTTACAATAGGAGTGAAACCCAGCAGGTTCTGGAGAACTGGTAGCATTAAATTTTGAGTAGTTTGGAGAACCGGCAAATGCCACTTCTGGCTGGCCCCAGAGTGGGGTGGGAATGGAGATTTTGCAGTATCTTTCCCCTGGAGTGGGGTGGGAATGCGGATTTTGCAGTAACCTTCCCCTGGAGTGGGGAGGGAATGGGGATTTTGCAGTATCCTTCCCCTGGAGTGGGGAGGGAGTGCAGATTTCACAGTATCCTTCCCCTGGAGTGGGGAGGGAGTGGAGATTTCACAGTATCCTTCCCCTGGATTGGGGAGGGAGTGGATATTTCACAGTACCCTTCCCCTGGAGTGGGGAGGGAGTGGATATTTCGCAGTATCCTTCCCCTGGATTGGGGAGGGAATGGAGATTTTGCACACAAGTAAAGTTTTCAAGTTCTGAAATCACAAGGAAGGTAGTCACCATTTATTCTTAAACAATGTAGGCAAGGGAATATACACGCAAGGTATTTTAAATGAGTATACAGGGTATTTTTTCCCCTCTCCCAAAATACCGTATTTATTTGGCCTGAGAGAAGTTTCTTGGCTTAGCCATCTGTATTCCTACCTTAGACAGAAAAGTGAATGACTTACCTGTTTGACAGCGCAGTCGTTCCCTAGTGCCCCGTCTGGGCCAGAACACACGAACACGTTGGAGGGCAAATTGTCATACGAAGACCTGTTAACACTGGAGGAATCCCTCATGTTGAAATACACGGACCAGAGAACACGCGGTTTGGTTCCTTCTCCTTCGTCTTCCCCTCCTGAAAGCACAAGGCAACCATCTTAAGAGTCCGGCTTTCAAAGGAGCTCAAACTTGGAAGAATTTAGCCAAATGTGAAAAGCAAAGGATTGGGGGTCCTCTTTAAAGGAAGAAGGTGAGGAACCTTTCCGCCTGTGGACCACTGATGGCAGCAGGGGTAGGGTGGGGTGGTGGAGGAGGAGGAGAGGGGATGGTTTCCAGCACATGCCCACCCCTTAACAGATGAACAGAGTTGGAAGGGACCTTGTAGGTCATCTAGTCCAACCCCTCACCCAAGCAGGAGACCCTACCCTGGTGATGGCAAACGTTTTTCTGCGGGGGTGACAAAAGGTGCCCACACCCATAAGGCCCTCACCTCCCGGCCCCCACCCATGCGCACACAACCCACCCACCCCTGCACTCCCCCCGCGCATGCACGCAGGCCTCACTGAAGCCTCCAGACTTCCAGTAGGCCCATTGGGCCATTTTCCGCCCTCCCCAGGCTTCAGGAAAACCTTAAGCTGGGGAGGGTGATAACGGCCTGCCCCAGCAACGCCTCGTGTGCCCTCAGATATGGTTCCATGCGCCACCTGTGGCAGGTGTGCCACAGGTTCGCCATCACGGCCCTACACCATTTCTGACAGATGGCAGTCCAATCTCTTCTTGAAAGCCTCCAGTGATGAAGCTCCCACAACTTCCGAAGGCAACTTCTGTTCCATGGGTGGATTGTTCTCACTGTCAGAAAGTTCCTCCTTATTTCCAGGTTGAATCTCTCCTTGATCAGTTACTCCTTGTGTGGCTTTCATGTGATTTGGAAAATAGCTTGATCCCCTCCTCTCTGTGGCAAACTTTGAGATATTGGAAGACTACTAATCACGTCTCCCCTAGTCCTTCTTTTCATTAAACTAGACACACCCAGTTCCTGTAACCGTTTTTCGTATGTTTTAGGCTCCAGTCTCCTAATCCTCTTGGTTGCTCTTCTCTGCACTCTTTCCGGAGTCTCAACTTGTGCAAATGGAGCCTTGCACATTCACGCGCTGTTCCCAAAGGACCGTGATCCGGTACTGGGCCCCGGATCAGAGGTTGGGGACCCTTGCTTTATGGGACAGAAGAACAGTATGGAATTTAAAGAGCCCACACACACAAATTGGCTATCCTGAGGGACCTCCATTTGAGGACTTACATTTATCTGAAGACAAGCTAAATTAACGTAGCCCGCTAACGTTTGCTGCCATCTCGGGAGGAACTTTGCAAGACCCCCAACGTTGCCTAGTAGAGACGGCGTCTTTGTTTCGCAACAACTCAAGATTCCGATCTTCTTCTTCTTCTTTTTTTTTCATTATTATGGTTCGTTGCACAGTCAGCCAGGTGTTCAGACTGGATTTGTTGTTTTTCTTTTTTGTACGTCTACTGAGTCTTTCCCTGGGACCTGGGATAGGCAGGTGTGGACGTTTGATGGTGTTAAAAGTGCAGGATGTAAACGGCTCTGAGCGCAAACTGCCTTTTGCAACTGACCGATGGTGATTTCGTCAATGCCGGTGGTGACCAAGGGATGCGCCAGTTGTTTTGGGATGGCATCCAAGGCGCCTATTATTAATGATGACGATGATCGTGGTTGTTGGCCACACTGTCATTTAGACTTTTAGACCAAATTTGACATTTCTATCCACCTATCCACCCCTCCATGTTCTTCCCAAGGATGTGAGATAGGTAGATGCTGCCTGATGGTATTACAGGTATTTATTATGGATTAATATTATTATTATTGATCATCGCACTGTCAATCAGCTGCCATCTGCAATTGACTGATGAAGAATTTGTCAATGCCTGTGGTGTTCTATTATTATTATTAGAAACCTTTATTCCTTAAAGATGAAACTCAGCCAACTGAACATTCAAAAATGCATCACAAATACCATTGATTGGTGCTAATGGTTGATGTGGTTTGCTGCCAGCGTCCTAGGTATCAACCAAGGACCTTCTTAAAATATACGATGTTCCGAGTAGCGCAGTTTTTTGCAGTTCCACTGGTGTTATTGCAGGAAGCTGCAATTTCTTGATGTAATAAAATTCTTGGACATGGTGCCAAGTTCCCCAAAGACAATGGGGATCACTCTTACATGTTTCATCCATAATCGCATAGTTTTGATGGTATTTTATGACCCCCCCCCATTTTTTCGACTGGCATCTCCTGGTACCACGATGTCAATAAATTGTACGTTTCGGTTTTCAAGAACTGTGATAGCTGGTGTGTTGGGTTCCAAATGATGATCCGTCTGTATTCAAAAGTCCCACAAGATCTTCACCTTCTCATTTTCGATAACTTATAATACAATACAATAATAATACAATAGTAGAGTTGGAAGGGACCTTGGAGGTCTTCTAGTCCAACCCCCTGCCTAGGCAGGAAACCCTATACAGTTCCAGACAAATGGCTATCCAACATCTTCTTAAAGACTTCCAGTGTTGGGGCATTCACAACTTCTGGAGGCAACTTCTGTTTCACTGATTCATTGTTCTCACTGTCAGGAAATTTCTCCTTAGTTCTAAGTTGCTTCTCTCCTTGATTAGTTTCCACCCATTGCTTCTTGTTCTACCCTCAGGTGCCTTGGAGAATAGTTTGACTTCTTTGTGGCAACCCCTGAGATATTGGAAGACTGCTATCATGTCTCCCCTGGTCCTTCTTTTCATTAAACTAGACATACCCAGTTCCTGCAACCGTTCTTCCTAGGTTTTAGTCTCCAGTCCCCTAATCATCTTTGTTGCTCTTCTCTGCACTCTTTCTAGAATCTCCACATCTTTTTTACATTTTATGTTCCCATGACTTTCTGGATAAAGGTAAATCTTTTTTTTTTTTTTACATAAGGACCAGTGGATTAATTTAGCTTTAATTTAGATTTGTAATCAGTTTGTGGGATTTTGCTGCATTCACATATTACATGTGACACAGTTTCGACTATCGTTGTAAAGTCGGCATTTTGGATTGTCGGTGGAGTTTTGTATCTTTGCTTTCATGGCATTAGTTTGTAGTGCTTGTTCTTGAGCAGAGAGTATTAAACCTTCCGTTTCTTCTTCTTCTTCTTCTCTTCTTCTTCTTCTTCTTCTTCTTCTTCTTCTTCTTCTTCTTCTTCTTCTTCTTCTTCTATTTCTTCTCCTTCTCATTATTATTATTATTATACTTTATTCATTAAACATGAAACTCAGGCAACTGAACATTCAAAAATGCACTACAAATACCATTGACTGGTGCTAATGGTTGCTATGGGTTGCTGCCAGTGCCCTAGGTATCAACCAAGTACCTTCTTAAAATATACGATGTTCCTATTATTCTTATAAATGAACAATTAATCAGTGGAACAGCTTGCCTCCAGAAGTTGTAAATGCCCAAACACTTGAAGTCTTTAAGAAGATGTTGGATAGCTATTTGTCTGAAACAGTATAGGGTTTCCTGCCTAGGCAGGGGGTTGGACTAGAAGACTTCCAAGGTCCCTTCCAACTCTACTATTGTATTGTATTATTATCTTCATCATCATCATCATCTTTTTTTAAAAAAGATAGGTGGGGTAGAGCATCTAGCAGACAACAAGAGAGATTATCCAGAGTCTTATTTGTCCCTGTGAACAAATTGTTGCCTGTAATCTTCAAACAACTGTTCCCAAAAATAATAGTTCATTTCTTCTCGTATCGTTTGGGAGGGACCGTCTGCCAGGAGAGAATGCAGCCTTTTCTCAAATATTATTAAAAGTTCCTACTGCTCCTATTTTTTTTTAAAGTTACTTCTTCATAATTTAGGCAGGAAAATGAATAAAGTCCTCTTCCTTTTAGGTGACTTTGCTTCCCTGACCTGCCATGGCCCAGTGCTCGCTTTATCTGGTGATTCATTTTCAATAACTCCGACAGTATTTGTTCTGACATTTTAATTAAAATACGACTACTACCTCATCTTGATGATAAAAAGGCCTATGTGTCAGTGAAAACTACCTTCTCAGTGCCTCAGTGCACCTGAGGACTCTTCTGATCACAGCCTTCCTCTGAACGAACTCCGGGCAGCTCCTAAACAATACATCACTTCAAAACTAGATCATTTTAAACATTAAGATTAATGCTAAGAAAAAAGGGGAGGGGAAGCCGGGAGGAAAGAGAAGAGAATGTTCAGAGGCGGCCTAGCTTTCCCCCCCCCCCACTTCTGTTTGGGCTCTGCTAGTTCTCGATAGAAAGTTAGAAAATTAAGTTTGAGAAGCTCCGTTTGAAGCAAAGGATCGACTAATCTTTATTTCAACTCTCTTTCCTATTGGCAACAGGGTAGTTAGTAGAAAACCTCTCCTATTCCTCCTCTCCTCCTTCCCCCCATCCTCATTCTCCCCACTCCTCATTCTTCTTCTTCTTCTTCTTCTTCTTCTTCTTCTTCTTCTTCTTCTTCTTCTTCTTCTTCTTCTTCTTCTTCTTCTTCTTCTTCTTCTTCCTTCTTCTTCTCCTTCTCCTCCTCCTCCCCCTTTAGTCATTCCTGACTCTAGGGGGCGGTGCTCATCTCCATTTCAAAGCCGAAAAACCAACACTGTCCAAAAATGTCTCCGTGGTCATGTGGCCGACATGACTAAATGCCGAAGCTGCATGGAACGCTGTTACCTTCCCACCAAATATGGTTCCTATTTTTCTACTTGCATTTTTTTACATGCTTTCAAACTGCTAGGTTGACAGAAGCTGAGACAAGTAACGAGAGCTCACTCCGTTCCACGGTGCTAGGGATTCAAACTGCCAACCTTTCCGATTGACAAGCGCAGCGTCTTAGCCACGGAGCCACCGTGTCCCACAGAATGGGTATCAGGGACGAAAAATGGCAAATCTTCACTTTTGTTTCATGTTAAATTTCCACCCACCCCACCCCCTTTTCACCTGTTTCTGCAACAATGAATAACTGCTCCACTATGTGTGCCAAGTCTTCTTTAGCGGTTTGGATGGAAGGACAGGTCAAATGAACCAAATCTGTTGAAAGAATGGAAGAGCAAAGTGGTTATTCAAGGCGCCGATTCATTCGATTTATATCCTGTCTTGCTATTGGTAATGAAAACTCAAGGTGACTAGCGACAATATAGAAGCACCAAAATCGAAGATTAACAAGAAGGTTTAAACAGCAGCCCTTCGGGATTGAAGGCCTGGTGGGAAGAGATGGATCGCGGCAGAGTCAGAGCCAAGAGGGTATGGATCCGTGAATTGACTGGTTTTAATTATTTGAACCAAAGGTGGTTCCTATTGTTCTACTTGCTTTTTTACGTGTTTCGAACTGCTAGGTTGGCAGAAGCTGGGACAAATAACGGGAGCTCACTCCGTTACGTGGCGCTAGGGATTCGAACCGCCGACCTTTCTGATCGACAAGCTCAACGTTTTAGCCCCTGAGCTGCCGCGTCCCACTTCTTACGCAGTTTAAAAAATTAAGATAACCATCTGTCATTCTAATGAATGAGCATTAACGGTCCCGCTGACCTGAAGTGTAAATACATAATTGGAGCCTTTTCTCCAAAGCTTATTAAAATGATTTTAATAATCAGGGGAAGAAATAGGCAGAGAGAAGCAAGTGCAGGTAAGTAATGAGGCGAACGACATCTTATGCTAGAGCAGAATGTCTCCATTTACAACGTGGGTTGTAAAAGAGGGAGGAGGTCCCAGCGAGTTTCTAATCCAAGGACTGGCAGCATTTGGCGGGGGGGGGATAGCCACCCCGTTGGACCTCACTGAAAAGTGGGGACAACAATTTCTACAAGTGGAGGGAATAAATTTCTTATCCGCAGCCTGTAAGTAACCTAAAGGTAAAGGTTCCCCTCGCACATATGTGCTAGTCGTTCCCGACTCTAGGGGGCGGCGCTCATCTCCGTTTCAAAGCCGAAGAGCCAGCGCTGTCTGAAGACATCTCCATGGTCATGTAGCCGGCATGTCTAAACGCCGAAGGAGCACGGAACGCTGTTACCTTCCCACCAAAGGTGGTTCCTAGTTTTCTACTTGCATCTTTACGTGCTTTCGAACTGCTAGGTTGGCAGAAGCCGGGACAAGTCACGGGAGCTCACTCCATTACACGGCGCTAGGGATTCGAACCGCCGAACTGCCGACCTTTCTGATCGACAAGCTCAGCGTCTTAGCCACTGAGCTACCTTGTAAGTGACCTACTATCCCCACAAATATGAAAGCAGGGGAAAATCAGAAAAATATTTCTGTTTCTTTTCACAACAGTTTCCACTCTAGTCCTTATAGCAATGCGGTTTTAAGTGTCATAGTTCTGATCCTTTCAGATTTTTGACTGTGACTGAACGGAGCACAATCCAATCAATAAAAAACAAGAAAGGAGGGAAGGTTTAACAATGAGCCCAGGGAATTCACAAGTTGTTATAAAGGAGCTAAAACTGAAATAACCGTTTTAAATGCTAAATTCCTTTATTTAAATCCAGGGGTGTCCAACTTTTGTAATTTTAAGACTTGTGGACTTGGACTCCCAGAATTCACTAGCCAACATGGCTGGCTGGGGAATTCAGATTTCCTGCAGCCAACATGGCTTGAAGTTGCCAAGGTTGGACACCCCTGATTTAATCCCAAGGACCGTAAAATAAGCTAACGAGAATAGGACAAGAAATTTCTGCTGATGATGTTACCTAGTATGGTAATGAAATAAATGTTCAAAAACTAAATTGAAACAAGCTTAAAGAGCAAACCACAGCCAAAATCCAAAGGATCCGTTTTGTAGAAGAGGTATAACTTCGTCTTACCCATTCCTTATAATTAATTTCAATACACACATATGAATTTAATCTAATCTTCAAGGTTAACCTAATGATGGGTGCGGTGGTATGGAGGTGGAGCTCTCGTCTCGCAATCAGGAGGCTGTGAGTTCGATCCTAGGTAGAGGCAGATATTTTTCTCTCTGGGCACAATGAGAATGTATCTGCTGAAAAAAAACTTCTGCATTGGCAATGGGGAAGGGCATCCGGCCAGTAAACAATCAGCTCCATTCAGTTGCCCAGACTCCACCCAGCAAAGGATTATGGGGTCGTTAAAAGATGATGATGATCACGTTTAACCTAATCAATCACACTGATTGCTGTAGTTTATTACATAACTAATGAGCATTTGTGATTGGAATGTAACGTATCAAATAAAAGGGTATTTGCATACATCTGTAAAGATGGGCTTCTAATCCCGTCTCTTATTTAAGGGACTTCTCTTCCATCTCTGGTACGGGAGACCAGTGATGGAAACAACCTGGGCTTCCATGTAATTGTGTCTGATCTCCAGTTCAGACCTACTCCTGGGAAAACTGGATCTACTCACATGTATTTTTCATGCAGATCATAGCTGAAGAACACAATTCCACAAGGCAAATAGCTGGCTGGCCTTTCTCTTGAGGTGGGATAGTCAAAATGGAAATCTGGAATGGAAACAAAAACCTTATAGATACGTCATATATATATTCAAAGCCCAGTAAGGGTATGGCTAGCTGATGAGAGCTAAATAGCTTGAAATAGATCTATACTAGTCTCCCTTTATTTATTTATCAACACAAATACAACACACACACACACACACATATATATATATACACACACACACATACATACACACACACACAGTCTACACAGTATGGCCACGACTCCACGCATGAAACTCTTTTCAGAAGATCATTTGACTTCAGGAAACGGGAGGGATTAGAAAGATTTCAGCAAAGCTACGTCACAACTGATATTTTCCCCAGTTCAAAGCCATCATTTGTCCAGTTGGCATGGTGAAAAAAGCTCAGAAGAAATTCTTCCTTCAACCTGTATCAACTTCAGATCCCACCACCTGGTCTTCTAATTTCTAGGTGCATTTTTTTTTTTAGCTCAGCAACTGAAATCTGCGAATAACTTAAAAAAAAAATTCAGTGAGATCAAACGTGAATCCATTTTAACAAATATCCCGCCAATCAAGCGTTTACTAATATTTCCAAAATTTGAGTTCTGGGACATAAGGCCTTCTTATTAACTAGCAAAGAATCCAGAGATGGCAAAGCCAAATCTGTGTGTGTGTTTGTTTGTTTTACAAAACACTGTAAATAACTAGACAAAAACTAATCCAGGATATTAGATGGTCCTGAGGAAAGGGGAAATGATCTTGAGCTGGTGGGCTCACCTGTTGATCAGAACTCTCGTTGTTCTGTATGGATCGATCAGTTATGAGAATCGCTCTGGAGATCTGCCTGCCAGCGAATAAGCAAAGCTTCATCAACAACAATAACAACAACAATAACAACAATAACAACACTTAGTTGATGCCTAGGATGCTGGCAGCAACCTGTATCAACCATCAGTGCCAGTCAATGATATTTGTGATACAGTTTTAAAGGTTCACGACCTGGCCATCGAAAGTACGCGATTATGGATGAAGCATGGAACAGTGATACCCATTGTCATCGGGGTGCTTGGTACCATGTCCAAGAATTTTACAAAACACATCAAGAGATTGCCGCTTCCTGCAATAACGCCAGCGGAACTGCAAAAAAACCTGCGCTACTAGGAACATCGTACATTTTAAGAAGATGCTTGGTTGATACCTAGGATGCTGGCAGCAACCCGTATCAACCATCAGTGCCAGTTAATAATGTTTGTGATACATTTTTCAATGCTCAGTTGACTGAGCTTCGTGCTTAATGACTAAAGTAAATAATAATAATAATAATAATAATAATAATAATAATAATAATAATAATAATAATAATAATAATAATAATAATAGTGGGTGGGGCCCGACTAGTAATCAATGCCAAATCCGGCGGATTTGCTCATAGATAAGGGATGAAATATGAAGTGAAGAAACATTTATTTAACCTTACAACGGTGAAGATTTGTCAAGAAGAGAAATACAATATGAGAATTCAAGCCATCCCATCATTGTCTATCTATCTATCTCTATCTATCTCTATCTCTTTTTATATCTATCTATCTCTATCTATCTATCATCTATCTATCTATCTATCTATCTATCTATCTATCTATCTATCATCTATCTATCTATCTATCTATCTATCATCTATCTATCATCTATCTATCTATATTTATCTATCTATCTATCTATCTATCTATCTATCTATCTATCTATCTATCTATCTATCTATCTATCTATCATCTATATCTAAATTTTATTCATAAACACTTTTTTTTTGAAAAACAATGCATGGTCAGGGTATACCATTTACAAATAAAAAAGACCAAAAAAGAAAGAAGAGTGGTGTTGAACATGGAAATATAAGCTAATAACAATAATAATGATATAGTAATTTTGCAGTAATCCAGAAAACCTGACAAAATTAATTGATGAGACTGAGCTGGATATCCACAAACTTTGAGTTCCAAAACCAGAACACGAGGATACACGAAATTAGAAGTGTCTCTGAAATTAGGTCTGGCTGAATGCAGTGAGATTTACTTTTGAGTAAGAATGCACTGTTAGTTATTCTCGTGTCGATATTTACCTGTAAGATACGTTTTTGCATATTTTTTCTGAAAGATAACTATCCTCCACAACAAAATAACTTGCATTTATTCTTTGACCAAAATGATCGATGACCGCTTTACACCTGTTTGGAAAATAAGGGGGGAAGTTTTTTTTTAAAAAGCAAAACAATTTTGTCATTGTTAGATTGAGGAATATAAAATATTTACAGACAATTAAAAAATATACCCTAACCAACATGTTTTCTTTCATTTGAGCTTTTAGCATGAATTAAGAGTTTTGTCAGCCTTGTTTTTAGTCAGTTCTTGGTTTTATGTGAAACTCTGTTAACGTGAGAGGAACTCTGTTTCCTTATACTTCCAGGCTTCCTCACATCTCCCTTTTATTTGGTGGTGTATTAGTTACGTAAGAATCATCACAAATGAATATTCAACAGAGGAAACGGTAAATGAACAACATGAACTGAATTAGGGAGAAACAGAGGAATTTATTTTGCTCCTGACAGTTAAGTATTCTTATTTCTACGGCCCAATTTTGTTTTGCTATCAGTTTACTGAATACTGCCAAGAATGCAAGCCAAAATGCTGGAATCACCATTTACATCAAACTAAATTCTTTGCTACTGTTTATGAAACTGTTTTTGTACATTCTTGCATGGAGGAAGAGAGGAGGGGGAAGGTGGATTAAATGTCATATTATGAGACCCCCACAGAAAGAGTCAATTCTCTCTTTCTCTCTCTCTCTTACTCTGTCTCTCTCTGTGTCTGTCTGTGTCTATCTCTCCCTCTCTGTTTCTCTGTGTGTTTGTGTGAGTGTCACTCTCTGTCTGTCTGTCTGTCTCTGTCTCTCTTTCTCTCTCTCTGTCTTTCTCTGTGTCTCTCTGTCTGTCTCTCACCTTGTCTCTGTGTCTCTCTGTGTGTCTCTCTGTGTCTGTGTCTCTCAGTCTCTTTCACTCTCTCACTCTGTCTCTGTCTGTCTGTGTCTCTCTTTCTGTGTGTGTGTGTGTGTGTGTGTCTGTCTGTGTGTGTGTGTGTCTGTTTCTCTCTGTGTGTCTGTGTCTGTCTGTCTGTCTGTCTATCTATCTATCTATCTATCTATCTATCTATCTATCATCTATCTATCTATCATCTATCTATCTATCTATTTATCTATCTATCTATCATCTATCTATCTATCTATCTATCTATCTATCTATCTATCTATCTATCTATCTATCTATCATCTATCTTTCTTGCTTCATCATTCAACAACGGCTAATGCCAGAGATTTGTTCACGAGCAGAGAAAAAGAACTCAACGTCCCACTTAAAACCAATCTTTACTTTCTTTTAAAAAAGGAGGATCAGCAGAAGAATTCTCTCAAGTGCCAGGCTCAAATAAGGAAGCCACTTATACAATGACATTATCAGGTCTCTCTGTCATCTGATATCTGTTCAGACAATGAATCATACAGAACCTCCATTGACCTTCTTCAATGTGTCTAGATAAAAGGATGAAAATTAGAATCCATCTCCTTGCCAAGTGCCACCCGTTATAAATGTACTTTATAGGGCTCATTATCCAAACTAATGGACTAAGGGCGACATCCTTGAAATGGACTTACCAGCACTGACAAAGCCAGCAAGCAATAATTCAGGAAAGATATGTAAATTACAGTGTTTGCTATATTTTTTAATTATTATTGTGAAAAGACAAATTTACATTTGTCATTTCGCTTGGAGGCCGGCAGCTTCTTTGGAAACACGCTCCAAGCAGAACAGGGACGGTGGTTTTTAAATGTAGATCACAAAACCCACACATACAAATTGAAATATTTAAAACCTTGTGGAAATGAAACTCCATAAACAATAGCTATATACCATAAAAAACTGAAAGTTTAAATTAAAAGGGGGAAAGGAAGGTAAAACAGAAAGGAAATGCACTATTCAGCACTCTCAAGGCAAAAGATAATAATAATAATAATAATAATAATAATAATAATAATAATAATAATAATAATAATAATAATAATAATAATAATAATAATAATAATAATAATTCCAAACAGGCAACAAATTAGATTGGCTTTTGGCTGCAATAGCAGAAATACAATTCTTGGTTTAATTAGGACTGACTATAGATAGAAAACACTTTATGCCCCCCTCCTCCCCCCCCTCTCCTTGGCATTATTTTAAGATATAAACGCAGATATCCACACTTCTGGAGACACAAGCCTTATCTGCTGTAATTGAGAATGTAGTCTTGGAAGGACAAATGTTAAGTATGGGGATAGCCAAGTTTATTAATCCAAAGCCATCATTTGGTTCAACCTTAGGACCAGGAGACCTGCCAAATAGAAAGCTGCATGATACAAAGATTTGTATCATCCAGAACAGGGCACTCTGAGGACCAGAAGCAACTTCCCAACTTCCCTTCTGTTTGGGTAAATTAGTGCGAGGCAGGAAGGATGAGGATAACACGTTAAGTTCTAGTTAAGGTATTGCTCATGCCTATATAGAGGAATTGGCACTAGATAGTCAATGGAATTCAGGAAGGGTTGGACTTAGACCATCCATCCATCCATCCATCCATCCATCCATCCATCCATCTATCTAAAAATGGCTGTGTGTGTGTATGTTCCAGCATAATTCTGGAATGCCTCAAGCAATTTCAACCAAACTTGGTACACAGATGACTTACTCTCTGGAAAAAGATACTGTGGGGGTAAGATACCCCTAACACCCCTTGGGGTGTGTTTTCTGTTAAGATGCAGCCTGTTGTGCCTTAAAATGGCTTCTACTGTACTGCTGTAAAATGGCCTCTACTGTAAAGCGCAGCGGAGTTACCATGGTAACGGCTTCACAGTACTCCACAAGGGGGCTCACTCTGGTAACATTAGAAATTACGTTTGGTCCAGACATTTTCCCTCTATAAATAAATACCTGGGCAACGCCGAGTTATCAGCTAGTGGGAACATAAAGGACTCTAGGCTGATTACTCTCTTGACTCCATCCCCAGCCTCTGCCTGTCCTTCTCCTACACTTGGGGTTGTGTGGGAGTCTATGGGCAAGGAAAATCTGGAATCGTCAGTCACCTGATTTCCAACTTTCAAAGTGTGATTGCTATAAATACATATGAAGAGTCTGATGAATCTAATCAGAGGCCTGTCTGGCTCCAAATTCTACCTCTGCACACTGTCTCCCAAGTGCACAACGAGGACATAAGAGCTGTGACATCTTCATGCTCATATTCCAGAGAGCTCTGGAACTAACTGAGGCAAGCCTAATCTTCAGTAGATTTTTCTAACCTTCCTTCTAAGGTACGAAGCTTGGCCATCACAGCAACCTGACTCAAAGCCAAAAATGTGACTTAGTTGATTTTTGGATTAGTGCTGTGAATTTAGCCACTTCGTGAATAAAATGGTTTGGGATGGAATGGAATAGAATTGGAAATAGAAATAGAAAAACAGCATTGGAAGGCACCTCGGAGGTCTTCTAGTCCAGTCCCCTGCTTGAGCACAAGACCCTATACCAATGATGGCTAGCCTTTTTGTCGTTGTGTGCCGAAAGTGCGCTTGTGCATCCATAATGCAATGTGTGTGTGAGAGACCCCCGTGTGCACACACATTTTTTTCTCAATTTTACCCCGTCCCCCGTCGCACTCTATAAGCTTCCTAAAGGCTATCCATGCTATTTGTAAAATGAAAAATGGGCCAGCTTTTGCGAAAAACGGGCCGTTTTTGGCTCAATTTTACCCCCATCCCCACCTCCCCAGGAGTACTCTGCAAGCTCCCTAAAGGCTATTCATGCCTTTTTGGGGGGGAAAACGGGCCCATTTTGGGAGGTTTGCAGAGTGCAAAAACTTTTTTTTTCCTCTTCAAAACCTTGCTGTGTCTTATACTCTGGTGCGTCTTATACTTCGAAAAATACGGTAATTGTTCTCACTGTCAGGAATTCCTTCTTATTTCTAAGTTGGATCTCTCCTTCATAAGCTTTCATTTGTTGCTTCCAGCTCTGCCTTCAGGTGCTTTGCAATATATTTACTATAGCTTAGATAGTTATGGTTAAGCAAAACATTGTATTCGCATAGTATATGAACTCAGTCCCGCTCTGATGGTACCAAATTTAACATGTTGACTATATTATGTAGGAGGAAGCTCTTGGGCCTTATCTTTTCTGAATCCTCCCTTCAACTTAAATGTATTATCCCAGATTTTGGTGATGTAATGGAGCGTGTATAATTGTATAAGTCTATATTATATCTTCCCTTAGCTACTCTTTTTCCTAAGCTGAGTTGCTCCAAATTTCACATTTCCTTCAAAGAGAATTGCCTTAGCTTCTTAATCATCCCATCCCCTCTTTTTAAAAACTCTACAACACCCTCTTTTTTCCACAAATGCGGAGATTAGATTGTAATTGTTCAACAAAGTCAACAGGGGGGGGGGGAATGGCATTTTAAACTCAGCATTAAATTTATCTTTACGACAACAATATGGGCTGGCATACCTTGTTTTTCATCAATTACCTATAGAACCCTAATTTCCCCCCCCCCCCAAGTAGGCTCATCCCAAACTTATCTGATTATCATTAGAGCTGGAGGAAAAAACCCTTAAAAGATTAAAGCCTCTTGAATCAAGTTTGATTTTTAGCTATTTCAGCGGCACATCTGTGCAATTTTCATGGGAACGGTCTGGAAGTGATTTGCCATTTTGCCGCAAATCTCATCTTCTCATTCTGGGGAACTATAATCCACCCAAATGGGATTGCGCACCCAACCCCCTGTGATGCTCCAGCTGCTCGGCGGAGCATGGCGCAGGTGCCGTACGCTGAGCGTGCATGCGCAAATGGCCCGGTTAGCTCAAATAGAGGTAAGGAACGAGGGTGAGCGAGCCCTCCAAAGCGCTGTTCCGGTACGGTGGCTGCTGCTCCCAGCAGCCACCGGTACGCCCGTACCGGGGTGTGCCGCCCGGAACCCACCACTGCTCCCCTCCCAGGAGTCTCCACACAGTGTGTTTTAAATGTGAGGTAAGTGCAGGGCCCACACGGAGGCTCGCGGAGGGGAAAAACGGGCCTTCCGGAAGGCTGGGAAAGGGCCCATTTCCAGCCTACGGAGGGTCTCCCAAGCTCGAGAGTAGTCGTTTTCGCCCTCCAAGAGGCTCAAGGAAAGCCTCCAAAGCTTGGGGAAGGCGAAAGCGCCCCCGCCCCCCCACCGCATGGTACAGGAAGCCAAGTAGGCCACACCCACCATGGCCATGCCCACCCAGCAACCGGGCAGAGAACCCATTGCTGAAATTCCTGGTGGATGTGGTGCACTCCACATAAGGTGGCCCTCCAGGTGTTGCTGAGCGACTATTAGCAGCTCTCTACCATGCTGGATGGGGCGGTTGGGAGTTGGAGCTCAACAAAATCCAGACATCCTGCCCACTACATATCGCTCACAGATGCCGTGGTACATGGCATGGTCAACCACATCCACTTTCTTGTATCAGCTAATGTCCCATCCATTTTTCCCCCCAGTGACAATTTGATAAGAATTTCCGGGATGTGGTTTTATGGTTTTGATTTTGGTTAACAATGTAAGGGTACCATTTTGATGAGTTGGGAGCTGCTACGTACAGGATAGAGGAAGGCTACATCCCCTACCCTTTGGGTCCGAGTTCTGCATGGGAAACAACCAAATACAGATAGGAGTCACACTAAAGGAAACCCATCTGAAGCTACTCCATTATCCAGGGATCTCAAAACCTGGCAACTTTAAGACTTGTGAACTTCCAGATATGGCTGGCTGAGGAATTCTGGGAGTGGAAGTCCACAAGTCTTAAAGTTGCCAAGTTTGGAGACTTTAGTTCTATGCCTAGAAACCAGAAAGGTAAATTAGCCATAGAGTCATTCCCTATCTTGTTTATTATATGACTGGGTGATAACCCAGCGTTTCCCGGGTATTTATTTATGGTGGGAAAATGTCCGGACCAAACGTAATTTCTAATGTTGGATTTTCCCCCTTACCAGAAGGAGACCCCTTGTGGAGTGCTGTGAAGCCGTTACCATGGCAACTCTGCTGCGCTGTACAATAGGATACATTCTTCAGCAGTACAGTAGAAGCCATTTTAAGGCACAACAGGCTATATCGTAAGAGAACACACATCCTGAGGGGTGTTAGGGGTATCTTACCCCCACAATATTTTTTTCCAGAGAGTAAGTCATCTGTGTGCCAAGTTTGGTTGAAATTGCTTGAGGCGTTCCAGAGTTATGCTGAAACATATACACACAGCCATTTTTATATTTATAGATATTTAAATAACCCAAATTCTGGTTAAGGCACTATAATATAATATCACAACATTTAGTTGATAAAATTAAGTGCAGATGTCATGATAAACCGAACCCCCCTGTGCTTTAGTACACTGAACAAACTGGTCACGTTTTGCGCTTTGCACCGTCCCACTGGTATAAATTTTGCAGCCCCCAAACATCCGTTGATTTGGTTCCAACTTTACAAAAAAAAAAAGTTGCTCAAAAGTCCCAATACTGGTGAAAAAATAATTCATTCTAGGCTAAGAGGGCAGCGTGGTTTATGACAACAATCTACCTAAAAACTCATTAAAGCTTTTTTTCTCTTAGAGTGACATGCATTATCAGCAGAGATTAATCTGTTGAATCTTTAGGTGAGCTTCATTTTTTAAAAACGCAATGACAGAGGGCTTTGTTGTCATCTGATGAAAATCAATTAGAGTAGGTAAGGCCACAAGGAAAACTAACATCACTCATCACCAAACCCCTGGCAACTGAAAATGATCTGTCTTCCAAGCTTGGTTGATCAGGAGGCTGCAGTAATATCAGAGGGAAATTAATTTAGTTTCTTTATTCTAAACCCACTTTCCCAGTTCTGGAGGACCTATACACAAATTATTTTTAATCAAGGTTGATGTGTTATTAATACCAAGGAAGATCTTTGAAGAATCGTTTTTTTTTAAAAATAAGACCCTGGCATTTTTCATCTCGTAGTTGCATTTATGTTAAGAGAGAGAGAGAAGGTTACCTCGCTCAAGACTTACCTTCTAAGTTCTTTGTCTAACACGAGACACTTTATGGCATGCCGGAGGCAATAGATCCCACCAAATACCGCACACATCCTAAAGGAGCATCAGAAATCAAGAAAAAAAGGCACCAGGTTTAGAGAGCTTGTCTATTTTATTTTTTAAATAAACAAAAATGTTCGATTTGTTTAAATTGATCCATGAAATAGGAAGCATTGCAACCTCCAATAAGTTGTTAATTTAATACAAATATGTCAGGAATAATCACCTAGGCACAGTTGCATATCATGTAAGGGGAAATCAAGGTAGAGATTGAGCTAATAATCTTGGTTTAGAGCTGGCTTGCCATCCTGACCTATTTGGGTCAATTTAACAGTAAGTGTGGACTTGTATATAACAGGACGCGGTGGCTCAGTGGCTAAGACGCTGAGCTTGTCGATCAGAAAGGTTGGCAGTTCGGCAGTTTGAATCCCTAGCGCCGCGTAACCGAGTGAGCTCCCGTGACTTGCCACAGCTTCTGCCAACCTAGCAGTTCGAAAGCACGTAAAAATGCAAGTAGAAAAATAGGAACCACCTTTGGTGGGAAGGTAACAGCGTTCCGTGCGCTTTTGGTGTTTAATCATGCCGGCCACATGACCACGGAGATGTCTTCAGACAGTCCTGGATCTTCTACTTTGAAATGGAGATGAGTCGGGAACGACTAACACATATGTGCGAGGGGAAACCTTTACCTTTATATAACAAGAAGTTATCCTTTATGGGTTGGTTGGCTACTCCCAAGAAAAGAGGAATGCCCTGCAAGGAAACCTTGTTTGTTCACATCATGATTTATTAAACCAGGATTCCTAGAATACAGGATTTCTAGAATACATAAATCAACTCTGCCCAGGTTTATGTAAGAAAAACTTATAGAAGATATCCCAAAACTCAAATCAGATGCCATCTGAATTCTTGGGAGGTTAAGAAGCAGTGAAAAAATAAAGACTAAGTAATCATTAAAACTCTGTATAATCACAAATAATATTTCATTCAAAACTTAGGTTGGGGAAGTGCTGAAATTAAGTTTCTTTCCCCGAAGATCATGGTGAATATAATCGAGAATCAACCTTGAATCATGTCAACTCTCCTTCCTAGGGGAAAATTCTATCTTCTTACCTTAATCAGTTTAAGAGTTTGCCCGCAGAGCTGTTAACTGAGCTCAGCAATAACTAGATCCATGATCAGAGCTCACTTGAAATGACTCTTTTACATGGAGGTGATAGAAGCAACAAAACAAACGTGTCAAGCTTCGAACGGCATTTTTTTTGCTCTTGCAATTATTATCACTTCTCAGCTTGCCAACAAATTATGGTGGGAGGGAAGGGGGAGATAGAGCAAAGCTCCAGACATCAAGATGCCAGCCATGGGAACCAAGGATATTTCGGCAGGTGTTTGCCAGAGCCGAAAAAGACTTTCTCACAATAAGAAGTCTCCATTGGACAATGTGACCCGGCCTAATAATGTAGGGAGAGAGAAAACCTGAACTTTAAGTATGTGGGTTTGCACAGGAAATAATCAGATCTGGCTTTGCCGATATGATGTACTCATCAAAGTTTTGCATTAAGAGATTGGATCGTCTCAACTGTGCTTGCTTTGATAGGGTCCGTCAGTCGGAATGCTGACACATGGGCTACCAAGTTATCTCTAGAAAGCTTTTAATAAAAATGTAGTAAGAGCCAAACTGGATCAGACCTTATGTCCCTATCACGCTTGACTATATGAACTAATCCAATCAACTAGAAGCCTTCAGCATAAGCTGCTAGGGAGGACAATCCTCATCTGCTAGTTACTTCCTACCATGTTCACAACCCAGCCGTTCACCCCTGAGGCTGTGCCCGGCTCTTTGGGAGCCCGCTTGCAAGAGAGCAGCCGCCCTGCAACCCCCCTCTCCAGCTGGGCATAGCACTGCTCACCAACCTAGCAGTATCTCAAAGGCGCCAAGCAACGCAATCACCTTTGCTCCACCCCGGTTCCTGCGGCTTGGCACCTTCGGGATACCGCTAGGTTGGTGAGTGGCGCTCTGCATGGCCAGAGGGTGTGTGTGTGTCCAAGGGGCTTATTTGCGGGGAGGGTTTATATTTTTGCCCACCAGAAAAATGTGGCATGGCCTTATTATCAGGACATGTCATATTTTCGGGGAAACACAGTAGAAACCAGTTTCGTTGCCTAGGATTCAGAAAATAATTTTTAAAAGTCATATCTATCAATAGTCCATTAACAGCCTGGCCTTACCCATTTTTCATCTGCTCTGAAGCCTCTGACCAGGGTTCATTCAGACATGGCTTACCGGATAAATCTGATCCCACACAATGCAGCGATCAACCACATATGAAGCCGAATCCAAGGCGATCAGATTACTCCGAATGTGAGCTGTCCATGAGCTTACTTGGGTGCAAATGAGGTAGAGGATGGCATTTTGTGTCATGACAACATGGTGCAAAGGTTTTGACTGTGCCCAAAATCGTTAACGGTTATGGCATTGTCTCCATGATAATGCCCTAACATAGGGGTCGGCAACCTTAAAACACTCAAAAGAGCCACAAAAGTCCTAACCGGAAGCCCCCGGTTCAATTCTGGAGCTGACCGGAAGTCCGGTTCCCCCACCATAGAGTCTTCTCCTAGCATGGCATCTTTTTTCCTCTGCCTACCGGATGTCCAGTTTCCCCACCACCACCACCATAGAGTCTCCTCCTAGCACGGCATCTTTTTTCCTCTGCCGACCGGAAGTCCGGTTCCCCCACCATAGAGTCTCCCCCTAGCATGGCGTCTTTTTTCCTCTGCCGACCGGAAGTCTGGCTCCCCACAACCATCACAGAGTCTCCTCCTAGCGCAGCGTCCTTTTTCCTCTGCCTGTCCTAACCAAAAGCCCTATCAATTGTGGAGCCGACTGGTGACAGGGAGCCCTAGGAGAGGGATGAAAGAGCCGCATGTGGCTCCAGAGCCGCAGGTTGCCAACTCCTGTCCTAACACCTCGAGGTTTGTTACAAACATCAACAGAACGCAGGGACAAATGTCTGTATTTCACTAACGGTTACTAGTGGCTTCACATTAAAAGAGCACCGGGGTGATTTCTGTTAATAAAATCTGGTGGCTCCACCTCCTGCCGTCATTGCCGTTCCGCTTCCTACTGACCAAAATCCACTGACTTACCGGCCTGCTCTTAAAAATAGCCTCTTTCGACTAGAGATTGTCACCCCAGATCCCTGGCTGGAAAACGACAATCAAGATCGAGTGACAAATGATGAGGCAGATGTTGGAACAATGCCTTTGTGCCTTCAATACAGGTCCCCTCTCTCAATTAAAAGAAAGGTCGCCCAATGCAAAACCGGAGTGACTTAGCAGCTTAAAAGCAAAGAGAGGGAAATACTACGAAAGGCAGCACCGAATGAAAAAGTTGAATCTTTTTTGCCTATAAAATATGAAAAAAATATATGTCTTTCCAAAAGAGAAATAATCAGATTTGTTTCTCCCAATTAATAGGAGGCAAGAGTTTTTTTGGCAAACCCAGCAGAGGAAACTAAACTTGTGTGTTTGTTGGAGAAACGTCTGCTGAAAACAATAAAACAACGAGTGACATGCAGCAACTCACAACGGCAGCAAAAGCACTTAGTAATCCCCCCCCACTTCCAGTTAAATCACTTTTTCCTCTTTTTTCCCCCCTGCCACATCCAGCTGAATCAACAAGTTGAAAAGCTGAGCCGCCAGGATTATTTTCATACTTGGGAGGAGAGGAGCTGAAATATGGCATTAATAAAGGTAAAGCACATATGCGTGCTAGTCGTTCCTGACTCTAGGGGGCGGTGCTCATCTCCGTTTCAAAGCCAAAGAGCCAGCGCTGTCCGAAGACGTCTCCGTGGTCATGTGGCCGGCACGACTAAACGTGCTTCCTATTTTTCTACTTGCATTTTTTACATGCTTTCGAACCGCTACGTTGGCAGAAGCTGGGACAAGTCACGGGAGCTCACTCCGTTACGCGGCGCTAAGGATTTGAACCGCCGAACTGCCGACCTTTCTGATCTACAAGCTCAGTGTTTTAGCCACTGAGCCACCGCGTCCCTACGGCATTAATAGACAGTTTTTAAAAAGAAATTGGAAAAGTTGAAATCTATTGTGACAACCAACTCCATTATCATATCCATGTTTATTCCCCCCACCCCCCAACCCTTCCTTTATTTAAAATACACCAAACTCAAGAGGCTGGTTTGGCTGGGACCCAAGCACAAAGTACTTCGGGATTACTATTAACCCTAAATAGACATTTAAACTGATATTCTTCTAATTAATTGGCTACTGTCTCTGCCAATGATTCCCCCTCTGCTGAAAGATCACGCTTGCTCTGCACTCCGCTTCAACTCTGCCCTCCTGACATCAAACCACATTACAGCTAAATTAACAGTTGTGAAAATTTTTGCCCTGCTAGTCACCGCTCTGCTCCCCCCTGCCCCCCCCCGTCCTCCCTAGCCTTCAAATGCCATTTCAGTTTCTATCGCGGCAGGGGGAGAAAAAAGGAAGGGGGGAAAAAAAATCAGCCGCTGCAATTTCTAATACAACAGCACAACAATGGGGCCCATTAATAGCCGAACTTCTGACAGCGCCGTTCCCCGTGATTTATGAGTTTGTATATAATTTGATTATTCTATTAATTCTACTGATTACTGCTAGAGCTAATCCAGTGAAGGTCACTCCCTAAAATAAATCTTCATTACTCTTCCGCAGAAAATAACTGCCTCTAACGGGTTGTTTTCTTTAATTAAAACATGAATGTTACAAGAGGCTTAGGGCTTGGCGTGTCTGGTGCCGGGCGGGAGGCTGACAAGCCCCCGGGAGAGTCTCTTGGATCAGAACATTGGGAAGAAGGCAATAAAAACAATTCAAAGGCATCTTTATCAGATGCTGTCAAGCTACTGCGTTTCCCCCCGAAAGTAAGTCCTAACTTGGATAACCATTTGTCTGAAGTGGTGTAGGGTTTCCTGCCTGAGCAGGGGGGTTGAACTAGAAGACCTCCAAGGTCCCTTCCAACTCTGTTATTCTATTCTATTCTATCCTATTCTTTCATTCTAATATCTATTCTATTCTTTCATTCTAATATCTATTCTATTCTACTCCTTCATTCTAATATCTATTCTATTTTTTCATTCTAATATCTACTCTATTCTATTCCGTTTCATTCCATTCTTTCATTCTAATATCTATTCTATTCTATTCTTTTATATTCTTTCATTCTAATATCTATTCTATTCTATTCTTTCATTCTAATATCTATTCTATTTTATTCTATTTTTTCATTCTAACATCTATTCTGTTCTATTCTTTCATTCTAATATCTATTCTATTCTTTCATTCTAATATCTATTCTTTTATTCTATTCTATTCCATTCTTTCATTCTAATATCTATTCTATTTTATTCTATTCTATTCCATTCTTTCATTCTAATATCTATTCTATTCTACTCCATTCTTTCATTCTAATATATATTCTATTCTATTCTATTCTATTCCATTCTTTCATTCTAATATATATTCTATTCTATTCTTTCATTCTAATATATATTCTATTCTATTCTTTCATTCTAATATATATTCTATTCTATTCCATTCTTTCATTCTAATATATATTTTATTCTATTCTATTCTATTCCATTTTTCATTCTAATATCTATTCTATTCTATTCTTTCATTCTAATATCTATTCTATTCTATTTCTATTCTATTTTTTCATTCTAATATCTATTCTATTTTATTCCATTCCATTCTTTCATTCTAATATCTATTCTATTCTTTTATATTCTTTTGTTCTAATATCTATTCTATTCCATTCTTTCATTCTAATATCTATTCCATTCTATTCTATTCTTTCATTCTAATATCTGTTCTATTTTATTCTATTCCATTCCGTTCCATTCTTTCATTCTAATATCTATTCTATTCTATCTTATCCGACCCTATTCCATTCCATTCCATCTTGAGTTTTACACTTGTGCCAATATAAGTCTTACCCCCAAAATAAAGCCTAATTAAGACACCGCCAACTCCAGGTAAAAATTAAGCTAGGTTGAGGAGGGAGGGGGTGAAGCTGCCCTACTACTTACCTTCGGGCAGTTGCAGCCAGGCCTCGCAACCCCCACACATCCTTGCACTGAAAAATGTGACTTCTAACTGTTTTTCACAGTTACCACCTCGTGGTCATGGGATCAAAATTCTGACTGACTCGTATTTAGGGAGGGAGGAAGGAAGGAGAGACAAGGAAGGCCAGGAGGGAGGGAGGGAGGGAAGGAAAGAAGGAAGGAAGGAAGGAAGGAAGGAAGGAAGGAAGGAAGGAAGGAGAGACAAGGAAGGCAGGAGAGACAAGGAAGGCCAGGAGGGAGGGAGGGAGGGAGGGAGGATAGAAGGAAGGAAGGAAGGAAGGAAGGAAGGAAGGAAGGAAGGAAGGAAGGAAGGAAGGAAGGAAGGAAGGAAGGAGAGCCAAGGGAGGCAGGGAGGCAATAGCACTTAGACCTATATATTGCTTCTCAGTGCTTTACAGCCCCCTCTAAGTGGTTTACTGTTGCCCCAGATAATGTGGTTCCTTATTTTACCGACCTCGGAAGGATGGAAGGCTGAGTCAAACTTGAGCCTGATCCGATTGGTGCTACACAATGTTTTGCTTAGCTGAAGGAGAAAGGCATGGATGGCTTCATAAACTACAATAACTTATCCAACATGGTTTACAAAACAAGGTGATTCTTTGGCTTAATGTGTTGTGTGAATGCTCCCAAAGACTACACCATGCTGGCTTTCTTAGCCATCCGCTGTCCTAGGAGGAACCTGAGCAGAATTGCTCCTCCAGAAGCCTCTGAGTATCTGATCTAATTGGGTGTTAAGAGAATATATATATTAAAAAACCCACCAAAAATCAAGAGATCCCTGGACCAGGAGATGGATTTAATCATCTTGTAATATCTTAAACACAACCACAATTGAGCTCAAAATTTCCGTTGCTAAACGAGACACTTATTAACTATGCTGTGCGTCATTTTACGACCATTCTTGCCCATTTGTTGAATCACTGCCGTCCTTAAGTTAGAAACATGGTTGCTAAGTGAATCTGGCTTTGGGTTTGGCGTGTTAGAAGGTCGCAAAAGGAAGTCACATGACCCTGCGGACATTGCCACAGTCATAAATGTGAGTCAACTGCCCGGCGTCTGAATTTTGATCGCCACGGGGATATGGCCACAGTCACAAGTGTGAAAAACGGTCATAAGTCACTTTTTTCAGGGCTGCTGTTAATGTCAAACAGTCACTAAGCAAACTGGGGTAAGTCGAGGACTGCCTGTATACAGCAACTGACTATTTAACAACAACAACAACAACAACAACATCTCCAAGTATTCTGAACGGTCTTTTCCGAGAAAGTGTTTCCTCCCAACGGATTGTGAAGTAGAACTCTCACAAAGGCCTTTGTGTGCTTAGGAGGCATGTTTCAACACAAAGGTTATTTTCAAATTAAAAGGCCTGTCCTGTCAAAACTTGAGAAATAATACGGGCAAGGACAACAAAAGCATTCCATAGCTTTATTAACGACAGCGCTCACTGATCTGTGAATAACCGAGAGAAAAAAAGGGAAGATTATTGAGTTACTTTACCAATCTATCCATCCATCACTGGACAGCAGGTCTCAGACGTGATGGATTGTCTCACTTCACTGATATTTGTCCCAAAGTAAGATTGGAAGGAAGGAAGGAAGGAAGGAAGGAAGGAAGGAAGGAAGGAAGGAAGGAAGGAAGGAGAAAGGGAGGGAAGGAAGAAAAGAAGGAGGGAGGGGAAGAGGGAGTGGGGAGGGAGGGAAGGAAGAAGGGAGGGAGAGAGGAAGGAAGGAAAGAAGGAGAGAGGCAGAGAGGGAAGGAAGGAAGAAAAGAAGGAGAAAGGGAGGGGAAGAGAAAATGGGGAGGGAGGGAAGGAAGGAAGGAGATAGGCAGAGAGGGAGGGAAGGAAGGAAGAAAAGGAGGGAGGGAGTGAAGAGGGAAGGAGAGAGGAAGGAAGGAAGGAAGGAAGAAGGGAGGGAGGAAGGAAGAAAAGAAGGAGAGAGGGAGAGAGGGAAGGAAGGAAGAAAAGAAGGAGGGAGGGAGGGAGGGAGGAAGGAAGGTAAAAACACACTCCTCCACCAAACACAAGTGCGGTCATGCTTTTCATACTTTTAACAGACATCCTGAGAATGCAAAACTCACTCCAGAAAGAGGTTCAATCAAAACAATTTCATTGCTATGGTTAAAAGTTCTGCTACCAAGAATAATAATAATTTAAAAAATGAAATAGATGCAAAGTAAAAAAAAAAAAAGGAAACTAACTAACTGCAGAAAGGTGGTTCTCGATTTACGACAGCAATGGAGCGAGAAATTTGTTAAGCGTTAAGCAAATTCTGCCCATTTTACTGTGACTTACAACCAGTCCCTGCACTTAACATCTGTCACAAACACGTGACGTGATCAAAAGGAGGGCGCATGGCAACCAGAGGCTCCTGTCCCGACTGTGGTTATAAGTGGAGGACCTCTGTAGTGGTGATTTCAGAAGCTGCTTTGAATTCAGTTTGTTCCATTTCGCGTCGATATCCTAGCCCAGTGATGGCGATCCTTTTGGGCACCGAGTGCCGAAAAGGGAGGGCACGCATGTGGACAGGACAATGAGTCCCAAAGGGGGAGCACTTCACCAACGGGGAAAACCAAGTGCCGAAAAAGGAACACTTCACGCATGCGTGTTCCTCTGGGCCGCAACCAGGAAGAGGAGCTGCCCAGGGGGCATGCGCGTGCCGGAAAATGAACTTCCAGTCTCCGGCACGCATGGCAGTCTTCTGCTTACTGCTGCGCATGCCCATGCATGCTCAAGCTGGAAAAAGGAAGACCAGTTCTTCCGGTTTTCAGCATTGCCGCACGCACAAATCCTAGCTGATCGTGCACGCCAGAAACCCAGAAAAGGAACGGGCGAGGCTGGGCGTGCCAGGCAACATGGCTCCGTGCCCCACTTTGGGCACGCATGCCATAGGTTTGCCATCATGGTCCCAGCCGCTGATTTCCCACCAACTAAGACGCTTCTTTCTGCAACTCAACGCAGAGCTCCTGTTCTCTTCCTTCTACCTTCCGTGCGAGAGGCAGGCACAGAATGCAAATCGGCTCTTTAAAACTGGTGATAGCGGTTTTCATCATGCTTGGAATTGGGTGTCATTTATTATTAAATTGCCAATTAACACCTCTGCGTATCTTGTAAAGTCAAGGATCTGGGAGACAGAGAGGTCTTGGGTTTGCAGACGGAGAGAACCCGCGCATTAAAACATGCGCACCCGTGATTAAATCAGCCTTATATGAACTTTGGGTCTTCAAAATGTGAGGTGGCAGCGCCAGGATTGTCTGGGGTAATGGGAAAGAGGTCCAGCATGGCTGCAGAAGGTTAAATTAAAGGATTTGTTTATTTACTAAGAAACCAAGTTAGTTAAGATTTTATACTTTTCACCAGCTTTCTTTTAGGCCTGAGTTACGTACAGGAATCGAACAATTAAAAAGTTGCCATCTTCTACACTGGAGCCAAAGAAAAGTAAGAAGCAAATATCAGGAAAACCTTTTTAGCCCTTAGTCTTGGCAAAAGCTCAATGCTATCTGGGATTATCCGCATCAAACTGGATCCAGCAAAATTTCCCACTCCTTAACCTTAACACGCCATACACGCGGTGGCTCAGTGGCTAAGACGCTGAGCTTGTTGATCAGAAAGGTTGGCAGTTCAGAGGTTCGAATCCCTAGCGCCACGAGTGAGCTCCCGTTACTTATCCCAGCTTCTGCCAACCTAGCAGTTCGAAAGCACCTAAAAATGCAAGTAGAAAAATAGGAACCACCTTTGGTGGGAAGATAACAATGTTCCATGCACCTTCGGTGTTGAGTCATGCCGGCCACATGACCACGGAGACGACTTCGGACAGCGCTGGCCCTTCGGCTTTGAAACGGAGATGAGCACTGCCCTCTGGAGTCTGGAACGACCAGCACGCATGAGTGAGGGGAACCTTTTACCATACAAACTGTGGCTTCCCCTTTAGGAAACAGAGAATTGGGCATCACTTAATGTACATTTGTTGGGCGTCTGTAAAGATTCTCAGTCATCCAGATGGTGATAGCACTGATGATGTTCTCTAGTTGGATTATGAAATGTCTGCTAGCAAATAACCAACCTCGGAGAGCAGCAAGGACCCCAAAGTCCTCCTTGTCCTCCCCTTCTCCACCTCTTCCTCCACTCCACAAACCCCACTCCTTTCTAGTATTGATGATGTTCCCTAGTTGGATCATGAAATGTCTACAAGAAATCAACCAAGCTAAGGGAGGAGCAAGGACCCCAAAGTCCTCCTCTTCCTTCTTCCCCCCTCCTCCCCTTCTCCGCCTCCTCCACTCCACAAACCCCACTCCTTTCTAGCACTGATGATGTTCCCTAGTTGGATCATGAAATGTCTGCAAGAAATCAACCAAGCTCAGAAAGCACTAAGGACCCCACAGTCTTGCTCCTCCTCTTCCTCTCCCACTCCTTTCTAGCACTGATGATGTTGCCCAGTTTGGGTAATGAAATATCCGCAAGAATACAACCAAGCTCAGAGAGAACCAAGGACCCCACAGTCCTCCTTCTCCTCCCTGCAACTGCCCTACCTTCTTCGCTCTGATGATGTTCCTTAGTTGGGTAATGAAACATCTTCATGAAACAACCAAGCTCAGAGAGCACCAAGGACGCCAACCGTTCAATCCTGAGCTTCTAATCAAACAACTATCTGGATCTTACTGTGCTCAGGCTAAACTTTGTGACTCAGCATTGTGTTATTATTCTTTAGAATAGTTCCATGACAGACAGTGATTCAAAGATTTTTCTCTAAACATCAAGTCCATCTCGTACTCTAGAAAAATCTAAGTATCTCTTTGTGTGGTTTTTGGAGACCAAGAGGAGGGGAGGGAAGAAAAACACCCTCCAGGAAGAAAACTAGCCGATTGCCCTTCTTTTGGAACAATGGAATGCTTTCATTTTTATTGCCAGATGTATTTTTGAAACCCCATCATAAAAGTTGTCAGAAGTTTCCATCCTCCACGGAAGGGAGACTCCTTCCATCAAAGGAAAGGAATCCGAGGTTCCAATTCACTCAGTTACGGAAAAGAAACCCATAATAGTAATAATGATGATGATGATGACGATGATAGCAAGAAGATTGCACAAACTGACTACAAGCAGCGGCATGACAAAGTAGCAACAATGGTGCTTTGGAAGATCTGCAAGAAATATCATTTGCCTGTAAGCAAGAACTGGTGAGACCATAAAATAGAGAAAGTTATAGAAAATGAAGAAGTTAAATTGCTCTGGGACTTCAGAATCCAGACAGAAAAGGCACCTGCCACATAACACCCCGGACTTAACAGTTGTCGGTAAGAAAGACAAAAAAAGTCTGGCTAGTGGATGTGGCAGTGCCTGGAGACAGCAGAAGAGAAGAGAAAGAACTGGAGAAGATAACAAAATACGAAGACCTACAAATAGGAATAGAACGATTATGGCAAAGGCAAGCAAGGGTAGTACCAATAGTCATAGGCGTCTTTGGTGCAGTCCCAAAACAACTGGAGCGCCACTTGAACGCCCTGGGCATTGACAAATTTGCCATCAGTCAACTGCAGAAGGCGGTTTTACTCAGAATTGTTTCCATCCTGCAACAATATTTGTAACACCGTCAAACCGGTAGATTTGCCCATCCCAGGTCCTTGGTAAGGACTCGATAGGTAGGCAAAAATGCCAAACCCAGACTGAACATCTGGCTGACTGTGCAAATAATAATAATAATAATAATAACAACAACAACTTATATCAACTTATAACAACTTATATCCACCGACGTTACCTTAACAGTTCCTAGGTCCTTGGTTAGGACTCGAGCTGTTGAGTTACCAACCAGCCCCAAAAGCTGTGAATCTCACCAATGATTAACCTAATAATAATAATATAAAATAAATAAAATAATAAAATCACAAAATACCAGGATTTGCAATTTGAGGTTGAGCGACTGTGGAAAAAGAAATCACGTGTTGTCCCAATTGTAATTGGAGCCCTTGGAGCCATACCTAAAGGGCTACCTCGCTATTTGGAAATTCTAAATTTACCTGACTTGAACATTCTGACTCTACAAAAAAACACCCTACTTGCAACAACTTATATCCTCCGATGTTACCTTAACAGTTCCTAGGTCCTTGGTTAGGACTCCAGCTGTTAGGCTACCAACCAGCCCCAAAGGCTGTGAATCTCACCAAAGATTAACATAACAACAACAACAACAACAACAACAACAACAACAAGAATAATGGACATGGCTTAAGATGGGAACCATCAAGAAAGAAACGGAAGGTTTAATACTGGCTGCTCAAGAACAAGCACTACAAACTAAAGCCACGAAAGCGAAGATACAAAAATCCACTGACAACCCAAACTGCCGACTTTGCAATAACAAAGTTGAAACACATTTAATATGTGAATGCAGCAAAATTGCACAAACTGATTACAAAGCTAGACATGACCGAGTTGCTCAATTAATCCACTGGTCATTATGTAAAAAATATGATTTACCTGTATCCAGAAAGTCATGGGAACATAAAGTGGAAAAAGTTATCAAAAATGAAAAGGTGAAGATCTTGTGGGACTTTCGAATACAAATGGATCGTCATTTGGAGCACAACACGCCAGATACCACGGTTGAAGAGGGCTGAAGTGTATAGTTAGTTTATTGATATCGCTGTTCCTGGAGATGCCAGAGTCGAAGAAAAAGAACTAGAAAAAATAATGAAATATTGCGACCTGGCCATCGAAACTACATGGCTATGGATGAAGCATGTAACAGTGATACCCATTGTCATCGGGGCACTTGGCACCATGTCCAAGAATTTTACAAGATACATCCACAAATTGCAGCTTCCTGCAATAACACCAGCGGAACTGCCAAAAACTGCGCTACTCACAACATCTTATATTTTAAGAAGGTACTTGGTTGATACCTAGGAGCAAACTGGCAGCAAACCGTATCAACCATTAGCACCAGTCACTGGTATTTGTAATGCATTTTTGAATGTTCAGTTGGCTGAGTTTCATGCTTAATGAATAAAGTATATAATAATAGTAATAATAATAGAAATAGAAGAAGAAGTTGGGTTGGCTCGCAATGTTGCAGAGTTGATGCCCAGCTCATTCGGAATGCATATGACTTACAAATGTCTTTGAATCATTCACATAAATATGCATGCATGCCGTTTATAACGGTAGCCTTGATGAGAAGACACAGGATAACGGAGTGCAAGGAACGCTTAAGAGGGTTACATTAACAGAGAATATGAAGAGGCGGTTAGAAATCACAGGGCAAGTGACACCTTATCCTGATCACCCGCCGATAAAAAAATTTGTAGGCCGTGATGTATAGTCAGAGTTGTTGCCACTTGCTAGACCGGTTGAACGCTCTTCCTGGGAATCTTGCAGGCCAGGCGCAGCTGGGACACACATACCAGGATAGAGGAAGTCAGATACAGATGAACAGTTGGAAAGGAACTTGTAGATCATCTAGTCCAGCGGTCACCAACCGCTGGTCTGTAGAAAACTTATTTACATTTTTTTATATTGCACGAAATCAGGGCTCCTCAAACTATGTGCAATGAACGTTTGTGTTGCTGCAGAGAGTCTCCCCCTTCAGGCTCTTTCAGGGGGGCAGAAATTCCGAATTGGGGTCTGCTTCAGCTTTCTGGTGTGGGGCTTTGGGCGAAGGCTAGAGGGAAGCAGTGCTGGTGGTGAAGAGCCGGAGGGCCTCGTTCCAGTGGGATTGCATCATGGCCTGGAATTGGCTGACCATCTCAGCCCGCTGAGCCTCCAGGCGCCGGTACCTGGCCTTGCACTCCCGCAGCTCTTCCCTCTGCTTGGAAAGCCTATGCTCGTAGTCCTCAGTGAGGTGCTTCTGCTGAGCCTCCTTCTCGATCAGATCCAATTTGAACTGAGCTGTTTTGCCAACTCTTTCTCCTGGTGGCTGCTTAGCTCTAACAACTCTTCCTGTTGGGGCCCTAAGGAGCCCAGGCAGGTGGGCGAGGAGTGGCTGGCAAGGGAGGGGCGAGTGGAAGCTGGTGAGGCGCCCCCTGACGTGAGTGACATCGAGTTGGCCACACCCTCCTAGTCATATCACAACCTAGCCACACCCACCCAGCCAGTCATTGGGGAGATTGTATTAGTGGTCTACAAGATTTAAAATTATGAATTTAGTGGTTCCTGAGGTCCGAAAGGTTGGTGACCCCTAATCTAGTCCAACCCCCAGCCCATACGTAGTCCTCGACGCGCGACAACAATTGAGCCCAAAATTTCTGTCGCTAAGCAAAAAACCATTCGTTAACTTGAGTTTTTACAACCTGATATTACAACCTTTCTTGCCACCGTTGTTAAGTGAATCACTGCAGACGTTAAGTTAGTGACACGGTTGTTAAGTGAATCTGGCTTCCCCGGGGACTTCACTGGTCAGAAGGTCGCCAAAGGGGATCACACGATGCTGCAACCGTCATAAATATGAGTCGGTGGCCAGGCGTCTGAATTTTGATCACATGACCATGGGGATGCCGGAGAAGTCGTATGTGTGAAAAATGGTCATAAGTCACTTTTTCAGTGCCGTTGTAAGTTCGAGCGGACACTAAACGAACTGTTGTAAGTTGAGGACTGCCTGTAGAAGGATGAATTGTAAAGCGGAGGGAATCTTGAAAGAAAGACATACTGGTGTATAAGTTGATGAATATGCAGTAAGAGAGTATTAGACACAAATATGTAGTTAGTTCTCTACTAAGGACCATAATTCAGACCGAACCTCTTGTTGTTAAGCAAGACAGTTGTTAAGTGAGTTGTGCCCCACTTAATGATGTGTGCCACCACTGCTAAGAGAATTGCTGCAACTGTTAAGACAGTCGTACGGTCATTAAGCAAATCCTCCGTTGACTTTGCTTACCAGCTGGGAAAGTTACCAATGGTGATCACATGACCATACAACTGTCATAAGTACATGCCAGTTGCCAAGTGCCCAAAGTTTGATCACGTGACTATAGGAATGCTGCAACGGTCCCCAACTAAGAGTCACTTTCTTGACTTATGTCCATCCAAGTCCAAAGCAACAGAAGGCCTATGAGCCATATTTGCTTAAACAGCAGGTGCATGTTTTCCAACTCAAACGCTTAAAGATACGTCAAAAGGAAAACGAGAAAGACAGTTTTTAAAAAACGAACTAGAGGGCCTAAAAAAAGAGGGAGGGAGGGAGGGAGGGAGAGGGAGAGGGAGAGAGGAAATACACTTACCGACAAAAACACTGAGGGATTTCCCCTTGGCCGTACAAAGGAAACAAGAAGGGGGTATTGCCGTAGCGCCCCAGGCACTGCAGAAATTTTTGAGTGGCCTTCAGCCCATCTAGGGTGCAGCAATCGGCCTCCGAGACCATCGCAATGGAATGCAGAATGAAATGCTGCAGGTTGGGAGTTAACTTCTGGGTTTTCAAATAGTCTGCAAACTTGCGATCCTTCTGAGCTGTCTCAGGAGAAGAGAAGAGAGGAGAAGAGGGGGAGGGGAGAGGGCAAGGGAGGAGAGAGGGGAGGGAAGGGGAGAGGAGAGAAGGGGAAGAGGGCAGGGGAAGGGGGGAGGGCAGGGGAGAGAAGGGGGAGAGTGCAGTGAAAGGGGAGGACAGGAGAAAGGGAGGGAAGGGGAGATGAGAGAAGGGGAGAGGGCAGGGGAGGAGAGGAGAGGAGAGGAGAGGGGGGAGGGAAGAGGAGAGGAGAAAAGGGGGAGAGGGCAGGGGAAGGGGAGGACAGGAGAAGGGAAGGGAAGGGCAGGGGAGGAGAGGAGAGGGGGAAGGGGAAGGGGAGAGGAAAGGAGAGGGGAGGAGAGGAAAAGAAGAGGGGAGGGGAGAGGAGAAGAGGGAAGGGAAGGAAGAGAGAAGAGAAGAGGATTTCAGCATGACCATCTTTATATATATCAAGAAAACACAAGGTGCTCAGTTACAAGTAGTCCTTTACTTACGACCGACCGATTAGCGACCATTCTGTGTTATCTTATTCCAAGGTTCCCAGATCATCACTTTCAGATCTAGGGCTGGCCAACGTGGGCATCATGAACACCAAGGTCCAGACCGAGCACAGAGTTGTCTATAGGTCTCCTCCTATAGGTTCTGACCTATCTGGATGGTCTGAATGTCTCCACCCCAAAAACCCAACAATGTTCAACCACCTGGGAACTCCAGCCGCCTGGCCCTTCCTGAGATGCTCCCATGGAAAATAGGGCCATGAGGTTTTAATACAATAATATACAACAGCAGAGTTGGAAGGGACCTTGGAGGTCTTCTAGTCCAACCCCCTGCCTAGGCAGGAAACCCTATACCGTTTCAGACAAATGGCTATCCAACATCATCTTAAAGACTTCTAGTGTTGGGGCATTCACAGCTTCTGGAGGCAATTTCTGTTCCACTGATTAATTTAGTTTTAGTTTTCAGAGAGTGGAATGGGACCTTTCGTCTCCTACCATCAGCCGCCCCTCCTTCTCCCCCAGCGTTCCTCCTCGGGCGATTCTCCTCTGACTATTCTCCGCAGCTGACACGCCCCCCCCCACTCCTTGGCTCTTGGCAATGGCCCATAGCGCCTCTGTCCCACAAGCTTCACCTCAGAGAGGTTCCATTCATTGAAAAATAAGGAGACAGAGGATTTCACCACTCGGGGGAAAAGGTACCCACCTTGGTATTCATCAGGGCGCTGTTCAAAATCCAGGCAAAAGGTCAGAAATCTCATCAGCATTCGTTTTTCCACCATCGTCAGCTGTTTGCTGTTGAAAATGTCCGCTCTGGAACATGGAACCTGAAACAAGAGTTTTGGGTCATCCTCCCTTTACCACATAGGGACGCGGTGGATCAGTGGCTAAGATGCTGAGCTTGTCGATCAGCAAGGTGGGCAGTTCGATGGTTCGAATCCCTAGCGCCGTGTAATGGAGTGAGCTCCTGTTACTTATCCCGACTTCTGCCAACTTAGCACATATGTGCAAGGGAAACCTTTACCTGTTACCTTTTTCCATTTGTCTCAAGCAAAGAGATACAAACGATAGTATCTTTGCAAAGAGGAACTCACAACCGTGGTGCTCACTACTCCCTTGAGAGTCCCACCTGCCCCAACATTAAATGGCCTTTAAGATTTTCCCTCCTTTTTTTATTTTTAATTGTCATGGTTCTATAATTTTTTTTAAAAAAAATCCTAATTTAATTTGTACTTTTAATGTTAATTTTTATACATTGCTTTATTTATCGGTTGTATTATATTGTACGCAGCCCAGGGGCTCTCTTTGAGGGAGTTGGGCGGTTTAGAAATGAGAAATACAAATAAAATAAAAATAATAAAATAATAAAATAAAATAATAAAATAAAATAAAAACAAAAATAAAAACAAAAATAAAAACAAAAATAATAAAATAATAAATAATAATATAATAATAAAATAATAAATAATAAAATAAGATAATAAGATAATAAAATAATAAGACAATAAAATAATAAAATAATAAGATAATAAAATAATAAGACAATAAAATAATAAGATAATAAAATAAAATATAAAATACATACTGAATAGATGGAAGTAAGAGGCAGGAATCAACAGGACCACCACATTCATGAAAATTGCAATAGCAATGGCACTTAAGAATTATATACCGCTTCTTATAATACAATAATAATACAATAGTAGAGTTGGAAGGGACCTTGGAGGTCTTCTAGTCCAACCCCCTGCCTAGGCAGGAAACCCTATACAGTTCCAGACAAATGGCTATCCAACATCTTCTTAAAGACTTCCAGTGTTGGGGCATTCACAACTTCTGGAGGCAACTTCTGTTCCACTGATTAATTGTTCTGTCAGGAAATTTCTCCTCAGTTCTAAGTTGCTTCTCTCCTTGTTTAGTTTCCACCCATTGCTTCTTGTTCTACCCTCAGGTGCCTTGGAGAATAGTTTGCTTAGAAAGGGCTGTAAAGCAATTCTTATTGCTTTACAGCCCTTTCTAAGCGGTTCGCAGAGTCAGCCCATTGGCCCCAACAGTCTGGGTCCTCATTTTACCTAACTCGGAAGGATAGAAGGCTGAGTCAACCTTGAGCCGGTCAGGATCGAACTCTTGGCAGTGGGCAGAGTCAATCTGCAATACTGCACTTTAAACAACAGGGCCGCCACAGCTCAGTGAAAAGGAATGCTTTCCAAAGAGCCGCGAGTTCAGTGTTGTCATCTGGCTGATTCGCGTACCTGTTCCACTCTGCCATCCCTCAGTGCAAGAATCCGGGTGACGTTTTGGAACTCGGCATATCGGCTGACGTTTGACTTAATGAGGAGGTCAATCAGCAACCCTCGGGAATAGAGGAGCTGCAGGAGGGAGAGCGGGAGAAAAAAAGAGAACATGTATGCACATCCTTCCAAGAAAACACGACTGCCGTTGAAATAAAACTTTTTTCTTCCTTGCTGTTATTGCTTGCAAGGAACCCGCTGCCGAGAATGCTGGGCATTTTGGTAAATTACATGTGGCTCTTCTCGCTGAGGAAACCGGAACGCGGACAGTCTTAAAAATAAATAATGACATTTTGAAAAGCAGCAGCAAATCAGCCCTGGGCAGCTGGAGGAAATAACCTCAAAGGCTGAAGGGACACTAGGTAAAGGTAAAGGTTCCCCTTGCACATATGTGCCTGTCGTTCCCGACTCTAGGGGGCGGTGCTCATCTCCGTTTCAAAGCCGAAGAGCCAGCACTGTCTGAAGATGTCTCTGTGGTCATGTGGCCGGCATGACTCAAGGCCAAAGGTGCACAGAATGCTGTTTCCTTCCCACCAAAGGTGATTCCTATTTTTCTACTTGCATTTTTACGTGCTTTCGAACGACTAGCTCGGCAGCTCACTCCATTACACGGCACTAGGGATTCGAACCGCCGAACTGCCGACTTTTCTGATCGACAAGCTCAGCGACATAGCCGCTGAGCCACCGCGTCCCTTGTAAGTAGCCTACTATCCCCACAAGTATGAAAGTAGGGGGAAAAGAGCCACCGCATCCATACCAAATATTATTATTACCGAAGTAATATGTTTCTGCCAAGGAATAATACCCCACTAGGAAAAAAAACTGGAAAGACACTTAGAATTCGAAGAAGCTAGAGGTGGTCCTTGACTTACGACCACAACTGAGTCCAAAATTAACAGTGGCTAAGTGAGTTTTGCCCCGTTTTACGACTTTTCTTGCCCCAGTGGTTAAGGGAACCACTGCAGTTGTTAAGCGAGTAACACGGCTGTAAAGTGAAACAGGCTTCCCCGTGGACTTTGTTTCTCAGAAGGTTGCCAATAGGGGATTGCATGACCCCGGGGACCGTCGTAAATGTGAGACCGTTGCCAAGCGTCTGAATTTTGAATCATGCGACCACGGGGAGGCTGCAACAGTTGTCAGTTGCGAAAAATGGCCGTAAGTCACTTTTTTCAATGACGCAACTTCAAACAGTGACCAAATATACTGTTGTTGAGACAAGGAGTCTCTGTATTTGACATTATTCAAATCAAAGAGTATCTGGAAGAAAGTTTAAAAGATTCTTATTGGAAGTATTCACGATGCTCAAACCTTTAAATCATAAAAAAAAAATCTAGCTATATATTCTGGAAGGATACGGTGGCTCGGTGGCTAAGACGCAGAGCTTGTCGATCAGAAAGGTCGGCAGTTCGGCAGTTCGAATCCCTAGTGCTGCGTAACGGAGTGAGCTCCTGTTACTTGCCCTAGCTTTGGCCAACCTAGCAGTTTGAAAGCATGTAAAAAATGCAAGTAGAAAAATAGGGACGACCTTTGGTGGGAAGGTAACAGCGTTCCGTGCACCTTTGGTGTTTAATCATGCCGGCCACATGACCACGGAGATGTCTTCAGACAGTGCTGGATCTTCTACTTTGAAATGGAGATGAACACCGCTCCCTAGAGTCAGGAATGACTAGAGGAGGAGGAGGAGGAGGAGGAGGAGGAGGAGGAGGAGGAGGAGGAGGAGGAGGAGGAGGGGGCCAGCCACATGACCACGGAGACGTCTTTGGACAGCGCTGGCTTTGGAATATTGATAAGCACCACCCCCTAGAGTCGGGAACGACTAGCACATATGTGTAAAGGGAACCTTTACCGTTATATATTCTGGAAGAATCTATTTGACAAGACTTCCAGAGGTTTTCATCTTCTTTCTCATATTCTACATATCTTTTCTACTTCCATCTTCCCTGTTTTTTGTGTGTTTGGACTCCGAGCTGAATGCCTGCCTTCACTTCTCCCATATCCCAGCAAACATGCAAGGGTTACAAGTTGAAACCATAAAACTTAAATCTCCTAAATACCTTTGCTCGCTTTGTAGAAGCTCCAAATTTATTATACATTCTTGGAAGGACGTGAATGTAAAAAAGAAAAAAGAAACGTCGCACAAGATAGATGACCTCACTTCGAAAAGGCAATGCTCCACTGGAGAATGTTAAGTTACAACATGCCATCATTCTCAAAAGTCGTCGGAATCACAAGGAGACGACTTTGCAAGGCCAGAGAGAGAGAGAGAGAGAGAGAGAGGCGCAGAGGAATTCGCTCTCCAAATCCAAGCCCTGTGCCTTGTCCAGATGTTGGGCAGAAGATCATGGATGGCAAAACAGACCAAAAACAGGACCATGGAGAGCTCTGAGAAAACAGTTTGCTTTGATGAGAGGTTAAATCAAAGCAACTTATGACCAGTTTTTGCAGTTATGGCCATTGCAGCATCCCCATGGTCAGACGATCAAAATTCAGACGCTCGGCAACAGACTCATATTTACGACGGTTCCAGTGTCCCTACGGTCATGGGATCCCCTTTTGCGACTTTCTGATGAGCAAAGTCAATGGGAATGCCAGATTCACTTAATAACTTAACAACCGAGTACAGCTCGTCCGCCGGGAACCCACGCTGAATATTGGCCATTAATACGATTGAGCGGGTCCAGAGGTATTTCACGAGAGGAGTCCTCCACTCCTCTGCTCACAATACCTTATGCCACCAGGCTTGAAATTTTGGGCTTGGACAACCTGGAACTGTGTCGCCTGTGGTTCGATCTCAGCATAGTATACAAAATTGTATGCTACAACGTCCTACCCGTCAACAACCTCTTCAGCTTCAACCACAATAATACACGGGCAAACAATCGATACAAACTCAAGGTAAACCGCTCCAAACTCGATTGCAGAAAATCCGACTTCAGCCACAGAGTGGTCAACGCCTGGAATGCTCAACCTGACTCCGTTGATACAGCCTCAAACCCTCACAGATACAACCTCAAACTGTCTACTGTGGACCTGACCCCATTCCTAAGAGGTCCGTAAAGGGGGCATGCATAAGCGCACCAGCGTGTCCACTGACCCTATCTTACTGTCCCCATTTATCTGTTTTTTCCTCCTTTGTTCCTGTTTATGTAGCTCATGTTTATGTGGCTCAGTGGCTAAGACGTTGAGCTTGTCGATCAGAAGGTCGACAGTTCAGCGGTTTGAATCCCTAGCGCCGCGTAACGGAGTGAGCTCCCGTTACCTGTCCCAGCTTCTGCCAACCTAGCAGTTCGAAAGCACGTAAAAATGCAAGTAGAAAAAGAGGGACCACTTTGATGGGAAGGGAACAGCATTCTTAGCGCCTTTAGCGTCTAGTGATGCTGGCCACATGACCACGGAGACGTCTTCGGACAGCATTGGCTCTTCGGCTTTGAAACAGAGATGAGCCCCTCAGCCCCTTAAGAGTCGGGAACGACTAGCACATACGTACAAGGGGAACCTTTACCTATATTTGTTATCTCGTACATGTTTGACAAACAAACAAATAAACTGCAGCGATTCACTTAGTACCTGGGGTAAGATCGTAAAACAGGGCAAAACTCACTTAACAAATGCCTTGCTTAGCAACAGAAATGTGGGGCTCAATTGTAGTTCAGAGGTTGAGAACTAACAGCATTATTAATAAACAAAAGTGACTTTTTTTTAGAAAAACAAACAAACAGAAAAATAGAGTTAAGTCCCTTACCTTAGAGATTAAATCAATATTAAACCGCCTGCCTTCTTTGACAATTTGGGGATAGGTGATTTTCCTTGGTTCAGCTGCAGCTTCAGGTACTGGCTCAGATTTATGGTCTCCGGTTTCCAATGCGGCTGAATCAGGCATGATGTTGTCAGCGGACTTCCCTTCCAGAGAAGTCCTTCCTGTGTCCTCTTCGTCACTGGTAGCTTGGGGATCGCTTCCTGCATCACTCTGAGGGCGGATCTCTTCGCCTTTGGCCCCACCGCCTGAAGACAAGCCTCCGTCCTCGACCTCGGTGACCGCAGAGGTTTCCTCTGAATCTTTAGTAAAGGCGGAAGTGGCTGAGGCGGAGGGTCTTGGCAGCGCACCAGCTTCTTCAACATCTTCGGCTGAGTCCTGGCTGGGTTTGTTGGTTTGTTTTCCGCCAAAGAGAGAAAGAAAAATCAGTTCTCCAACAACCCTGATTTGCAATGTTCCAGTGCAGAGCTGGTGTTCACTTACCTTCCCTACCGGTTCACAAATGTGAGTGTGTGCATATCCAGCCACCTCCATGCGTGCACTCAGCCCTCCGTACATGCGCTTTTGGCCAAAACAGGGACTAAATGGGATGCCATAGAGTTGGGGCGGGGCAGCGGGGACGCCCACAATTTCCGCTACCGGTTTGGGTGAACCGATCCAGTAGAAATACTACCTCTGGTCCAGTGTAGGTAAGAAGCTTCCCCCAACTTCAATGCAACAAGAACTATGGAGATTCTCAACCATCCAGGTCAGTTGCCCCAAGGATGTTTTTTTTTCCCCAAAAGGAGAATAGAATGGAATGGAATAGGAAATAATAGAACAGGAAATAATAGAGAGAGAAAGAGAAATAGAGCTGGAAGGGACCTTAGAGGTCTTCTAGTCCAGCCCCCTGCTCAAGCAGGAGAACCTATACTATTTCAAATAATTGACTTTCCAGTTTCTTCTTAAAAATCTCCAGTGATGGAGCAGCCATGATTTCTGGAGGCAAGCTGTTCCACTGGTTAATTATTCTCACTGTTAGGAAGTTTCTCCTTGCTTCCAGGTTGCTTCTCTCTTTGATTAGTTTCCAACCATTGTTTCTTATCTTGCCCTCCGGTGCTTTATAGGATAATCTGGACCGCCTCCCCTTCTTTGTGGCAGCCTCTCAAATACTGGAACACTGCTATCATGTCACCCCTAATTCTTCTTTCCTTTAGACCAGCCAAACCCAGATCCTGCAGCCGTTCTTTGCATGGTGGAGTCCCCAGGCCTTTGATCATCTACTTGCTCTTCTCTGAACTTTTTCCAAGTTTTCCAAGTCTCTGAACTAGACTTTCTTGGGGTTTTTTTCCCCCTTGGAAACATTTTGCTTCTCGTCCAAGAAGCGAACTTCTTCAGAACTGAAATAGCTTCTGGCATGAGAAGCAAAATGTTTTCCAGGGGTTAAAAAAAAACAAAAACCAAGGATGGTCAGTTGCCTTTTGGAAAAAGCACCTTTGGGACAAGAAGAGTTCTGCCTCTCCGCTTTGATCAACTTTCGCTGGAGTTATAATCATCTGAACATGGAAGCCTGGATGTTATTATAGAAGCCACATCCTAAATAGTGGCAAAAGCTACAGTAGATGAAGGATGATACCAAGGAAATAGAGGCATTTCATACCTGAATTGGGCCAGGATTGTAATTTTTCTCCCACTTCCCGTGTGTGTGTGTGTGTGTGTGTGTGTGTGTGTGTGTGTGTAGGCATAGCATGGGTAGTCCTTGACTTACAACCATTCACTTAGTGGCTTCACTGAAAAAAAGTAACCAACCTACGACCATGGTTCACAATTATGATCGTTACCACATCTCCGTGGTCGCGTGATTCAGACGCTGGTTCATATTTATGACGGTTGCAGCATCCCGGGGTCACGTGATCCCCTTTTACGACCTTCTGACCGGCAAAGTCAACGGGGGAGCCAGATTCACTTAACAACCGTGCCACTAAATGAACGACGGCGGTGACTCCCTTAGGAACGGCGGGCAGAAAGATCGTAAAGAACGAGGCAAAATTCACCGAACAAAGATCTCACTTAGCAGCCTACATTTTGGGAGGGACTGTGGTCGTACGTTGAGGACTACGTGCAGTTGAGTTCTTGCGGGACTCCCACTGGGGTAAACGCAATCCATTTTGTCCGCAAAGAAGTGAAAGTCGCTCCCTGCCAGCCTCCAACTAAGTCGAAACTTCCATCTCATATTCCCGCAACAAGGAATTAAAAAGCAACTCGCTCCCTTGAATCTGGCATACGAAATCTGAAATTTATAATTACCACCCGGGATATTTTTTTTCACCCACGGACATAATTTTCAAACAGAATAGATGCGGCAATAAAAACGGAAGCAGGGCAGGGGGGGATGTTCACATTTAAATCTTTGTACAGGTCTTAGGGGGGGGGAGAATCTCCCAACCCCCCCTCGCTCCTTTTTCGGCCATGCTATCTCACAATAAGGGATACATCTGCAGCACCAATTGTGGTGTAAATTCTGAACATTATCTAGTGTCGCTCATTAATTAATGGTCCCAACAAAAGAATCTCTCAAAGCCAATGTGTCCTATTAATGCTTTGCCACAGTCACCCTTCCGATAGGTCAAAAGAAAAACTGCCGACCAGCTGGTTAATTTATGCAGCACAGGTGTTCACTATTTATTTTTCACTCGTTTTCCATTTTTTTAAAAAAAAAAACATTCTTTTTCTCTACCCCACTTGTTGCAGGGATGGTATTCTCTTCCTTTGATGGATGCGTTTTATTTGGTGGCCGTGGGTTCGGCTTTGTACGTTTCTATTACCGCCGCTACCCAGCTGTTTTATTCTTTCAAAATAAATGTTTAATGGCAACTTCATAGGAGTTCAGTCAAGTTAAGAAGCAAAGGAGCTGAGGCACGTGAACCAACGGAACGGCGTCGAATAAACTGTTCCTGGAGCATAAATTAGGTGCAGGGTTTTGGGTTTGGTTTCAAAACAGCTTTTCTTTTTTAAATGGGCTCCATTAAAAAAATACATTTAAAGCAAAGAGTTGGCGCAGATGCAATAACCAATCCAGAGCTATAAGAACAGTCTAGAACAGGGGTGTCAAACTTGATTTAATTGACAGCCACATCAGGGATGTGCTTGACTTAGCTGTCAGGCCTGTAGTCATATTCCTTTTAGGATCTTTGGCCTGCCACACTCTCTATTATTTTACTATGCTGTTTCATTAGTGGGGTAATTGGGAGGGAGAATAGTAAGGAGTAGAATTGAAGAACGTGTTGTTGTCAAAATAAAACATTCCTTTCTAGAAGCCCAAGGTCATTCTTTGTCTCCGCACCTCTGCACTTGACCGGAACTAGATGGGTGGAAATGCCAGTGTGGCAGAGGAAGATTGGACCATGTGATGGACTTGTGGGCGTGGGGACAAGATCATGAACTTTCAACTGGGTGGGAACCCCAGGAAGCTTTCAGATTCGGGTTTCCCACAGATGTACCAACACGTCTCTCTTATTAAATTTGAACTTCGAGGAAAGCTCTGCCTTGGACTCTGATTTAATTCTGGATGATATTTGGAACGGTGACACCTAGGAGGGTGGGGTGGAGAGGTTTGTCTGGGATGGTTTAAAAACAGGACTTAGTAGAATGTGCAAACATATCTATTAAATGAAATGCATACATCTTGTACTCACCTAACGTAGCAGAAATATTCTACATTCTGGATGGTTTGATCTTCCTTGTGAAGAGGAACGGCTTCCTCATTTTCAAGAATTAGGTCTTGCCAAGCTGTATTTTCCTCACACGGATCAGCCTGTTCCTTGTAATAGCAGAGCAAACAAAATAAAACTTAGATTAGAAACCACCGGGGTGTGTGTGTGTGCCAAACAGCACTGCAATGTTTTGGGTTTGTTAAGTTTCATTTCAACTTTTAAAAATGGCAGGAATAAAAATCTTGGCCCCCCCATTGTATATAACCGTGATGGCCAACCTATGGCACTCGTGCCAGAGATGGCATGCAGAGCCCTCTCTCTGCGGGCATGCGCACCATGCTCTTCCGGGATCCGTGGCATCTACGTGTGCCGGCAAGCTGTTAAGGTGTACATATGCACTGGCCAGCTGCCCTCTTCCAGATTCTGGCGTGTGCAGGCCAGCGCACATGCCCGCTCCAGAACCCAGAAAAGAGCAGCTGGCCAGCGCACATGCCCGCAATGGAACCCGGAAGGGCAGCTGGCCGTTGCGGGCATGTGCACCAGACCCTTGCTCTCATCCAGATTCTGGTGCTCTAGGGCCCTCTAGTTTCTCCACTCGGTGCCCCAGAGGTTAACCATCGCTGGTATATAAGATCAAGCTGTTAGAGGCTTCTTGAATTGCAAAGGGGTTTTTTTTGGAAAGCAAGTTGAATCTTTTTAAAACTTCTGCAAAGTGCAGGGTTACAGAATGCAGACAGCAAATACACCTATAGATAATTCTGACTGGCTCATGATTCCTACAACACCAGGGAGACCATTATTATATGGATGAAGACTTAATTTTTTTTTAAAAAAAGAACCATTTTAAAAAAAGAAGAAGGTTAAAGGCTATGTAGGACACGCTAGTCTTATTGGAATTTTCAGTCATTTTCTTCATTTTTGGAATTAAAAAAAAAACACCCAAATAGCAGTAGGGTTAAGAATCCCCCCCCCCCCTTGCGGGATCCAATCTGGGTCGGTCACTGGGACCTGAAGTTTAGACTTCTGAGTTTTCGGACTCATGTTGAAGCAGATTTGCAGGGAACTCCTCTCTAGCTCTCTGGTAACCAACCCAAGATTGGATCCTCCAACATTATCCTGGGACACGTAATTTCGCCACTGTTCATAATTTTTTTTCCCTTCCAAGATCACACTGCAAACCAGTGGTTGTTTGGGTTTTTGTTTTGTTTTTTTGCAAAAACCACTGGTTTGCAGTGTGATCTTGGAAGAGTTCTGGAAATAGGCAGAAAAAAAGACCTTAGTCTTGCCTAATGATTACAGGTTGCCAAATTCATCCTTACATGTTGTTTTCACATGGGTGGAATTGATCAACTGGTCCCTTCTTGGTGGCATTTAATCTAAGCAGAAATATTAAAATAGAAATAGCAATAGCACTCAGACTTATATACCGCTTCGCAGTGCTTTACAGCCCTCTCTAAGCGGTTTACAGAGTCAGCATATTGCCCCCAACAATCTGGGTCCTCATTTTACCCACTTCCGAAGGATGGAAGACTGAGTCAATCTTGAGCCGGTCAGGATTAAACTGCTGGCAGTGGGCAGAGTTAACTATAGCATTAGCACTTAGACTTATATACCGCTTCACAGTGCTTTCCAACCTTCTCTAAGTGGTGGACAGAGTCACCCTCTTGCCCCCAACAATCTGGGTCCTCATTTTACCCACCTCAGAAAGATGGAAGGCTGAGTCAACCTTGAGCCAGGTGAGAGTCATACTGCCAAACTGCTGGCAGCCAGCAGTCCACAGAAATAGCCTGCAGTACTGCACTCACACCACTGGGCTACTTCGGCTTAAAATTAAAATAATTTAAAATTAGGAAGTGGGAACAGAACATGTCTCCTTATCTCCCCACCAATGTAAGAATTCTCAACTCTGGTTCCTTTAAAAAAAATGGAAAACAGGCCCGGAAGATTTACATTTCAATTAAAACTAATGCTTCAGCAAAAACAATAAAATTTGAGATAAAACAGCAAAGCTGCTCCTTACTTGGTTTTCTTTTATCCAGGACAATAATCCCGAGAAGCTAAAACTTGCCCAATTTCCTCCATAATAATTTCTCCTGTGGCAGCAGAGGAGAGAAGGGAAGAAGAGGGAGAAGAAGAATAAAGTCAGCAATTTTCTTATTGCAAGAATTCTGTTATTGCGTTTCCCCGAAAATAAGACAGGGTCTTAATTTTCTTTTGACCCCCGAAATAACCACTTGGCCTTATTATTTTTGAGGTGCAGGAGGCAGCGAGCGTGGTCACCTCATGGCTGCTGCTGTGTTGCAATATTTTTGGGAGGGCTTATTTTTTGGGGAAGGGCTTATTTTAGTGCATGCGCTCAAAAGTCTGATTGGTCTTATTGTCCAGGGAAGTCTTATTTTCTTTCTCAGAGAGTCAAGGATACCTTGCCCTGCACCTGGAGGGGCGTGACTGGGAGGCATCTCCAATTGGGACGGTGCCTGATTGGACCATGCGAGGGACATGTGGGTGCTGGGTAGGGACTTGGACTTTCCTTTGGGTGGGAAAAACCTGGAAGCTTTCAGATTCGGGGTTTCCCAGATGTGCCAATATGACATCTCTAATAAAATGGAAGTTTGAGGAAACTCAAAGCCTCGGAGTCTTTATTCGTTGGAATAAAGTCTTTATTCGTTGGAATCCTGACAACATTTATTCGTTGGAACCCTGATAACATGGGGCTGTCAAGTTTTCCGAAAGTGGATATTTCAATTCTTGATCACTCGGGATCGTAGATCATACATCTTCATTTGTTGGCTTCTGTGTTATCGTCCTGACCCATTCCAGAGCTCGTCAAGGCTTTGGATGGGTCAGGTTAGCGTGGTCTCGGAGCCAAAGGAGACCTTCATAAATGTCGGGATTTTAGAAAAGTGTCTACACATGCAACAGTAGAATTTGCAGGGGGGGGGGGGGGGGGGGAGCCTAGCTTTTGCTGCGAACGCCAGCCAGTAAGGAAAGCCGCCTCTTTCAATACAGTCGTCGCCCGGGGGGGAGGGGGGGGGAATGAATCAAAGGGAAGAAGCGGCTGCAGCTGATGCCTGGTGATTTCTCCAGAGAGCTGCTTGCACGCGTCTTCCTCTATTTGATCTCTTTCTGGAGGGAGAAGGAAGGGGAAACAGAGGAGGTCCGGCTGTCATCCGAGTGAGTTCTCCCTTAACTAGCAAACTTTCTCCTGCATCCCCGTTAAGAGCAAGGATGTACAAAGTCATCGGCATCAAAGCTTAAGACGGCTTGAATGAAGCGGTTATTACAGTGTTAGTTTTGCTTGTTGCCAGCCATCTAACCTGGGGATAGTGGTGAAATTCAATTTTTTTTACTACCGGTTCTGTGGGTTTGGCTTGGTGGGTGTGGCTTAACCTGGCTGGCATTGCAGGGGAAGGATACTGCAAAATCTCCATTCCCACCCCACTCTGGGGCCAGCCAGAGGTGGCATTTGCCAGTTCTCCAAACTACTCAAAATTTCCGCTACCTGTTCTCTGAACTACTCATAATTTCCACTACCAGTTCTCCAAACTACTCAAAATTTCTGCTACCGGTTTTCCAGTACCTGTCAGAACCTGCTGGATTTCATCCCTGCCCGGGGGTATCAAATTGGATTTCATGCAGTCCCCCCCCCATGCCCCATTTCAGCTGGTAGTGTTGCAGGTGGCCGTTCAAGCTGAAAATGGGGCAGAGGGGGCTGCGTGCGGCCCCCTTGTGCCCCATTTTGACCGGCAGATGGTTGCCTGTCCCATCTCCCCACTACCACTAGCCTCCCCCCCCCACCGGCCCACAGAGAATTACAATGCTGATCTGGCCCTCGAAGAAATACAGTTTGGCACCTCTGAATTAATGTTTCCTTCCAGCTTGAGTTTTTGATTCCTGATAGCACATTCCTTCAGAATATCTCCCAGCATGATCAGGGCTTTGATAGAAAGGAGATAGAGATGAGATTTTTTTTTTAAAAAAAGGATTTCAATACCCTTAAAGGATACTGTAATGGCTTTATTGACCATTTGGATCCCAATTCAAATTCTTGGTTGGAGATAATTCCAAGACCTAAAAGATAATAGCTTTCTGACAAGCCATGTCAGGCAAATCCATCCACATTTATTTAGTAAACAATGATTAAACACTCATGGCTTAGCATAATATGAGAAATCGGCCACTAATTCCAATCACTCATGGTAATGCCGTACTTCAATAAGAACAAGATACATTAAAACCAAAGAAAAGTTTCTCCTTCCACAATGACTAAGTTAACTTTTGCTCTTAAGCCAATATTTCTTCCATGACAGCTTTACCAAGGTCTCCGAAATGCTGGAGCTTTTTTGATCAATTAATTGAAAATCAATTGAAAAATGATGCCTTACTGACAAAAAAATGTTGAAGAATGAACCAAATTGTATTGCTAGATACCCTGTTTCCCCAGAAATAAGACCTCCCCGGATAATAAGCCCAATCAGGCTTTTGAGAGCATGCGCTAAAATAAGCCCTCCCTGAAAATATTGCAACGCAGCAGCAGCAATGAAGTGACCACAGTCGCCGCCTCCTGCACCTCAAAAATAATAGGACCTCCCTGAAAATAAGGCCAAGTGCTTATTTCGGGGGTCAAAAGAAAATAAGACACTGTCTTACCCTGTTTCCCTGAAAATAAGCCCTCCCGGATAACAAGCCCAATCAGGCTTTTGAGCACATGCGCTAAAATAAGTCCTCCCCGAAAATATTTAAACGCATGTTGGCCGGTCCCTGCCATTTCCTGGAGGTGGGTGTAGGGGGGAACATGCCCCATACGCCACACATGCACCTGTCATTCACGCGGAATGGCTTCGCGGAGGCCATTCCCAGAAACCCTAGCTCCTGCGACCCTTCTCTTAGTGGCGGCCGCAAAAAGAGCGGCAGGCCCAGTGACATTAGGACTGGCAAGAATGTGCCAGAAACAGAGACAGCCCTCTCTGGATCAGCTGATCCACAAGCCGCGGTTAAAGGGCCTCCTGCACCTTAAAAATAATAAGACCTCCCCCAAAATAAGGCCAAATGCTTATTTTGAGGGGTCAAAAGAAAATAAGACCCATGTTTTCCCGAAAATAAGGGTCTTATTTTCAGGGAACACATGGTAGAAGATGGGGAAGTTAAGGAAATAAATTGCTTTTCTGTTTCCTTTTCCCCCCCTGCCGTTAAAGCAACCCAACCGACGGATAAACAAGAGCAGCCCAACCCCAAAATAAGATTTGCAAAGACAGAAAGAGAGGTGACTGGGGAGGAAAATCTTCATGCATACACAAATTGCTTCCCCCGCCCCCAACTAAATTTCCTTTCAAACTTTTGCAACTTCCAAGTTTAAACTCAATGCCAAGCCCGGCGTATTCTGAATTGCAAATTACTTTTCTAAATCATTTAGCATCCATCCTTGAAATTCCACATGTCAACAGCTCGTTAATACCTACAGTAAATGTAGCTCTCTGAAAAAGAACCAACGGTGGGTTTTTTTTTTTTTAAAAAAAAAACATTTTATTGAGACAGATGGCTAAAGAAAGCCTCCTTAAATTACAATTTGGCAGAAGCTAACTTTAGTTTTAAAACACGATTATAGGAATTCATGACCGGGCTGCAATGGAAGTGACTCTTTTGAATATGATTAGCGGTCTGGAGAAGGAGATGCTGCGGGACGGTGTTTATAAATCAACAGAGGTGCTGCTCCGTGGTTTATAATAGTTCACTTCAGATCATTCACCATCATCACCTAAGTGGTATATGATGATAAACACAAAACAGTGGGGAGAGATTAAAAGTGATAAGATTCTCTCGGGGTAATGAATCCAAGCACCGCTGGCATCCAAAAGCAGATCAAAAGTTCCCTTTGGCTCTCAAGTTACTTCCACTCACTCGCATAAGTTTTCCATCTAATTCCCATCCGAAAGTAAAGGTAGTCCTTGACTTACAACAGTTCATTTAGTGTTCATTTTGCCAGTACTGTTCAACAGTACAGTGGGTGTAGGTTTTCAAAAATCCATCAAGCAGTGGTGTCCAAAATGTCTGCTTGCCTTACGCAGAGTTTATTTGGCTTTTATATAGTTTTAACAAGCAGAACAAAGCACAGAAAGCAACAATATTGTTTTTGGTTTACTCCCTCATTTTTCCCTTGTGAATCCAGAAGGCTATCCCAGCCAAGGTTGAATCTCACATAACTCCCTGATATGGCCTGTCTCTGCTCAGGGAGACAATGGGCAAAAGGATAACCGGCTACTTGAGATCATGGCCATTTAATGCACATGTCTGTACGTAACCTTCCCTCTCATCCCATATCTGGTTCTGCTAATTAGGTGAGCTTGTAGGTATCCAAGATAACCAGCTACTGAGATCATGGTAGCTTCCTACGCATGTCTTTACGTAAGGTTACCTCTCATTCCTTCAAGTGGGACCCCGAACGGCTCAGACCACGAACAATTCGGGCGCCAATCAAAAAATCCACTACATGTTTCACTCACGTCGCAAACATATACTTGGGCGCCGAATAAACACAGCTGTGGCGATTTTCCCTGCCACAGCGATTTCCCCTTCCGCACCATTTTTTTTGTGCGCGCGCATGCGCAGTCAGTCTTTTTCTGGTCACCATCAAATCGGGTGCTGACCGCAGTCCGGGAACGGATTACAGTCGGCACGCGAGGTCCCACTGTACAGAAAAAAGCAACTTTTCTCACTTAGGACTGTTGCAGTATCCCCATGCTCGCATGATCCAAAGTCATAGGTTTGGCAATTGACTCATATTTATGACGGGGGCAGCGTCCCGGGGGTCCCGTGATCCCTTTTGTGACCTTCTAATCAGCAAAGCCAATGGGGAAGCCAGATTCGCTTAGCGATGGCGTAACAGCCTTAGTAACTGCAACGATTCACTTAACAAATGTGGCAAAGAAGGTCGTACGATGGGGCAAAACTCAAATCTCCCCCTTAACAACATAAATGTTGGGTTTCAATTGTGGTTGTAAGTCGAGGACTACCTGGGGAAGATTTAAAGTTTACCCAGCACCAATGAAAAGCAGATTGATAAGGGTGGTCAATATTTAGATTCTCCACCTCATACGCTCACTTGCCTAAGAAACCCATGCAAAATTGAGGGATTAAATGTTGAGAGGTAAATCCAGTAGCCGTTTCTACCTTTTCTTTAACTAAATTTTAGTTGCATTCTCTTCTCTTGGAATTGTATTCCTAGAGGGAGGGAGGGTGGGGGGAACAATGATTTCAAAGTGATGGAATTGCTTGCAGAAGGAACAACGGCAGGCTTGTGAGTTAAATGGAAGCAAGAATCTTTTTCCCATTCGGGTTTGGGTAGCGTAAATACGTATAACTATTATACGTAAAGGCTGCGAGCAACCTTTATATAAATATTGTACCTAAACCTATTAATAGAGAAAAGTAAACTGTCAAGCTATTGCTTAGCACAATTTAAAGCTTAACACTTTTTCTTCCCAACGCTGTGGAAAAAAAAGTGTTAGGAATTACACTTTCTTTTCCCATTTAGACACAAACATACAGAGCTGTCAAAATCAACAAATTAGCTTTGCAAATAATGAAGAGCACCGGCATCCAATTGCTATTTCCTTTCCTGCTACTAGACCGGGGGGGTCGGCAACCCGCGGCTCTGGAGCTGCATGTGGCTCTTTCATCCCTCTGCTGCGGCTCCCTGTCATCAATTGGCTACACAATCGATAGGGCTTTCAGTTAGGGCAGGCAGAGGAAAAAGGACACCGTGCTAGGAGGAGACTCTATGGTAGGGGAACCGGACTTCCAGTTGTCAGAGAAAAAAGGATGCGGCGCTAGGAGGAGACTCTATGGTGGGGGAAACCAGACTTCTAGTTGTCAGAGAAAAATGGATGCAGAGCTAGGAGGAGACTCTATGGTGGTGGGGAACCAGATTTCTGGTCAGCTCCAGAATTGAATGGGGGGCTTACAGTTAGGACCTTTGTGGTCCTTTGAGTGCTTAAGATTGCCGATCCCTGTACTAGACCAAGGGTCCACGGCCCGCATTCCGGCCCGCAGGGTGCTTAGATCTGGCCCATGGGGCCGCCCTGGAAACAGCAAAGGACCGGCCCAAGGTGCGTCTGCCAGTGAAAACAGAGCAGCCCTCCCAAGCTCCGTTTCCACTGGGAGAGGGGTGTAGGAGGCCGTCGCAGACGAAAATGGAAGTCGGGAGCCCGTTTTCACTGGCAGACGCTGGCAGAAGGGAGTCCCTTCGGGGAGAGGGAGCGGTTTATAAATCTAAATAAAGTAAAGTTTTCGCTGGCGGAGCGTTCAGGCCGCCACAAGCGCCCTAGACTGAGTGACATCGGGCTGTCCACGCTCACCCTGGCCATGCCAACCCCGGCCCACTGAGGTCAAACAGCCCTGATAAAATCGAGTTTAACACTCCTGCACTAGACTCTCTCAAAATCCAACTTGGTTCAATAAGGAATCGTTTTCAGTCACATCCTCCAGATATCTATCTCAAGCCCTAGAACCATGATGGCGAACCTATGGCCCTTCCCTTTTCCCTCCCTCTCTTCCCTCCAGAAGAATCAAGTTAGGACCTCCTCCATTAAGCCAGCCTCTAGTGTCAACGGTTGTTAGGACCCATAGCAGCGTTTTCCAAATGGGAGAAGTTTTAAGTCGCTTAGACTTCCACGTCAACTTCTGGGAGTTAAAGCCCACATGTCACGAAGTTCCCAAGGTTGGGAAGCACTGACCCTACAGCCACAATGTACATGGATGGAAGGACTTACGAATCCACATGAAGAACCCGCTGACCGCTCCTTGCACAAGCTGCCGCGATGATAGACTCAGGTAAGCCTATAAAAGAGACAAGGTTTTAATTGAATAAGTTGTGATAAAATATTTTAAGATCCATGCATTTTGAAGAAAGACCGCGTTCCCCCCCCAAAAAAATGACCCATTATTATTTTATTCTTCTCTGACACTAACGGAGGTAGTTCTACTGTAACTTCAGATGAGTTATTGTCCATTCTCTATTACTTTCTATGAGAGCTCCTTGGTGCTCTCCGAGTCTGCTCGTTTTCTTGCAGATGTTTCGTTACCAAAACTATGTCAGAATATTCATGAACTGGAATAGGACATAGCAACATATCAGCCATTGGGTACTGGCTGGAATAGGACATGGCAACTGGGTCAGCCAATGGGAACTATCTGGTGACTGAGAGCCATGCCAGACGGCTAGGAGCCTGGGCGTGGCTTACCTATGTAGCTCTAAGTCTGTGCAAGAAAACTAATCTAGTCTGCTCTCTGAATTGAAAGTGGAAACCAATGTCTCCTCTGACTGTGTGTTTGCCTGTAACTACTACCATGTGGGCGAGTCCACTATTGGTATTGTACATTTACTCATGCGTTATTATGTATATAAAGAAGTTAATGAATCCTGCTGAATCAGTTATCTGTGTGTGCTTTCTGGATTTGATTTTTGCAACAAACTCTGACAAACTAGGTGGCCTCATCGGTGCATTAATGTTACCTAGATTGAGTAATGGAATGCCTGCAAGAAAACAAGCAAGCTCAGAGAGCACCACCAAGCCCTCATTTCAACCCCAAGCTACAAATATTCTCCTTTATTGGTACTTTCCATGAGAGATCCCTTTCCAAAAGGAACCTTGCAGTTCTTATTTCCTTGATCTTCCTCAGGCAGGTAGGGATTCTCGTTCATCAGGCTCCTCGAGTTCCTGATTTGAGTTTCCCATATCTAGACATCCGTTTTTATATCTCAAACTTGGATTATTGCTTTATGTCCTTTCTCATTCGCCCAGTATCACTATTGCGAGCTTTGATCTACATCAGGGTTTCTCAACGTTAGTCGTTTTAAGATGTGCGGAGGGCCAAGTCCCAGAGTTCCGCAGCCAGCATGGCCAGGCTATCTGGAGAATAATTCTGGGAGTTGAATTCCACCTGTATTAAAACACCCAAGGTTGAGAAAGACTGCTCTAGACCAGGGGTGTCAAACTCAATTTCATTGAGGGCAGCATCAGGGTTGTGTTTGACCTTGGGGTAGGCATCGCCAGAGGGTCATGTTCAGGGTAGGCGTGGCCAGCTCAACGTCCTGCAGCCCTCTGCCGTCGAAAGCGGAGCCCGGGAGGGCCCACAGAGGCAACGTGTGCCGGTCCTTCGCTGTTTCCTAGGCAGCACCGTGGGCAAGATCTAAGCACCCCACAGGCTGCGGGTCTTGAATTTGACACCCCTGCTCTAGACGATGGGCTTAGGGCAGTGATGGCTAACCTTTTTGTTGTTTGGTGCCAAAAATGCAAGGGCATGCGCGCTTTCAAGCACCTGTATGCCAGCACCCATAATGCAAAGCGCCCCTCACATGCACATGCGCACACAACCTCTCCCACGCTCTCCTCCCATGCCCACCGCATTACTCGCCTCCAAGCTGAGTTTGGTATTTCCTCCAGGGAGCCAGCAGAGGCCATTTCTGTCCTCCCCAAGCTCCAGGAAAGCCTCCGTAGCCTGGGGAGGGCGAAAAACAAGCCCAATGGGCCAAATGGAAGTTTGGAAATGATCCATTTCCAGCTTCCGGAGGGCCTCCGGGAGGCCAGGGGAGGCTGTTTTCGCCTTCCCCAGGCTCCGGAGTCTTTCTTGAAGCCTGGGGAGGGCAAAAACGGCCTCCGCCAGCCCTCCAGAAGGCCGAAAATCAGCTGGCTGGTGCACGCATGTGCGCTGGAGGTGACAGCTCATGTGCTGGCAGATATGGCTCCGTGTGCTACCTGTGGCACGTGTGCCATTGGTTCGCGATCACGGGCTTGGGTATGTTCATGTTTTATGTTTTGAAGGGCAAAATGTATATGCTAAAGCTTAAAGAAAACCAATCGATCGATCGATTAATCAGTAGCAAATAAATAAATAAAACAAGCAGACCGGCAAGCCTAAAACCTTGCCAGCTTTGTTTTAACAAACTGGGATTCAGAGCAACTAAACGGCAGTAAGCGGTCCTTAATCCTTTTTTACCTTGGGAGAGGATACAACTGCAAACAATTCCTACATCAGAATTCAATATCTAGAATATCACCTGAAGCAATAAAAGGCAATATATGGAATATTGCTGGAGGCAATAAAAGGAAAGTGCTTCCCAGTAGAAAAGAAAAAAAGAAAAAAAAAGACATTGATCAGAGGCAGTTAGGCATCAAGTTGTAGAATGCGGCTTGTAACTAGAATTTCAAAGATTATCCACCTTAGTACAAATAAATTCCTGGAATGAAAGAGACAGGGAGAAGAGAGGGTGTCGGTACTTAAATAGTAAGGGAGGGGAACCAGTTATCCAGTTCAATATGAGAACTCCGAAACTGAGCGATTGATCTTTACAAAACTGCATAAAAATCTATTCAAAAGGATAACTTGCCCAGTGAAGTATTTTCTTGCGTTAATCAAGCCTTTTTCAATATACCTGGAATGCAGCAGGTTGCATGGGGGGGGGGGGGAATGAAACCACTAGGAATCAAACTATTTTCAATCGATTATAAGTGACTTTCTTGGATTATTTCCAAATGATTCAAGGAAGGAAATTTGGTAGACAACCACTGTGGTTTGTACACTCTGAATTATGGTTTAGGACAGGGGTTCTCAACCGGTGCTCCTCGGACCTCTGGAAGGCCACGATATCATCATAGGAGGTCCATGAAGGCTAGGAAAAAAATGTTATGATTTGAATCTTGAGTTAAGTCTTGGGTGTCTGTGGTCATGGCCACAAAAGGAGGGGTGGGATTCAATTTTTTTTACTGCCGGTTCTGTGGGTGTGGCTTGGTGGCGTGGCAGGGGAAGGATACAGTAAAATCCCCATTCCCTCCCCACTCCAGGGGAAGGATACTGTAAAATCCCCATTCCCTCCCGATCAGCTGGGACTCGGGAGGCAGAGAATAGATTGGGACGGGGCCAGTCAGAGGTGGTATTTACCGGTTCTCCCAACTACTCAAAATTTCCGCTACCGGTTCTCCAGAAGTGGTCAGAACCTGCTGAATACCACCTCTGCACAAAAGGTACTTAAAAAGGGTCCATTGTGAAGAAAAGGTTGAGAGCCATTGGTTTCAGATGTTGTGCACTCACCCAAAAGTAGCTATATCAACAAAACACAAGTAAACCACCTATGAGTAAGATTGACGTGCAAAGACGGGTGCCAAGTCCCCTTCATTCAACTTGAATGAAGACCGGATCTGTTCTAAATAGAAGCATCAACCTAGCATTATTGAGATATGTGAAAATACTTGTAGATCCTACCCCCTTCTTTAAAAACAAAATGGATGCTCACATGTGGTTGCAGCTAATAACTTGCATGTTTGAGTGTCTACTTAACCCATCTCCCCAAAACGACCAAGAGAAATTGGGAGGGTCCTAGAAAGCACCCTATAAAGGGAGGGAGAAGAACAGTTGATTACTATTTTTAGTAAATGTCTTCTTTGCAGTTGGGTACGTCTTCTTGTGAGAATGCCAACAAAAGACCCTCAAAACTCTAAATGTGCTTACTTTGCCAAAAATATTGTTCATCCTTGATTTAAGGCAAAGTTCCACTGAGAAAAAAATTTCATACTCATTGGTTAATGCAGGGGTGTCCAAATTTGGGAACTTTAAGACTTGTGGACTTCAATTCCTAGAATTTCCCAGCCAGCCATGCTGGCTGGGGAATTCTGGGAGTTGAAGTCCACAAGTCTTAAAGTTCCCAGGTTTGGACACCCCTGGGTTAATATTTATGGAGTCCCAGATGTTGTGGCTATTCAATTGCCTATAGTTAAACCAAACTGTGATTCAGTGTGATGTGTAAACTGAAGAAGGGATGGGTGCCAGCTTATCACAAAAGCCTGAAAGTGGTTTATAAGCACCTCTGACCGTTGTGTGTTTTATATATATATATTGCAAAAAATCAATTTTTGGGGGGAAAATGCCAAAAGAAATCAACTGGACATGTTATAGAAAAGTTTTAACTACCAACCAAGCCTGAATAGCTGCAGGAAGTTGCATACATGGAACTATCCAAGGTGCTGAAATTTGACCTCCACTAAATGCACTTTGTTCTACAGCAGGAGCCTCCATTCTTGGCCACTTTAATATTTGTGGACTTCAACTCCCAGAATTCCTCAGCCAGAGCTGGCTGGCTGGGAGATTCTGGGAGTTGACGTCCACAAGTCTTAAAGTGGCCAAGGTTGGAGAGCCCTGTTCTGCAGCATGTTGTGGACACATGGTCAAAATGGGACTAGTAAAGGTAAAGGTTCCCCTCCGGACATGTGTGCTAGTCATTCCCGACTCTAGGGGGCAGTGCTGATCTTCATTTCAAAGCCGAAGAGCCAGCACTGTCCAAAGACATCTCCATGGTCATGTGGCTGGCAAGACTAAACCCTGAAGGCGCACGGAATGCTGTTACCTTCCCACCAAGGGTGGTTCCTATTTTTCTACTTGCATTTTTACATGTTTTCAAACTGCTAGGTTGGTAGAAGCTGGGACAAGTAATAGGAGCTCACTCCGTACCTTGTGCTATAAATCTTCCTTTCAACCTTTGCAAAGATTCCTGATATGCAATGCCCCAGACTCCACTCTGCCTCAGGGAATCCTAAATACTGTTATTTTACAGTACAAGAAGAAACTGAAATGGGTCCCCTGTTGTGAATGTTAACACGGAGAAAGGGTGTGAATGTTACATCCTGGGGCAATGTTATCAAAACAATGCTTCTTTACCTAGAGTGCTGTAACAGCTGCTGAGCACATGGGTTTTGTGCAAATTCTGGCTAGAAAACTCCTGAAAATGATCAGTGATATTGATAATCTGGGGGCTTTAATATTAAACATTGGAACAGAAAATATCAAAGAACTGGCAAAAGATTACACCTGAAAACATTCAAAGCAACACAGCTAGGCAGGGGGTTTAAAAAAAACTAGCTTTCCTGATGCCCCAGTGTCTCTGTTTGGCTAGTGTGCCATGATACATTTTAAAAACCGTATTAGTATTTGGAATTGATTTTTCTTAACATTATACTTACATAAGATAAACATAAAGTACTATCACCCCCATTCCTGGCATATCGACCAATAAATAACAGCTTCCTCTGACAGGACTCTGATGACTGGGCGAAGCCCAAACGCTTTCAGCCAAAATCACAGGGAGCTATAAATCACGCTTCATTTTATAGAATATTTCAAAATGGATCCCTGCCTTCTACCTTGAAAGTCATTTCATGTGTTATTTATAACTAGCGAAGATCAGAAACAGAAAGAATGGGAAAAATTGCATGGAACTAGAAAATTTACAGTGGTTGGGCTTTGGGCAATATATATACACTATATTGCCAAAAATATTCGCTCACCCATCCAAATAATCAGAATCAGGTGTTCCAATCACTTCCATGGCCACAGGTGTATAAAATCAAGTCCCCAGGCATGCAGACTGTTTTTACAAACATTGGTGAAAGAATGGGTCGCTCTCGGGAGCTCAGTGAATTCCAGGGTGGAACTGTTGATAGGATGCCACCTGTGCAACAAATCCAGTCGTGACATTTCCTCGCTCCTAAATATTCCACAGTCAACTGTCAGTTGAATTATAAGAACATGGAAGTTTTTGGGAATGACAGCAACTCAGCCACGACGTGGTAGGCCACGTAAACTCATCCAACATCAGTGTGTGACCTCACAAATGCGCTTCTGGAAGAATGGTCAAAAATTCCTACAAACACACTCCTGAACCTTGTGGATGGCCTTCCCGGAAGAGTTGAAGCTGTTATAGCTGCCAAGGGTGGACCGACGTCATATTGGACCCTATGGATTAGGAATGGGATGTCACTTACAGTAAGTTCATATGAGAGTAAAGGCAGGTGACCGAATACTTTTGGCAATATAGTATATATAGTATTTATATATAAATAAAACTACTTTTTAGAGGAGAAAACAGAGAGAAGAGACTTAGTTTGACATACAGTCAGAAACCACAAACACATTTCAGGTGGGGATAAAGTGTAGGTTATAAGTTAAACAACAGCTAACTAGCACAATATCCCAGTTAGGATGAACAACAGAGAGGTACACTGTGATCCAAAGATGAAAACACGGGATCAAATTTGGATCCATTCCCAGTCCATATTTCAAAACAGCACTGACTCTGAGATTTATATCAAACAGAACTACGCTGTGTTTCAATCATAATTTGTTATTAAGCCACAAGTGATTGGCCTCAGACATTGGGTGGAAAGACCCTACCGAATCCACGTAGCTTGGCAAAATACTTGAAATGTTATCAGAAGATGCAGCCGGAGGTCTCCATTTCTAATGAATCCTCTCAAGTTCTGGTTAAAATAGGGATGAAGGAATTGGGTTTTTTAAAAAAATGTTTTCCAAATTTAATTGCAGGAAAACATAGGCCATCTAGCAGTAACCTACCTTTCAAAAAACAATTTTTGTAAAACCAATAACCCCACTGGAAACACAAAATCTGAACTGGCGTTCTGATTCAAACTGGACTAATAACTGCTTTGACGATTGGATGGCTATGTAGGACGTTAGCACCCATCCCTCTCCTGGAAAAATGAAATATTTTCGGAATTATTAAAAGGGCGGAACATTTCCCCTAAAAGGGAGGCAAAAACTCAGCTCCCCTCCCCTTTGTCAATGGGCCATTAATGCCTGGGCCAGTCTATTCTACATAACAAAGATCTACCTCCTTCAGGCAGAGCTATAATGGGAATCCCAAAGCCCTTTCATTACACCATCACCCAGTAAGAGTCAACCAAGCTTGGAACTCAGGACAGCCCTGCATGGCCCCATGGAAGTTGGACAACCAATAAGAATATAAGCTCAAATTCAAAAGTCCAGAGAGGACATATATCTCAGGCACTCTCAGCATCTCCTCCCTTTTTTTTCTTCACTCAACATCTTCAAGGCATGTGATCCTGTCCGCCATTAAAACCATCTTTCCAAACAGCCACCATGTTTCCAGTATCTTTTTCCCCCACTTGGAACTGAACCCAGAAGGACATTTCTTCCAACAGCTAAGATGAACACATTTATCAAAGAAACAGACTCTTCTCCAAGTCCACCAAGGCTCTCCTAAGACCTGGCCTTCTTTGTGCTCCTGCATAAAGCCCCTCAATTCATTGGATTACATTCTGCCGTTCCTCTAACCATCCTATGTCTCACAGAAGGCAACCGGATCAGAGTTCCAGGTGAGGTCACTTCCTCCCTGGTCCTTCTCTCAGGAACACAAGAAATTTAAAAGGAAGTCGAGGGTTCTCTTTCATTCAGCTTTTATCCTCTCCATTAAGAATCTCGGTAAACCCATGGCTGACCATAACTGTCCTAAAAAGCTAAAGGTATCACTATTGATTAGGAGTAGAATAGAATAGAATAGAATAGGGAATAGAATAGAATAGAATAGAATAGAACAGAACAGAATTCTTTATTGGCCAAGTGTGACTGGACACACAAGGAATTTGTCTTTGGTGCAGATGCTCTCAGTGTACATAAGGAGAATAAAATACATTCATCAAGAATAAAAAGATACACTTAGTGATAGTCAGGGTTACTAACAAGCTATCGAATCGTACTAGGAAACCAATCCAAACAATATAAATTGAAGGATACAAGCAACATGGTTATAGTCATAAGTGTGCAGAGATAAATACTAGGAAGGAAGAGAAGAATGATAGTAATACTGTACATTCTTAGTAAATTATTGACCGTGTTGTGGGAATTAGTTGTTAAGCAGAGTGATGGCATTTGGGGAAAAACTGTCCTTGTGTCTAGTTGTTCTGGTGTGCAATGCCTTATAGCGTCGTTTTGAGGGTAATAGTTGAAACAAAGTATGAGGGGTCTATAGATGTTTTCACAGCCCTCTTTTTGACTCGTGCAGTGTCCAGTTCCTCAATGGAAGGCAGGTTGGTAGCCAATGTTTTTTCTGCAGTTCTAATTATCCGTCAAAGTCTATGTTTGTCTTGTTTGGTTGCAGAGACAAACCAGACAGTTATGGAGGTACAGATGACAGACTTAGTAATTCCTGGAGATTACCAAGAGCTACAGTACTAGGGCTGTAGGCTAAATTTCCAGGGGGCAGGAGGGGGGGGGGAGGAAATCCCAGAACGTAATTCTGTATTTTTGTAGTTTGGCAAGATAACTGGATGGTTGTGTCAAGAGAGTCACCAGGAATTGAGCTGAATTCAAGAAAGTTTCCCCTCCTCCAAATGAAGGTGTTTGGGCCAGTCTATGTAGTTTTCCTCACTCAGGACACCTAATAAGCTTTATATATGAAGTAAGAATTTGAACCTAGTGATTCCTGATCTTAAGCTAACATAACCTTTAGAGCAAAATTTAAGGTTCAAAAGTTTGTTTTTCTTAACGGAAACTTCAATAATCAGATGCCGATTAGTTGGCTCATGACAAAACATCCATATACTGAAATAAGGAACAGCATCCTATAAACACATATTGAAACTAATTCTTATCTGAATTGAATGTTGAGCACACAGGCTTTTACAGCAAAAATCAATTTCTGGACCTGCTAATCTCCTTAACCTTCAGCCTTGCCATTTTTTCCCCCAGACTAATTCAAAATAGGTCTACCTGATCTCTTGCATGCTAGATGCCCTGATGTGGTCCACATCTGGCAGCTGTAACTTACAGCACAACTTAAGAGATATTTGGCATAGTTTAGCTATCGTTTGAAACGTACTGAATGCATTTGGAATATATTCAAAACCACAGTCATATAGGCTGGGTTGCTATATTGGGCTAAACCATAGTGCACATTTCTTATTGCACTGTAAAACATTAGTCATCGTGATTTATGATTTAGAGCAGAGGTGTCAAACTTAAGGCCCAGGGGCCAGATCCGGCCCACGGGGTGCTTAGATCTGGCCCAGGGGCTGTCCTGGAAACAGCAAAGGACCAGCCGGCGGTGCCTCTGCCAGCAAAAATGGAGGGCTTGCAACCCTCTGAGCTCCGTTTTAGCTGGCAGAGGGTTGCAGGGAGCTGTCACAGCCAAAAATGGAGCTTAGAAGCCCATTTTCGCTGACCGAACGTGCAGGCCACCACAGGCGTCCTGATACGAGTGACGTCGAGCTGGCCACGCCCACCCCAGGCCCCGAGGTCAAACACTACCCTGATGCAACCCTCAATGAAATTGAATTTGACACCCCGATTTAGAGTGACACACAAACCCATCCAAATGAGACTAAAGAAACCATTGTTAAAAGGAAAACAATGAAGAAACTCAATCACAGCACCTCATGGTACTTTTGGAACGGCAATAATGTTCATGCATGACAGAGCTTAACAAATTTGACATTTTTAATATTCATGAAGGGAAACTAAATATGTAAATGAGCACAAGCACTTCAGAACTAAGCAGGTAGCTAAAGAGAAGGGGCTAGGGCAGGAAGAGAATAATAAATTCCTAGGAATAAATAAATATAGTCCCTGACAAAGGAGAGAGGGAACAAGGCATTCCATTTTGACTGGTGGTTTACTATAGTTTGAGTGAAACACAATTATCTGCATTCACAAAGCATGTGAAACCAAAATGTTTTAGCTGATTTTAGTGAAGAATACTGCATGACCTCAGTCAGGCATGGTTTATTCAATAACATTTGGTTAAACAAACCATAGCTTAATGTGTTAGACAGTCTTTGTCAGGTACTCTTAACTCAGAGCTTTTCTATAGACAGGCTAGCTTCTGATAATAGCATTATTCATCCGGATGATATGTCTGGCTTCTGTTAATGTCTGCAAAGAACTACATGCTGAACAGTCTACAGAGTATAGAGCTAATTTGTTTTAAAACAACAACAACGTGTGGACAAATAAATAATTGGAAATGCAAATACTTTTAATTTTAAAATAGTTTTATTTCACTTTACTGCATGCATTTGATGGATTTATTATAACCTGGCTTGAAATCCTTAAGGCATTCAGCATCCATATTATCTATGTTAAAATAAAATAAAAAGAATTTGTATCTGCAGTGATTTCAGACCCAGCATGAAAACCAATTACAGCAAATGAACTAAACACAGTTACAGAAAGAAAAGGCGTATTTTCCAGTAATGGACAAGAAAGCTAAGGATTCCGAATTGTAAGAGGCTTTCTTTTATCCATCCAATGCATCCATCCAATTCTTCACTCCCCAGTAAAATACCCAGAAGGTATTGTTAGTCCCATGAGCAAACTCAAATCCAATCACCCATTCCAAGATTATACTGCCTAACAGGGCCAGATTGGTGTAGTGGTTAAGGCACCAAGCTTTGAGTTCTAGCCCTGCCTTAGGCACAAAGCCAGTTGGGTGGCTTTGAGCCAGAAGGAAACTTCATCTCTAGAAGACAGTGGCAAAACAGTTCCAAATAAAGTTGTCAAGGAAATTGCAGGGACTAGTCCAGGCAGTCAGCAGACCTCAAGACCTGACTTGAAGGCAAGGAGAGCCGGTTTGGTACAGCAGTTAAAGTGCCAGGATAAAAACGAAGAGACCGTTTAGTTCTAGTTCTGCCATCGACATGAAGGCAATTGAGAAACTTTGGACCAATCCCAAGAAGAGATTGGACAACCAATTGTCTGAAATGGTATTGGGTTTCCTGACTGAGCAGGGGGTTGGACTAGAAGACCTCCAAGGTCCCTTCTGTGTGTCTGTGTGTGTGTGTCTGTCTGTGTGTAGATAGATGATAGATTAGACAGACACAGAGAGAGACAGGCAGGCAGGCAGATATAGCACATAGGTAGAGGATGGATAGATGGATAGATTAGATAGATGATAGATAGATAGATAGATAGATAGATAGATAGATAGATAGATAGATAGATAGACAGACAGACAGACAGACAGACAGATAGATGATGGGTGGGATAGATAGATAGATAGATAGATAGATAGATAGATAGATAGATAGATAGATAGATAGATAGATAGATAGATAGATAGATAGATAGATAGATAGATAGATAGATAGATAGATAGATAGATAGATAGATGATAGATAGATAGGGCTAGGTTAAGTTAGATTTAGATAAATATTTATTTATAAAAACACACACGCACGCACACACATTATGTAGGGCCCAAGACAATTCCTCTTCATTCAATGAGACCCAGCAAAGCCAAAAAGATTGAACACACCTTGACTACAGAAAAAGCAGGACATTAATAATAATAATAATGAACCAAAAAGCCACCAGCACCTGCCCCCTTTTCTCTCAACGGCGCAGCGACCCCCCATTAGCCTGGCATCGTCTCCTCTTCCAAACCTGGACTTGGCTGGGGATGATGGTAATTGCAGTCCAACCCCTAAGGGGCTGTACCCGATGCAGGAAAGGATCAGGTTTATTTCCAAAGCTGCTTCCTTCCCTGGCCAATCTCGCCCTCTGCTCCAGCCTCGGACACGCTTCCCTTAACCCCGCCCAGCCATTCGCACGTTACATGCACGCGAGTTCCCTCACCCGTTCCTATGACCACCACATCAAACTCGGAAGGAAGGTGGTCCGCCATCTTGGGAGGGGAAAAATTTTTCCCGGCCGCGATCACGTGACGCCTCTGCGTCGCCCGAGCGCTGCCGGAAGCGAGTCGAGGCAGAGCGGCGGCCGGAAGATCCTTCGCGTGGCATTGTGGGGAGTGTAGTTCTTTTTTCGAACTTGCCGCCGCAGCGACCGTTCGAAAGGTCTTTGTGCCCGTTTAGTTTGAGCGCCTTTTTTTAAAGCTAATCCCCCTCTTCCTCCGAATCCATATCAACGTTAGATTAAAGTTGCAACATTTGCAAACTTAATTCAGCAATTCCAACAAATTCATAGGAGGACGTAGAACATTTCATATGAGCATCCCACACTGTAGTTCCTTAATTCAGCAATTCCTCCCTACTGCTGTTTCCCCAACGGCTGCATTAGGGGTAGACTGCTTTATAGTATGGAGGTTCTGCTTCTATGTATATATAATTTTTATATATTTAAATATATCTTTTATATTAAATATTTTATCTTTATATTGAAGTATAAACTGCAATATATTTAATATACTATTCTATATATGTAAATTTATATATTTAAATATATCTTTTATATTAAATATTTATATTAAATATTTTTATATTTATATTAAAGTATAAACTAAAAATATATATATTTTATATTTTAAAACTTCTATTAAAGTATAAACTAAAATTTAATTTACTAAAACTAATATTTAACAACTTTTAAAGTATAAACTAAAATATATTTAATATGCTACTCTCTCTATATAAATTTATTTATATATTTAAATATATCTTTTATATTAAATATGTATATTAAATATTTTTATATTTATATTAAAGTATAAACTAAAATACATTTAATATATTTTTATATTTAAAAACTTAAAGTATAAACTAAAAATATATTTAATATACTACTCTATATAAATTTATTTATATATTTAAATATATCTTTTATATTAAATATTTGTATTAAATATTTTTATATTTTTATTGAAGTATACCATCACTATCCTACTTGTTGTCTGTATAAGAGGGTGAGATACTTGGTCTATACACAAATGACCCATTGGGAACCCCATATCAAAACCAACTTACCTTATGTGCGGCCACATACGAGGGATTGATTGGAGTAGATTGTAGGGGTGATATTGACATATAACCATCTTATTTGGTTACCTTCTACATTTAGGCAAGAAAAACAAAACGCACAGGTACAGTATAGGTGGTACCTTGCTCAACAGTAGTAACTGTGAGAGGGATCTTGGAGTCCTAGTGGACAACCGTTTAAATAGGAGCCAGCCGTGTGCAGCAGCTGCCAAAAAAGCCAACACAGTTCTAGGCTGCATCAACAGAGGGATAGAATCAAGATCACGTGAGGAGTTAATACCACTTTATAATGCCTTGGTAAGGCCAAACTTGGAATAATGCATCCAGTTTTGGTCTCCACGATGTAGAAAAGATGTGGAAACTCTAGAAAGAGTGCAGAGAAGAGCAACAAAGAGGATTAGGGGACTGGAGGCTAAAACATATGAACAACGGTTGCAGGAACTGGGTATGTCTAGTTTAATGAAAAGGAGGACTAGGGGAGACATGATAGCAGTCTTCCAATATCTCAGGGGTTGTCACAAAGAAGAGGGAGTCAAACTATTTTCCAAGGCACCTGAGGGTAGAACAAGAAGCAATGGGTGGAAACTGATCAAGGAGAGAAGCAACTTAGAACTAAGAAGAAATTTAGAACAATTAACCAATGGAACAACTTGCCTCCAGAAGTTGTGAATGCCCCAACACTGGAAGTATTTAAGAAGATGTTGGATAGCCATTTGTCTGAAACGGTACAGGGTTTCCTGCCTAGGCAGGGGGTTGGATTAGAAGACCTCCACGGTCCCTTCGAACTCTGCTATTGTATTGTATTATTTTATCCATATTTTTATTTTAGATTTACATCTACAGTATACATTATATCTTAATTCTATTTTATCTCGTCGTAATATTTGATATGGCTGGGAGGGGAGGAGCGAATAAAGGCCAGAGAGGTGCCCCTCGACGTGAGTGACAGCATGTTGGCCACATCCATGCAGTCACATGACCACCTAGCCACACCCACCCAGTTGGTCATTACGCAGATCATATGAGCGGTGCTTAGGATTTAAAATTATGAATTTAGTGGTCCCTGAGGTCTGAAAGGTTGGTGACCCCTGGACTAGAAGACCTCCAAGGTCCCTTCCAGTTCTGTTCCATTCTGTTCGTTTCATTCCATTCTGGGTTCTGGCTGACGCCGTGGTTAAAGCAAGGCAAAGCTTAATGTGCTATGTAAATCCAACCAGCCTCTTATTCTCTATGCCTTCTTTTTCATCTTCGTTACTCATCGTTCTCCAGGGTGTGAGCTGACATTCAAAAGTAATCCCAGACATAAAATCATTCATTCTCACCTTTTAGCAAGCAGCTTTTGAAGACAGGAAGGTTTTGGATTGAAGATCAGCCTTTCCAGGAATAGATATCGCAGACTTGGGTTTCCAAATATGTATGAAGATATACAGTAGCCTTAACATACCACAAAGAAGGGGGGTGGGGGGGAACCTGACTCTTATTCCATTAGTGCATTGTTATATATAGTGTCGGTTCACCCCAAAAAAAGACAAGATAGCTGAGAAACACTTATTTTGTTGTTGTTAGTTGAGACGTCGTGTCTCATCCATCGCAACCCATGGATAACGTTCCTCCAGGCCTTCCTGTCCTCTACCATCCTCTGGAGTCCATTCAAGTCCACACCGACTGCTTCGGTGACTCCATCCAGCCACCTCATTCTCTGTCGTCCCCTTCTTTTGCCCCCCATCTTTCCCTGGGTTTTTTTTTTCTAAAGGGTTAGGGGGTGCAAGGGTCTTGAAACTTGACAGCTTTAAGACTTGCGTGCTTCAAATGCCAGAGTTTCTGAGCCAACATTTTGGTTGCTAAGCAAGAGCGTTTCACAAGTTGGCCACGCCCACCCAGTCACATTACTGCCAAGCCACTCCCATTCAGTCACATGGCTGGCAAGCCACTCCCACCCAGTCACATGGCTGGCAAACCACTCCCACAAAGCAGGCCACACCTACAGAAGAGGTTCTAAAAAATTTTGAATCCTACCACTATGCAGTAGTCATAAGTGTGAAAAAAGGTCATGTCACTTGTGCCGTTGTAACTTTAAACACTCACTAAATGAATTGTTGTAAGTCGAGAACTACTGGTAATGAAAGAGGAGAAGGAATCCTTAAAATTGAGGAGATATCTCAGATCTAATTTCTGTACCTGTCGGTATAAAAGTATAGTGTCGTGAAACATGATAGAAAGGACAGAGAAATGATTGAGTAGAAGCGTAATAATAAAATGTGTTCTATGACATCATCACTAAAATGATGCATTTGCAAGTGGATATTATTAAAATGCATTTGTAAGTGGATATTATATTATGTTTGATGTTCCTTGCTAATCACCCAGATGCCCAGTGAAATCAGTATGCAAAATTACTCATGTTAAGGGTACCTAGACAATATTTGCTTTGGTCAGTGACCAAAATCAAGCCACATTATGGATTAACGCAAAGTATGCAAAAAACATGTGCTGCTAATCCAGAATTGGGTTTGTTTACTGTGACTCGTGGCTGTGGAAAGCTTTGACCTTGGCTTCAGCTACAAACCACCATGATGAAGAACTGTTGAAAAACACATCCTGGCAGTTTTATTATTGTTGTGGACCAGAATTCTCTTGAGTGAACTGCATAATTAAAATCATTAAACACTTTTGATTTCAAATAAAGACCCCGTACAATCATAGCTAGGGGATCGCGGCAAGTAGAGGACATTTAGTGTTACAGACACTATAACAAAATTAAGTCGTATTGTCAAGCACGAGCGAGACAATCCAATCTCTGAATGTAAAACTCTATTTGAGTACATCATTACGGCACTGTTTAGGGCAAAACCAGATCTAACTAATTTCCGCACAAATCTACATAATTAAAGTATAGGATTCTCCGTCCTCCTATTAGAGCAGGTCACGTTGTCCAATTGAGTATCATTATATTGTTAGGATTAGGGACGCGGTGACTCAGCGGCTAAGACACTGTGCTTGTCGATCCGAAAGGCCAGTAGTTCGGTGGTTCAAATCCCTAGAGCCGCGTAACGGAGTGAGCTCCTGTTACTTGTCCCAGCTTCTGCCACCCTAGCAGTTGAAAAGCATGTAAAAATGCAAGTAGAAAAATAGGGACCACCTTTGGTGGGAAGGTAAAAGTGTTCCATGCGCCTTCGGTGTTTAGTCATGTCAGCCACATGACCACGGAGATGTCTTTGGACAGCGCTGGCTCTTCGTCTTTGAAACAGAGATGAGCACCGCCCCCTAGAGTCGAGAACGACTAGCACATTTACCTTTACCTATCAGGATGGTAACCTTTACCTTTACCTATATTGTTAGGAGAGAAAGACTGACTCTGGAAAACACCCGTGGAAGTGTCCTTGGTTCTCAAGGATTTATGTATTTATTTATTTAGTTGGTCACTCATCTACAAGATAACAGGAAGAAGAATAGACATGAATAAGGACACAGGAAATGGGTACAAATAAATGGGGACAGTAGGACAGGGACATTAGGAACGCTGGTGCACTTATGCACATCCTAGGATGTGTTCTTGATGTCTGGAGCCTAATTCCATCTCCCCCTTCCCTCCTCCCAGTTTGTTGGCAAGCTGAGAAGTGATAATGGTTGCAACAGCAAAAGAAGATAGGCTCAAGATCCAGATGGATCTTGACAGACTTGGGCCCTATCTAACAAAATGAAATTCAACGTAGAGAAAAATAAAGTCTTACACTTAGGCAAGAAAAACCAAAAGGACACATATAGACTGGGTGAAACCAGGCTTAATAGCAGTGACTGTGAGAGGGATCTTGGAGTGGACAACCAGCTAAATATGAGCCAGCAGTGTGTGTCGGCAGCCAAAAAAGCCAACGCAATCCTAAATTGTATTAACAGAGGGATACAATCAAGATCAAGTGAGGTACTAATACCACTCTATAAAGCCTTAGTAAGACCACATCTAGAGTAATGCATCCAGTTTTGGTCACCACACTATAAAAAATATGTTGCGACTCTAGAAAAAGTGCAGAGAAGAGCAACAAAGATGATTAGGGGACTAAAGACTAAAACATACAATGAACAGTTGCAGGATCTGGGCAAGGCTAGTCTAGTGAAGAGAAGGACCAAGGGAGACACGATAGCAGTCTTCCAATATTTGAGGGGCTGCCACAGAGAGGAGGGGGTCAAGCTATTTTCCAAGGCACCTGAAGGCCAGACAAGGAATAATGGATGGAAACTGAATAAGAAGAGATTCAAACTGGAAATAAGGAAGAAATTTTCCTGACAGTGAGAACCATCCACCCATGGAACAGAAGTTGCCTTCAGACATTGTGGGAGCTTCTTCCCTGGAGGCTTTCAAGAAAAGACTCGATTGCCACCTGTCAGAAATCTGCAAGAAAACCACCAAATTCAGAGAGCACCAAGGGCCCCTCATTTCAAGTCTGACCTACAAATCTTCTCCTTTGCTAGAGATGAAGACTTCCAGATATTCCAACCCTATGATCCTGTGAGTATTTCTCCACATAGAACAAGCAGCTTTCCTTAGCCCCTGTTAAATTCATCCATAAAACCACAGTCAAGGCAATATCATTTCATCCTGATAGTCATTCCTCACCGAGCTGGAAAACGGAAAAAAAGCAGTTTTCAGGAGCAGCAGAGTCGGCCAAATGAACATTCAAGTTCCTTTTTTTCCTGCAGGATTTGATATTTTTCCCTGCTTTGCCACACCCATCCCTGGATTAAAATCTCATGGAGGAGAAGAACAAGGGGAAGGGAGGGGAAAAACCTAGGTATGAATAATTTTTATAGTCGTTGGCACGGCCCATTAGAAAAATGTCTTACAGTCTTCGCCCCCCCCACTTCACCCCTTAGCTATTTAATTGCAGTGTCATAGTAACAAAAAAGGAGCACACTCAATTCTGCATGGATGAACAAGCACATTCAATAAAAAAGATTTAACCGAGTCAGTCAAACACTGGTTTAAACATTTTCTGCATAACAGACCGCAAAATGACATTCGTTTTACCAATATATCCTCTGCATTGGAAACAAACAGAAAGGCCCAGCATCATACCAGCATATTCGACGGCGTGAGTGAAAAATGTCCTTATATTTCACAGAACAAGCCCTTTTGCCAATTACAATAGCCCTACACCTATTTAAGAAGGAACAAGATTACACTGGGGGGGAAAAAGAAAAAGAAACAGCCCTTTGCAATCATTCAATTACCATACAGTTGCTTTCTTCTTTTCCATCTTTATCTTTTATCAGTACACTTCTGGATGCATTTGTAATCCAGGGGTGGCCTTCGAACAAACAAGGGCAATTAATGAGTAGGTGTGGAATGATGAACAAATGTGTAACAATAAAACGTGCAAAATTGGATTTAGTGGGATTTTATGTAATTCTTCCCTCGCAACCGTCAAACGCTTCTCTCTTTATAAGTGATTTTGCATTATTGTATGCCAATAATATAAAGTTTCACGGAGGGAGCGGGGAATTGAGAAAGCGTGTTTTTGTTTAAGCTGATCCATGTTTAGTTAGTACAATTGCTATCAAAATGGTAACCTTCAGCCTTACTTCATGTCCCTAATAAGTATTTTTGTCTCCGTCTCATTAACAGTTATGCAGTAACTCCACAACTAAATTGCGTTATTGTCCTCTTGGAAAAGAAGGAGTCAAATTTGTTGTTACACCATGATTGATTATGGCAAACATAGATTTGCCTATTTTGACTGTTAAACATAGCCTTTACTATATTAACTATGATTTATTCCGAAGTAAGAATTGGATTTAGTGAGCCTTAGCATTGCAACTGCAATCAAACTACAAGATTTAAACCCAGCTATCAAAAGAAACAAATATGCTGCATATATTATGATTGTAGCTTTCCTGACAGTGAGAACAATTAATCAGTGGAACGACTTGCCTCCAGAAGTTAAAAACTGGAAGTTTTAAAGAAGAGATTGGATAACCACTTGTCTGAAATGGTATAGGATTCCCTGCCTGAGCAGAGGGTTGGACTACAAGACCTCCAAGGTCCCTTCCAACTTTATTATGTTGTGTGTGTGTATAGATAGATGATAGATAGATTATTCTCTGTTATTCTGTAATTCCAGGTTCAATCATGATTATAAATTGAGGTTCAATAATCCTCAACTTGCTTAGTGAGCATTCAGAGTTACAATGACACTGGAAAAAAACGACCCACGGCAGTGGGCACATTTAGCCTGAAATACTGCATAGGAAGGAAGGAAGGAAGGAAGGAAGGAAGGAAGGAAGGAAGGAAGGAAGGAAGGAAGGAAGGAAGGAAGGGCAATACCACTTAGACTTATATACCACTTCAGAGTGCTTTTACAGCCCTTTCGAAGAGGTTTACAGAGTCAGCTGCTTGCCCCCAACAATCTGGGTCCTCATTTTACCCACCTCGTAAGGATGGAAGGTTGAGTCAACCTTGATCCGGTCAGGATCGAACAGCCAAATTGCAGGGAGCCAGGAAGTCAGCCGAAGGAGCCTGCAGTATTGCACTCTAACCAACTGCGCCACCGTGGCTCGTGAAAAAAATGGTCATAAGTCAGGGCCGTTGTAACTCTGAACGGTCACTAAATGAATGGTGGTAAGTCGAGAACGACTTGTACAGCTGTGTGACTTAGGACTAGATTTGTAAACCAAGAAGCCAGAATTAAATAAACGACATTATGGCTTAGCAAGGAGTGTGAGAACCAGCCGTTGTGTGATCTGAAAGCAACCCAGGAAATTGTGAGGGCGCTTAATGGTCTCCTTCCCCCCCCCCCCCTTCTTAATAAACTGATAGCAAAACTGGGCTTGTATATTGTGTCCTCCCAGTCACCTTATACACACATTACTATTCTGTACCATCTTTTCAGCACCAAGTCGGTGTGTGTTGTTTTTAATGACATTCCTTTCAGAAACGGTAAGGGAAGGAAGCCACGGATAGCAAATAGAATTGCTTCAGAAACGGGGACGTTCTTCGGTGGATATGGAAAAGCCGAGCTGTAAATCACGACTTGTGAACAGGGGATAATTCACCAGCCTTGATTTATAAGTGCAAGTGTTATTGCTCTATTAATAAGTATCACTCCGCTGTGTTATTGCATCTGCACCAACAGATTGAAATATTTTAGAAGGGTCCAAATTGGCTGTACTGCATTGTACTGACAGGGTTTGGGAAATGCTCCCAGTTTGGGTGGTTTTTGCTTTTTTTAAAACTTTGAACCCAGGGAATTTTGCTTTGCCATTGCTTGCAAAAGAGAAGAGAACGTTGGCGAAATATTTAAATTTTGGAGGCGAAGCGTAGTATTTTAATTTAAGATGCGGTGAGGAAGCTAAGTGGCATTTTCGAAATTTCTTTCTTTCCTTTTTGATGCCTAAAGATTTAAATAAAAAAAAATTTAACATGGAAAAATTTCATTTTCAATTCAACGGTGCGTTGCCTGGGTACAAAGACTTTGGAAAGATAGTAATCGAAATGTTTACAACAGTATTCATTACATTTGTATTAATTCTATCATAATAAAAATAATAATCATATTTATTTTCTATCTTAATAAATCTCCCTTGTTTTATTAGGCTTTTTCTTCTACTTCCATGTTTCTAACTTCTGTTTTGGTTATCTAACCATTGATAAAATAAATCCCATATCATAAAGTCTTCAGCTTGTTCATTTTCCTTAATTGCAAATGTTAATCTATTCATTTCTGCATATTCTAATATTTTTTAATTAACCATTTTTGAAGTTTCTTTCTTTCCTAATACAGTATATGATTATTGCACTGGATATGTTCTGTTCTAGGCTTCCCTAAAAAGCAGGAAGCAGAGTCCTGGTCCCGACAAAACCCCTTTTATTAAACGAATGTGAAGTCCTCTCATTCCTATTCAGCGAGGCCTGGCAAACAGTCTTTCAAAAGAATATTTATGACTACAGACCTTATCTATCTTTTGCCATGTAAATATTTTCCGAATGAGGTGCTGTGCAAGGAAAGACTTGGCACAGAGTCTCTGAGATTCATGGACAGATCTTCACACTCCTGAAATGAATCTAACAACCGAACAAACGAATTGTTTCCTGCAAAAGCCCACTCCCCTTTCACTCCTCTTTTATTTCCTATGAGAGAGGCCAATCCTCCCACCTGTGACTTTCCTTCCAAGTCTACCCTGATTTCTGAGTTCTTCTTTTCTTCTGGCAGCTCTGTGCATGCGCATACTGGGAACAGGCTCCAGCTGTTCCTCTGCCTCACTGCTGTCTAGCTCCGTAGCTACCTGATCACTGCCAGACAGCCTTGGCCCCATCTCTGCCTCCGACGCAGAGCCCTCGTCCGAGCCTTCCCCAGCCTCCTCACTATCCAACACTGCTACCAGCTCTGCTGGCGAGCCATAACAACATATTAAAACAGCACTGCCATCCCCATTTTTTTAAAAACCATTTTCTCTAGATACTCCTGAAAATGAACAAAAGAATTCACACCAGTCTCCTTTGGATAAATTCATAACGAAAGTAAACACTATTGTTCCATACCCTTCGTTGCAAACTCCATCGTAAAATACATACTACTGAAAAAGGTTTGAAGGCAAGTAAAGTGACGTTTCACTATTTTTAACTGCATAAGGGAAACCGTAAGCATAAAGCTGGAAAGACATCAGCAGGCGTGAGTTCGTGCAAAGGAGTCTGTCTTGAACCACAGCTAATGGTTTTGTACATTTATGCCCAGCTGAAAATGCTGATCTGTCACACAGGCAGAATATGAAGAGCATCTCTGACATTCTCCTCTGCAAAATGTTGGTTGCGTTCCCCCAGCTTGCTTAAACCATAATTTTCTTGCTTGCTTGCTTACTATCTATGGAGATTCTCTGTCTTTCAGGTCATGGTTTTCCCAAAGGTGCTTTTTCCCCCCCCTTGAAAACGTTTTGCTTCTCATCCAAGAAGCTTCTTCAGTTCTTCTTTAGAATTGAAGAAGCTTCTTGGATGAGAAGCAAAATGTCTTCAAGGAAAAACGAAGTCCCCTTGCCTTTTTGAAAAATCACTTTTGGGTTTTGTTTGCTTGCTTGCTCGCTCATCATTCATTCGTTCACCTATCTAGCCACCTATTGTATGAGAATGACTCTGGGCAGTGTACAATACAGGTAGTGCTCAATCTATGACCCCAATTGAGCCCAAAACGCCTGCTGCTGCGTGAGATTAGCTAAGTGAGTTTTGTCCCATTTTACGACTTTTTTCGCCATAGTTGTTAAGTGAATCTCTGCAGTTGTTAAGTGAGTAACAGCCTGAACAAAGTGCAGCTTGAACAAATGCAGTTGTGTCAGGATCCATTTATTGTCCATTATCTGTATTGAGATCTCTCTGTGCTTTCAAAACCAGATCTAAACCACAAGAAATCAAGTCAGAAAATGTTATTTTTTTGGAGGAAAAAAACCCCCTGTTCCTTCCTTCCTTCCTTCCTCCTTCCTTCCTCCTTCCTTCCTTCCTTCCCTCCTTCCTTCCTTTTCTTTCTTTCTTTCTTTCTTTCTTTTTTCTCTCTCTCTCTCTCTTTCTGTCTGTCTGTTTCTCTCTCTCTCTCTCTCTTTCTTTTTCTTTCTTTCTTTTTTCTTTCTTTCTTTCTTTCTCTCTCTCTCTTTTTCTGTCTGTCTGTTTCTCTTTCTTTTTTTCTTTTTTTCTTTCTTTCTTTTTTCTTTCTTTCTCTCTCTCTCTCTTTCAGTCTGTCTGTTTCTCTTTCTTTCTTTCTTTCTTTCTTTTTCTCTCTCTTTTTCTCTCTCTCTTTTTCTGTCTGTCTGTCTGTTTCTCTCTCTCTCTTTCTTTCTTTCCAAAACTGCTTTAAAGACGACAGCTGCATGTTGAAAAGTTTAGGAGCTTAAGAATGCAGGTAAATGCCTTGAGCCCGCTGGCACGAGAGAAAGATTAAAATGACATCGGGATTCTTTTCTTTTTTTTTAAAAGGCTTACAAAAAATAATAATAATAATTACGATGATTACCTTTGATGACATTGTCAATTATAATCATCTCCAAATAATACACTCCCTTTGCTTAGGCACAAATTGAAGATGCTGCTTTTTTTTGAAGAGGGCTGTGTTTGCATTAAGCATTTTGCCCTCTGCTCTTTTTTGGGAAAAGGGGCTCTTTTTGCTCTGCTGCTTAATCCGTTCCCTCAGTCTACACGCATCCACAAGCATGTTTATCCAGAAGAACACACTTTCCAAATTTAAAAGAGTTTGCTGCTGAGCGAACAGCCATAGAGGTAGCCCCCAACGTACGACCACAAGTGAGCCCAACATGTATGTTGTTAAGTGGAAAAATGTGTGGAGTGAGTTTTGCCCCCATTTTACGACTTTTCTTGCCACAATTGTTATGGGGAATAGCTGTGGTTGTTAAACGAGTCACACGGTCGTTAAATGAACCTGAATTCCCCATGGACTTGGCTTGTCAGAAGGTCGCAAAAGGGGATCACGTGACTCCGGGACACTCCGACTGTCGTAAATGTGAGTCAATTGTCAAGCATCCGAATGCAAATCCCGTGACCCTGGGGGATGCTGCAACGGTTGTAAGTGTGAGGAATGATCACAACTGACTTTTTTCAGTGATGTTGTAAACTTTGAACGGTCACTAAACGAACTGTTGAAAGTGGAGGACTGCCTGTGTATTGTTATTCCCCTTATGTTAAAAGTGTTTAATTAAATGCGGCCATTAGCATGTATTTATGATGGCTGCAGCCTGAGGTCGTATGACTCAGGGGTGGGTTCCTGTACTGGTTCATACTGGTTTGCTGTGCATGTGCTTTGTGCGCATGCTGCTCTTTTTGCTCACACGCACCTGCCATGCATTACAGTGACGTGCAGTAAAGTTTATGGCTGGTGAGGCTGGTGACATCATCAGGAAGGCGGGGAATGGGACCACATGTCTCTGTGGTCATGTGGCTGGCATGACTAAATACCCAAAGTGCACGGAACACTGTTCCCTTCCCACCAAAGGTGGTGCCTATTTTTCTACTTGCATTTTTACATGCTTTCGAACTGCTAGGTTGGCAGAAGCTGGGATAAGTAACGGGAGCTCACTCTCTGTTATGCGGTGCTAAGCGTCTTAGCCACTGAGCCACCACGTCCCTTAGAAAGAGCCTTAATTAAGCCTAGAACTTGTGTAGCAACCAATGAGAAGCCTTACGCCCACAGGCATAAGAGATGTCACCTCCAAAGTCCTTCTTTAACCAGGGCAAATAAACCACCTTCTGGTCCATTCACCAGAAAGCCCAATTAGAAAGAAAAGAAGAAAATATTTCCCATCGTGCATTGAGGCAAATTGGCTCTAAATTGAAACCATTCAGCTGCTGAAGTTCTTGGGATCACTTTCCTTTTCATCTCAGTCAGTCTGTTTATTACATTTTAAGGCCAGGACGAGGGAATGTGTCCATGAGTGCCCTGTAAGTACTTATAAATCTTTCTGAAGAGACAGTAAATAAAAAGTCAGACGAAATTAAAAGACATCTGTAAATCAACCTGACTAGAATCCTTGAGTGAAACACAAAAGGAGTCATCTGTATCTAGGTTATAAGATAGTGTCTAAAATTAAACAAAACACGATAACCTCTAAAATTACATCATCATCATCATCACAACAACAACAACAACAACAACAATAACAACTGAAAAAGTGCTGTGGGCTGTGAAAATGGAGAACAGCATAAAAACAACAGAAACAAAGGCAGAATATAAGCAAAAACAGATCTGGATGACAAATTAAAAAGATGGAAAACCAAAGCTTTGCATGGACAGCACTTGAAAAACATGGAAGGAAAATGTGAGGACAACTTAACATGGACATGGCTTAAGATGGGAACCATCAAGAAAGAAACGGAAGGTTTAATACTGGCTGCTCAAGAACAAGCACTACAAACTAATGCCACGAAAGCGAAGAGACAAAAATCCACTGACAACTCAAACTGCCGACTTTGCAATAACAAAGTCGAAACTGTTTCACATTTAATATGTGAATGCAGCAAAACCGCACAACCTGATTACAAAGCTAGACATGACCGAGTTGCTCAATTAATCCACTGGTCATTATGTAAAAAATATGATTTACCTGTATCCAGAAAGTCATGGGAACATAAAGTGGAAAAAGTTATCGAGAATGAGAAGGTGAAGATCTTGTGGGACTTTCGAATACAAATGGATCGTCATTTGGAGCACAACACGCCAGATACCACGGTTGAAGAGGGCTGAAGTGTATAGTTAGTTTATTGATATCGCTGTTTCTGGAGATGCCAGAGTTGAAGAAAAAGAACTAGAAAAAAATCATGAAATATCGCGACCTGGCCATCGAAACTACACGGCTGTGGATGAAGGATGTAACAGTGATACCCATTGTCATCGGGGCACTTGGCACCATGTCCAAGAATTTTATAAGATACACCCACAAATTGCAGCTTCCTGCAATAACACCAGCGGGACTGCAAAAAACTGTGCTACTTGGAACATCTTATATTTTAAGAAGGTACTTGGTTGATACCTAGGATGGTGGCAGCAAACCGTATCAGCCATTAGCACCAGTCACTGGTATTTGTAATGCATTTTTGAATGTTCAGTTGGCTGAGTTTCATGTTTAATGAATAAAGTATATAATAACAATAACAATAACAATAACAATAATAATAATAATAATAATAATAATAATAATAATAATAATAATAATAATAACCACCACTGCTCTTATAGAATAGCAATAGCACTTAGACTTATATACTGCTTTGCAGTGCTTTTACAGCCCTCTCTAAGCCATTTACAGAGTCAGCCTACTACCCCCGACAATCTGGGTCCTCATTTTACTGACCTCGGAAAAATGGAAGACCAAATCAACCTTGAGCCAGTCAAGATCGAACTCTTGGCAGTGGGCAGAGTCAGCCTGCAATACTGCATTCTGACCACTGCGCCACCATGCTCTTCTGTTGTAAATTGAGGACAACCTGTGTTTGCGAGTAGAAGTGACCTAGCCTGGGTACATCGTCTGAACAGGTAAATATGGTTTGAGTTTAGCTTGAGAATACAGACAACTGTGGTTTATTTAAAAAAAATCAAGGTTAAACAGATCATGGGTTAACCTGATAACCCTATCGCTCAACAGACTGCTTCTTTTATCAGAAGCAATATTAGAGAAGTGGCTGAGTTTGAACTAAAAAATCAGTTCACAATACGTGTGATTTCATTTCATTTCATGTCTCATGAACTTTATGCAAGAAGCCATGGTTTAGGGCAGGGGTCCCCAACCTTTCGGACGTCAGGGAGCACTAAATTCATATGTTTAAATCCCGCGGACCACTAATATGATCTGCCTAATGACTGGCTGGGTGGGTGTGGCAAGGTGGCTATGTGACTGGTTGGGCGTGGCCAACTCGATATCACTCACGTCAAGGGGCGCCTTGCCAGCCTCTACTCGCCACTCCTCGCCTGCCCGCCCAGACTGCTTAGCGCCCAAACAGAAAGCAATTGTTGGAGCTAAGCAGCCACCAGGAGAAAGAGTTGGCAAAACAGCTCAGTTCAAATTGGATCTGACCGAGAAGGAGGCTCAGCAGAAGCAAGTCACTGAGGACTAGGAGCATAGGCTTTCCAAGCAGAGGGAAGAGCTGCGGGAGTGCAAGGCCAGGTACCGGCCCCTGGAGGGTCAGCAGGCTGAGATGGTCAGCCAGTTCCAGGCCATGATGCAATCCCACTGGAACAAGGCCCTCTGGCTCTTAGCCACCAACAGTGCTTCCCTCCAGCCTTCGCCCAAAGCCCAGGAGGCTGAAGCAGACCCCAAGTCGGAATTTCTTCCCCCCTCCGACCTGCAGAAAAAGACCCAGAAGGGGAGACTCTCTTCAGCAAACAACAGAAACATTCATTGCACGTACCTGGCCCAGGGGCTGAAGTTTGAGGACTTAGAGCAATATAAAAAATGCAAATAGAATTTCTGTGGACCACCAAAATTTTCTCGTGGACTACCAGTGGTCCACAGACCACCAGTTGGTGACCTCTGGCTTAGTGCAATGGGAGAATCAAATTGGAGGACTGTACGATGACACTTCCTACTCAATGCTCTTCAGATGTTTGTTTTCTCGTCGGTTTGCAACAACAATCACGCTCGCAAGTGAACACACGAAGTAAACGAAGACAGACAGCCCATGCTACGCCCTCTTTCTCTTGTTCGGTGTTGTCCGCCCTGGCAGAATGCTGACAAAACAATTCCTCCTTTGCACACATGTCAGGAAACGGTGTGCAGTTGTGGACAGTTGAGTTTTATCCAGCCTCTGAAGTGGAAAGTCGCCATTGCTTTCTCACATCACTAGGTGGCAGGATTTTCGGATCAGGGTTTGTGGCTTGTCCCTTTTTTTTTTTGAGGGGTCCGGCAAAACAGAGAGTAACAGCCAGAGGGAACATGCTTGAAGCACATGACAGTTGCAGCGAGGCTACTCTAGGCTCAAAGGTGGACAATTTGGACACTGACCACCAAAGAGGAAGGATGGTCAGGATAATGGAACTTGCAAAGATGGTTCAATTGACTTTCTCGATTTCAGAAAACACAATAGCTACATTTCTGGCTTCCTGGGAATCATTTGTAGTTATTTTGCATGGAATGGGGGGGGGGGGAATGCACTTATGGTGTGTGGGGGATTAGATGAAAATTGGGCAATAGAAAAACATTTTTTTTCTTTTTTGTAATTGTAGAGTAAGAGAGGTGGCTCAGTGGTTAAGATGCTGAGCTTGTCGATCAGAAAGGTCGGTGGTTCGAATCCCTAGCGCTGCGTAACGGAGCGAGCTCCCGTTACTTGTCTCAGCTTCTGCCAACCTAGCAGTTCGAAAGCATGTAGAAATACAAGTAGAAAAATAGGGACCATCTTTGGTGTGAAGGTAACAGCATTCCGTGCGCCCTCGGCATTTAGTCATGCCGGCCACATGACCACAGAGACGTCTTCGGACAGCGCTGGCTCTTCGGCTTTGAAACGGAGATGAGCACCGCCCCCTAGAGTCGGGAACGACTAGCACATACATGCAGGGGGAACCTTTACTTTTACCTTTAGAGTAAGAGATAATTTTGTAATTGAACTTGTGTTTGCTGCAAAGGAAATCAGAAGCTTTTGTTTCTTTTTATTCTTTCTTTCTGCAGCTTTGCCTTCTTTCTTTTTTTCTTTTCTTTTTTTGTTCCTTGTACTTTTTATTAGTTTCCGTGAGTTCTTTGGAAAAATGTTTTACTCTTTATTTATGCATTCGGGTTCCCCCTGTTAATCAAGTTTACACACTTTTATGGGCTCACACACAGCATCCCTCCTTGCTAAGTAGCGGTATCACCGTTTGCACAATAGGCTAAAATATGGTTGGCTAAAAGTCTGTAGAGATTCTCATTCATCCAGGTCATGGTTGTCCCAAAGGTGTTTTTTTCAGGAGGCAACTGGAAAACGGTCTTGTTTTTTTCTTTGAAGATGTTTCGCTTCTCATCCAAGAAGCTTCTTCGGTTCTGACAGGATAGTCGGGAATAGAAGGATTTATATTAGCAATAGCAATAGCACTTAGACTTCTATGCAGCTTTACACTGCTTTATTGCCCTCTCTAATATTCCTTGCAGAAAAAATATGACTGCAAATATGCAGTCATTTGCATCTTTTTTTGTTTTGTCTTTTGCAAATTAGCAAACATTTGCTGTCTGCAAGGAGTATAAATCCTTCCATTCCCCACTATGCTGTCAGAGCTGAAGAAGCTTCTTGGATGAGAAGCAAAATGTCTTCAAAAGAAGAAAAAAACCAAGAAAGTCCATTTGCTTCCTTTAAAAAGCACCTTTGGGATAGATGGTTGGATAGCGGACAGCAAATTGTGTCTTATAAACCTGGCTTTTGGGGTTTTCCTTATGCATCTGAGTCGATACCCTCAAATTTTAAATGAACTAAAACAACAACAACAATCCAGGACCTTCAAGGTCCCTGATCACACCAACACATCATGTTTTGAGTTAGCGTATCCTGAACTGTGTCAGACCCAAGGGATCAGGACCACACATTAAGTTCCAGTTAAGTTGATTTACGGCTTATGCCTATTCATAAGAATCAGAAGGAACGCTGTGGCTCAGTAGCTAAGACGCTGAGCTTGTTGATCAGAAAGGTTGGCAGTTTCGCGGTTCGGATTTCTAGCGCTGCGTAACAGAGTGAGCTCCTGTTACTTGACCCAGCTTCTGCCAACCTAGCAGTTCGAAAGCCTGTAAAAATGCAAGTAGAAAAATAGGAACCAGCTTTGGCGGGAAGGGAACAGCGTTCCGTGCGTCTTTGGTGTTTAGTCATGCCAGTCACATGACCACGGAGACGTCTTCAGACAGCGCTGGCTCTTTGGCCATGGCTGTTAATTCAATCACTGCAGCTGTTAAGTTAGTAACACGATTGTTAAATGAATCTGGCTTGTCAGAAGGTCGCAAAACGGGACACAGTGAACCAATTGCCAGGCATCCTAATTCTGTTGATGTAACCGTGGGGGATGCTTGCAGCAGTTGTGAAGGGTTAAAAATGGTCCTAAATAACTTTTTTCAGTTCTGTTGTAACTTCACATGGTCACTACACAATTGCTTCAAAGTTTGAGGATTAACATCCCCTCACATACAAACGCAAAACAGTTTCAACTGGCACAGAGCAGAACATACATGTGTAGAGTAGACCTAGGAGAATATAAGGGAACATGGAGGTAATCTAGTCCAACCCCTTCCCAAGGCAGGAGTCCTTCCTTCTCTTTGAGAGCTGTCAGTGGCAGACATGAGGGAAATGGTGTGTGTGTGTGTGAGAGAGAGAGAGAGAGAGAAAGAGAGAGAGAGAAAGAAAGAAAGAGAAAGAAAGTTGAAGAGATAAGAAAGAAGGAAGGAAGGAAGAGAAAGAAAGAAAATAAGTGGGGGAGAGAGACACAAGAAGGAAAGAAGGAAGGAAGGAAGGAAGGAAGGAAGGAAGGAAGGAAGGAAAAGAAAGAGAACATGATCACAACTGAGCCAAAAATTTTGGATGTTAAGCAAGAGCGTTGTTAAGTGAGTTTCACATTTTCCAACTTGGCCACGCCCACCCAGTCACATGACAGCCAAACCACTCCCCACCCGGTCACATGACCGCCGAGCCACTCCCACAAAACAGGCCACACCTACAGAATAGATTCTAAAAATGTTTGAAACCCACCACTGCTGTACGTGATTGTTTCTGGGGTGTGTAAAAACTAGTCACTGGCTTAGGGCGATGTGTGGACTCCTTCCCCTATTCAAGTTGATATTGGAATAAAAAACATGGGCTCAGATCCCATCAGATGATCAGAATCTTTTGCAAGATTGCAGGCGATGTCGGCCTTCAGAAGGTGGAATGTCAATCAGCGTTTCTCACCTGTTTTGCATGCAAATCTTATTTTCTCTGGCTCCCCCCCCCACCTCCGACTTGTGCCTGTTCAGCAGAGCTGCCAATCACGGGAACAAAGAAGCCATACCTAATACTTAATAAGGAATATCACATCTTCGAGACATTAGAAAACAGATGTCACTTTGTTTCTTCGCTGCTGATGTATGTAGCAGAAATGACACTCTAATTAATTTAATGCAGTATAAAAGTACTGATTATTTATCATGGCTGACAATAAAATTAAGAAAACATTCAATTACAATCAGGAGTAATTCATTATTTATTGATTTTGCCTTATGCACATATTAATACAATGCATTTAATTACAGGAAAGGGTATCATTGCTTTGTTGAAAGTCAAGCCTCTGAAATCCATTTAATTAGGCTTCGGTGTTTCCATATTGCGTTTCTGCAGAGAGCTTTTATATATTAGCAATGCTATTATGGGGTCTGCCCCGTGTACGAACTGTCCAATTCGATGTGCATCTACGAGATCAGGCTTCGGTGTGATTAATGTGACATTTTAAACTGAAGTCTAAGGTGTCTCTAAGGTTAGATCTAAGCTGTGGCCTCTTCCAGGGAGCCCGAATCAGAATTTAAACGTCCGGCAGTCATATGACCATAACTGAGGCCAAAATTTGCCCAAAACATTTGTTAAGTGAATTTTGCCAATTTTTTACGGCTTTTCTGCCACAATGGTTAAGGGAATCCCTACAGTTGTTAAGCTAGTAACATGGCTGTTAAGTGAACCTATCTTTCCCCTTGACTTCGCTTGTCAGAAGGTCGCAAAAGGAGAAGGTCGCATGACCCCGGGACACTGCAACCGTCGTAAAGATGAATCAATTGCCAAGTGGCTGAATTGTGAACACGTGACAATCGTGGGAACGCTGCAACATTTGTAAGAGTGAAAAACGGTCACAAGTCACTTCTTCTAGTGCCATTGTAACTTTGAACGGTCGCTAAATGAACTTCTATAAGTCGAGGACTCCCTGTGGCAAACCACACTATTCTAAAACAGGAGAAATAATTTACTAAGAATAGAATAAAATAGAATAGAATAGAATAAGGAATAGGAATAGGAATAGAATGGAATAAATAGAATAATGAATAGAATAATGAATAGGAATAGGAATAGAATAGAATAGAATAGAGAATGGAATGGAATGGACTAGACTAGACTGGACTGGACTGGACTGGAATAGAATAGAATAGAATAGAATTTTTTATTGGCCAATTGGTGATTGGACACACAAGGATTTTTTTCTTTGGTGTGTATGCTCTGTGTACATAAAAGGGAAAAAAAGAGATGGAAAAAATACATTCACCAAGAATCGTAAGATACAACACTTAGTGATAGTCATCGGTTACTAATATATCAATCAAACCATACTAGGGAACAAACAGAACAATATAAATTGTAAAAATGCAAGCAACATGGTTATAGTCGTAAGTGGGAGGTGATAGATAATAGGAAGGATGAGGTGAAGAATAGCAATACAGTCTTACTAAATAGTTTGACAGTGTTGTGTGAATTAGTTGTTTTAGCAGAGTGATGGCATTCGGGAAAAAACTGTCCTTGTGTCTAGTTGTTCTGGTGTGCAGTGCTCTATATAGCGTCGTTTTGAGGGTAGAAATTGAAACTTATGCCCAGGATGTGAGGGGGTCTGTAGATATTTTCACAGCTTTATTTGTTTGTTTGTTTATTTGTTTATGGCTTATCCTTTTGAAATAGATGGCAATAGACAAAGGTAAAGGTTCCCCTCGCACATACGTGGTAGTTGTTCCTGACTCTAGGGGGCGGTGCTCATCTCCGTTTCAAAGCCGAAGAGCCAGCGCTGTCTGAAGACGTCTCCGTGGTCATGTGGCCCGCATGACTAAACGCCAAAGGCGCACGAAACGCTGTTACCTTCCCACCAAAGGTGGCGCCTATTTTTCTACTTGCATTTTTTACGTGCTTTCGAACTGCTAGGTTGGCAGAAGCTGGGACAAGTAACAGGAGCTCACTCCGTTATGTGTCGCTAGGGATTCTAACCGCCGAACTGCCTACCTTTCTGATCGACAAGCTCAGCGTCAAACCCACACATTTTACTACCCCACAAACTAAATTTTTTCCTGCCCCTGTTTTGCTTGGCCCTTCTCAAAAACGGCTGTGGAACAGCTGAATCCCTCATGTTTATTTTCTCATATTTTATCTCTGCCTCGGATCTGTCCATCAGCTTTGATATGTAATGAGAATGCCCTGATATTTTCCCTGGTTGCTGAGACCGAGCAGTGGGGTTAAGAAGTTAGTTTTCTAAAGCTCAAACTGATAAATATTTTAGACTTTACAATATATTGCTGAAAACCAAAAGGGAATTGCATGATGGATATACATATATGTGTAATTTCTGAATTCAGGCTTGCTGGCTATGGTATTTCCAAAGAAGCTTAAATGAAGTTACAGGAAAGTCAGCTTCTTTGCCAAAAAAAAAATAGTTTGTATTTACACAACTTTACAAAATATAGAGTAACAGAGTTGGAAGGGACCTTGGAGGTCTTCTAGTCCAACCCCCTGCTCAAGCACTAGTAATTGTTTTCACTGTCAGGAAATTTCTCCTTAATTCTAGGTTGGATCTGTCTTTAATGATCTTCCACACATTATTTCTTGTCCTGCAATGCGCAGTATGAACCTGCAAATTCATATCTGTTTTTTCCCCCTTTTAAAAAAAATATCTGGATTATTATTAATGGTGACTGTGCAAAACACAGACTGAAGCAATGTGTCTCAGCAACTTTAAGATGTGCAGTCTTCCTGACTAGGTGGCTCAGTGGCTAAGACACTGAGCTTGCCGATCAGAAAGGTTGGCAGTTCGGCGGTTGGAATCCCTAGTACAGGCCTCCTGCGTGAGCAGGGGATTGGACTAGATGACCTCCAAGGTCCCTTCCAACTCTGTTACTGTTACTTCCAACTCCCAGGATTCTGGAACTTCTTGAAAGTTCCAGAAATATTGGAAAGATACCTATGAGTTAGAAGAAGCAACCCCTTCCAAAATTAATGATGTCCAGGAAGTTTGTCAAATCTTTAATATTAGTTATGGCTCATAGATGACACGTGAATGCCTCTTTTTTTTCTCATTTTCTCCTACCAAATTATTGTTGCTTTATCTTTGATATCTGACCCACAGTTGTACACAACTTTTTTTAAAACAAAAATGATGTTGGGCTGTAAATGATCAATTTTATACGATTCAAAGAGGAACCAGAGTATAGATATAGCTGATTCTCTTCAAAAGCAAGGAATCCTCTACTCCTACAAAAGCCTCCGTAAGAGACAGTCCAATCTTCCCCTCTTGGGCAAGTCTGCTAATAAGAAGCAAAGAGCTAAAGAACTTGTCAAAAAGCTACAGCTAAGAATAACTACCTTCTGATAAAGCCAAGAGAGGGGAACTTACAAATGTTAAAAGACTCCTTGGAAGCCAGCAAAGTACCCTCGTTAAATTGTTCATCACAAACATAACATTCTTATTGTCTCCATCTGAACTTTCTCTATACTGTCGATATCCTTCTGCAAATGTAGTCACCAGAATCATACCCAGTGCTCCAGATATGATTCTTCTTTTTTCTCCAGCCCCAGGTTCTGCCAGTCCTCTCTTCTACCCAGAGTAGATATAGAATACAGAATAACAGAGTTAGAAGGGACCTTGGAGGTCTTCTAATCCACCCCCCTGCTCAGAATCTGTATGGAGAGACTTAACGTTGGATGCTGGAATACCAGGAGAGCAATCCTAGCTTCCATAGGTATTCCTGATCATTTTTAAGAATTGAAGCTTTGTGAATTCAACAGAACTGTCATAGAGGAGACATGATAGCAGCGTTCCAATATTTGAGGGGCTGCCACAGAGAGGAGGAGGTCAAACTATTTTCCAAAGCACCCGAAGGCCAGACAAGGAATTATGGATGGAAATTGAACAAGGAGAGATTCAACCTAGAAATAAGGAGGAACTTTCTGACAGTGAGAACAATCAACCCATGGAACAGAAGTTGCCTTCAGAAGTTGTGGGAGCTTCATCACTGGAAGCTTTCAAGAAGAGACTGGACTGCCATCTGTCAGAAATGGTGTAAGGTCCCCCTGCTTGGGTGGGGGTTTGGACTAGATGACCTATAAGGACCCTTCTGTTAATCTGTAATGATCCCTACAGTTGTCACTGAATGTCCTATGCTTAGTGTCATGTTTAAAGTCAGTTTCTTCTGAACCCTTTAGAGCTATTGGATGCTTAGTAGGAAGTTTTTCAGAGAATATGGATGGGTTCATTTAATGACCATTCAAAGATATAATGGCACTGAAAAAGTGACTTATGACTGTTTTTCACACTTATGACCATTGGAGCATTCCCAGGATCACACAGTCAAATTTGGTTGCTGGGCAACTGTCTCACATTTACGACGGTTCCCAGGATCATGCAACCCTCTTTTGCGACCTTCTGAAAAGCAAAGTCAATGGGAAGCCAGATTCACTTAACAGCCATGTTACTCACTTAACAACTGCAGTGCTTTGTGGGCGTGGCAGGGAAAGGATACTGCAAAATCCCCATTCCCTCCCCACTCCTGGGGAAAGGATACTGCAAAATCCTCATTCCCTCCCCGCCCCACTAATCTGCTTTCCAGCTCCGTTCTCCTGTGCAGGGCAACAAAAGAAGATCAGCTGTGAGGCCGCAGGGGCGGGGCTAGCCTATTTGCCGGTTCTCCGAACTACTCAAAATTTCCGCTACCGATTCCCCAGAACCTTTCAGAACTGGCTCAAAACCACCTCTGATTAAACTGTAACCGGCTAGTTCAGTTTATTTATGCAAACCCCAGTCAACTTTTTGTACAATATTAAAAAAAGATCGACATACATTCAAGCCGTTTATCTTTTCAACAGCCATGAGGATTCGGTTTCCAGATTCCTGAGACAAAAAGACCTGGACCACCCACATTTCTAATTGAGAGAATTAGCCCCAAATTATTTTTTTAAAAAAAACTCCTGTCCACTTTTAAGGGTTGAATCTTTAATTCTAAAAAAAAACAAGACTTGTGCAAAGATCTTCAGAAAGGAAATATAAAACCTAATTTATAGGTTTTGCAACTGTTGTTGTTTTCCTTCCTTCCTGCCAAAGAATTTTGTCCCCCAGCCCCAAAGACTATCAAATTCCTTGCTCTAGGATCTCCCCACCCCACCCCCACCTCTGCCGCCCTGACTTTAATGCTTTCCATAAGCTAAATAGATTTCTAAATAAGGATGAGGCTTTTTTTTGCAAGGCCAATGGAAGCCTTGAACATCAATTCCTCTTCGTGTCAAGAATGGCATGAAGCAATATAAAATCATAAAGGCTGTATAAAAACAGTAGCCTTGAGAAGCAACAATCCATGAAAAGAGAACTGCACTTCTCCATGGCTCAGGAAATGCTCAAGGTTTCTAAATTAATTCTGGGGGATGGCCCAGCTCACCTGTTTCTAGAGCAGCGACCCCCAGCCTTTTCCATGGATCAGAGGTAGTGTGGTTTCACATGCTGCCTGCATGCCACGGATGGGACATCGCTTGTTTGCATGGCCCGGTTTCTGGCATGCCGCAGTCACGAAGCAGACTCCTTGTCCTGACAAAAACTCTTTTTACTAAGCTCATGTGAATTCCTCTCATTCACATCCAGCAAAATCCCGGCAAACCGTCTTTCAAGGGTGAATTTACAACCACAGACCTTATCAGGCTTGGAGAGCTGTCAGGGTGATTATCTCCGCAATGCTGTACAAGAAATTACTTGGCAAGGGGTCCCTGAGAGTCAGGAGCAAATCTTCACACTAATTAAGCGAACTAATTGTCTCCTGCAAACTCCACTCCCCTTTCGCTCCTCTTTTATTTCCTCTGGGAGGGGCCGTTCACCGTCCAACTGTGGCCTTCCTCCCAAGTCAACCCCCGTTCTTTAGCTGTTCCCTTCGTCTGGCAACTCTGCGCATGCGCACACTGGGAACAGGCTCCAGCTGTTCTTCTGCCCCACTGATGTCTGACTCCGAAGGCAGCTAACTGTCAGACGGCCCTGGCCCCATCTCTGCCTCCGACGCAGAGCCCTCATCAGAGCCTTCCCCAGACTCCAGGACTGGCCCAGGTTCCTCCCCAACCTCCTCACTGTCCGAGTCTACTACCATCTCAGCTGGCAGACCACAACACAGTGCCAGTCCATGGACCTGGAGACCCCTGTCGTAGAGGACCTGACACCTTACCTGTTTGTAATTCAGTTTGTAATTCTTCATAGAAAAAGGCAAAGGAGACGGGTTACACAAAGAACACAGGTTTAAAATCATAGATGTGCTTTGCAGCTTTTCAGGTAAGACCTTGTCTAAAGGCAGCTGATCTCTGATTCTCAATTGCAATCCCTGGGAGAGGCTGCTTCCTTGATCTTGGAGTATCTGATACAAGCATTCTAGTCGATCCGTAGGAAAGTGGATTCGGTCCGCCTGTAGCGGGACCTGCAAGCTGCAGCTGTAGTCCTGCATCAGTCTGTCCTCACTACAGATTTGCCGACCGTAATTGGGCATCGCAAACCACTTAGGAAGAACCTGATTTAAGTTGGTGCAGGTAAAGTGTAACCGTATGATTGAAACTCCCTCTGTGGTTTAGTTCTTCATCTGGGCAACACAAGTTCACAGCAGGCTGTTGCACTGGCTCCAATCAGGGGAAGCCCTGCAAAATACAGAGATTGAAATTTGATAGGATGGGACAGAAAATAGAATAGAGTATAAAATAGAAAATAGAACACAGAACAGAAAATAAAATAGAATAGAGAATAGAGTAGGGTAGGGTAGAATAGAATCTAGAATAGAAAATTGAATAGAATCTAGAATAAGGAAATAGAATAGGATAGGATAGAATAAATAAAACAAGGAAACAGAATAGAGTAGGGTAGGGTAGAATAGAATCTAGAATAGAAAAATTGAATAGAATCTAGAATAAGGAAGTAGGATAGGATAGAATAAGGAAATAGAATAGAAAATAGAATAGAAAATAGAATAGAATAAGGAAATAGAATAGAATATAGAATAGAATAAGGAAATAGAACAGAATAGGATAGAATAAATAAAACAAGGAAATAGAATAAGAGTAGGGTATGGTAGAATATAGAATAGAAAATGGAATAGAATATAAAACATAGAATAGAATAAGGAAATAGAATAGGACAGGATAGAATAAGGAAATAGAATAGAAAATAGAATAGAATAAGGAAATAGAATAGGATAGAATAAATAAAACAAGGAAATAGAATAGAGTAGGATAGGGTAGAATAGAATCTAGAATAGAAAATAGAATATAATATAAAATATAGAATGGAATAAGGAAATAGAATAGGATAGGATAGAATAGTTCTTTATTGGCCAAGTGTGATTTGACAAGGGATTTGCTTCAGTTGCATAAGCTCTCGGTGTGCATGCAAAACAAAAAAATAATCATAATCAACAGCAGGATTATAATTTTAATATTATTTAATTAAATATTTAATTATTTAAAGCAGGCCTGGACTTACCAGCATTGTTTAGCAACTGTTCGATATTACATCGGTATTAAAAAGTAACTTATGACCAGTTCTTGCACTTATGCCTGTTTGCAGACCCTTATGGTTAAGTGACCAAAAGCTGGGTGCTCGGCCAACTGATGGCTTGCAGTTAACGATTTTTGAGCTCTGCCTGCTTTCTAAACCATGTTTTGCATCTTAGCAATCAGAACGGATCGAGCGAACCGTGGTTAGTCCAATGTAAGGTTAGCAGATCCAGATGGCAACACAGTGCGTTTTCTGCATTCTTTCTGTTGCCATCCATCCGGCAGTTATCCAGAGTTTTGCAACCCAGGCCCGGCAGCCAAGAAGTGGCTGAACGATCATGCTTAATAATGTCTGAATGCAGCTCTAATAGGAGTTTAGTAATCACCGTCAGTTCTTTGGAAACGAAAGTCTTGCTTTGTTCGATGCTGTAGAGCTGAAAAATAGTTACTCACCTATTTGCACACGGCAAACCCATAGCACCGTAGGTTTGGGGTTTTTTTTAGCTTTGTTGTGTGAACGCAGCCACTCTGGTTAGGAAAATCAAGTTTTGCAGCTATGCAGAAGCCAAGGCCACAGTTTGGGCTTTAAGCTGGCCAAGCAAACGGGATATAAGAGAAGGATGCTATTTGTAGGGAGCTCCACCCTCTAGAAGAATGAAATATTTTGGGAAATATATTTTTTCAAACAAGTTTTTTATTTTGTATCATTTATACATATCAACGTGTGAATGGTGTCATACCTGGGTATCATACATTTCAATACAAAGCAGCATAATATTGTTACTCAAAATTATTACATTTCATTCTCATTATTTCATATTGTTTGCACATACCCTTACTACCACTCTTCAATTCCTAAAACCTCCTTATTCTTTCATATACATAATAATAATAATAATAAATATTTATTTCTTAGCCGCACCCTCTCCCGAAGGACTCGGGGCGGCGTACAACAAAACATAGGAAATAAATATATCGACATACATATAACAAAACATATACTAAGACATATATACGACATATACAAGGAGGAGGTGAACTGATAGATAAAAACAAGTAAAAACACAATGTTTAAAAACCCCTAAATAAATTGAATGCAATTAAAATACCCCAAATAAAAAACCCGTCAGGAGCGATATAGTTGGATCAAAGTTGAGCCAGGCCAGCAACTTGAAAAAGGTGGGTCTTGAGCTTTACATGAAAGGAGCGGAGGTCAGAGGTATTCCTAATATCCGGGGGGAGGTCATTCCACAGGGCTGGGCCCGCCACAGAGAAGGCTCTACTCCTAGGCGCCGCCCCTCGACACTGTCTGGTGGACGGCACCTGGAGGAGGCCCTCTCTGTGCGAGCGGATTGGTCGCAGGGATGTATGAATGAATGTGTTATCTATCTATCTATCTGTCTGTCTATCTGTCTGTCTATCTATCTATCTATATCTATCATCTATCTATATCTATCATCTATTCTGTCTGTCTGTCTGTCTGTCTATCTATCTATCTATCATTATTCTATCTATCATCTATCATCTATCTATCTATCTATCTATCTATCTATCTATCTATCTATCTATCTCCTCCTCTATCTATCTGTCTGTCTATCTATCTATCTAATCTATCTATCATCTATCTATCTAATCTATCTATCATCTATCTATCTATCTATCTATCTATCTATCTAATCTATCATCTATCTATCAATCTATCATCTATCTAATCTATCTATCTATCAATCTATCTAATCTATCTATCATCTATCAATCTATCTATAATCTATCTATCTATCTATCTATCTATCTATCTATCATCTATCAATCAATCTATCATCATCTATCTATCATCTATCTATCCATCTATCTATCATCTATCTCTATCATCTATCTATCTATCTATCTATCTATCTATCATCTATCTCTATCATCTATCTATCTATCTATCTATCTATCTATCTATCTATCTATCATCTATCTATCTATCATCTATCTATCCATCCATCTATTTATCTATCATTATTCCCCTTATTTTTATCTCTATTTTAAACCCCCTCCCCCATGCCATTATAATATTCAGACGTTTCTTTACGATTTTCCGTCTTCAGCTGTTTTATTATTCATATTCTCCTTATTTGGCTTTTCACATCTAAGTTTCATATTTTGGGAAATATTAAACCGGCACATTCTTACTTAATCCAAGACTTTGCCATTTCAGGTTGCATCTGCCCAATCTCTCTTTATAGAGCCCCCGTCCCCAAGTCTTAACACTTCCCATAACTTTCCTCGCCCCGCCGCCTTCTCTCCAGCTCTTCCTCCGCCCCTCCCCACATCCGCGGGCGACCCTCCAAGCTTTTTTTTCCCCCTCCCTCAAGCGAGTTGGTCCCGTGGCTGTGCCCCTCCACGCACAAAGGGCTCCCACGCCTCGCTGCCCGAGGCCGGAGACAGGTGTAGACTCACGCGGATGAGTTTGTTTGTGTGTGTGTGTGTGTGTGTGTGTGTGTGTGTACTCATGCAGATGAGTTTGTGTGTGTAGATTCATGCAGATGAGTTTGTGTGTGTATGTGTGTGTGTGTGATCACTCTAGTGCCCGCCCCCAGCCTCATTCATCAAACTTCCCCGCTGCCTCCAAGTTGGCCATCTGGCCGCTCGATCTCCAACCGGGCGCCCGCTGGACCGAAAGCGACTCGACAGGCAATAGAGCCTCCGAAGAGGCTTCTCCAAAAGCCCCTCCCGGCTCGGGCTGGGACCCCTTACCCGGGGTGAGGGCGGAGCCAAGAAGGACCCCTCCCACTCCCTGGCCCGGGACGCGTGGAGGCGGTGGAGGGGGGGGGAAAGAGGGGGAGAGAAGGAAAGGCGAGGGAGGAGGGGCGCCTGCTCGGCCAAGCGCGGCTTCTCGGGCGCTCCCCGGGGAAAGGGGCGGGGCGTGGGCGGGGCCAGGGCCAGGGTCCGTCCTTCCCACCCCCCCACGCCCCCTCCCTCCCCCACGCCCCCCCTCCTTGCATCGCTCGCCGGCTGCTTTCGCCTCCTTTCCTCGAGGAAGCGGCCAACAGTTTGGAGGAAAAAGTGGAGCCGGCCGGGTTGGATGCGGCTGCCGACGCCGACGCCGAGCCAAGTGGCCGGGGCGGAGGAGTAGAGAGCATGGCCGTGTCTTCTCCCCCGAGCATTCCCGCAACTTCCAACCCCGGAGGAGGCGGCGGAGCAACCGGCGGGGGCTGCAGCAGCAGCGGCGGCGGTGGGAGCAGCAGCAGCAGCAGCAGCAGCAGCGCGGCGGGCTCGGCCGGCTTGTTCCGGGCGGACCCTCTTTATGCCCCCAGCCCCTCCGAGTCCCCGCGGCTGGCCGGCGGCGGCGGCGGCGGCGGAGGGAGCAGCGGCGGCGGCGGGGCGAGCAGCCTCATCCACGGCTTCCTCTCCAACGCGGCGCCCGCGGGCGGCAGCGGGGGTCTGGGGGTCGCGGGGGTCCCCGGGTCCTCGGTGGCGGCGGCGGCGGCGGCGGCGGGGGCCCCGCTGGTGGGCAACGAGTGCAAGATGGTGGACCTGCACGGGGTGAAGGTGGCCTCCTTCGTGGTGGACGGGCAGGAGCTGATCTGCCTGCCGCAGGTCTTCGACCTCTTCCTCAAGCACCTGGTTGGCGGGCTGCACACCGTCTACACCAAGCTGAAGCGGCTGGACATCGCGCCCGTCGTCTGCACCGTGGAGCAAGTGCGCATCCTGCGCGGGCTCGGCGCCATCCAGCCGGGCGTCAACCGGTGCAAGCTCATCACGCGCAAGGACTTCGAAACTTTGTACAGCGACTGCACCAACGCCAGGTGAGCGCGGGTCGGTGTGTGTGTGTGTGTGTGTGAGTGAAAGAGAGAACGGGAAAGAGAGAAAGAAAGGAAGGGAAGAAGGGAGAGGGAAAGGGAAGAGAAAAGAGGGAAGGTCAGGATTTGCATCCTGGCTGCGGGTGTGTGTGTGTGTCCCTTTTTTTGGGGAAAGGAGACCAGACCCTTTATTTGGGGAAGGGGGGGGAGAGAGAGGTGGAGGAGGAGAGGAAAGAAGCAGAAGGGAAACAGAAAGAGGAAAAAATTCCCTTCCTCGGCGAGAGAATTCTCTTCCGAACGTGTGAATGGAGGTTACAGGCGTGCGGGGTGCTTAACGCGGGCACGCGAGGGGTCGCGCTTCGTTGCGCCGGGGTCTCTAACGGGTGCTTTGTGGATTCCCCTTCCGCCGCCCATCCCGCTTCGGGATGAAGAACCAATTTCCAGCTAGCGGCTCTCTTGCCTTTGGAAAGGAATACCCACAATATTATAATGAAGGAGAAAAGGAAAGAAGGGAAGGAAGGAAGAAAGAAAGAAAAGAAAGAAAGTCAGGATTGGCACCTCCTCTGGCACCTGGGACCTTTACAGGGCCAGGAGTCTGTGAAGAAGGCTTTTTTTGGGGGGCAGTTTGACACCTGGAGTAGTGGGACAACTTGCAACTGGGGGGTGGGAGTGGGAAACTTAAGGAGTGGGGGACAGGGATGCTTTTGAATCCCTTGCCTGTCTGGATTGGGAGGAGGCTGGGGGGGGAGGGCTGTTCATTCAGACAAAAAGGAGCTACTTTTCTAGGAAGTCCAAGGTCCCTCCCAATTGCTTTGTCCAGGATTGTGAGATCTGAACCCATGACCCAAAACTTTGTTGCTGTGAAAATTAGAGGGCTTTGGGGAAGGCAAGGGGAAGGGAGTTGAGAAGGGTGAGGAGAGCGGCGGTGGTATGGTCCCAATTTTTAAGCAGGTTTCTGGGGAATTGTGCCTGTCCCGCCATGAAAGATGCCTCTTTGAGAAGGTGCCCTAAATTGGGTGGTAAAAAGAACTTTACTGAAGCTGAGGAGCAAGGCTGGTTGCAAAACACAGAATTCCCCCCCCCCCCCCCCAGTGATTAAGACCCTGTGGGAACAATGTGGATCTAAGCCCATGCTTTAAAAATAGGGGGGAGGGCATTTGGTTTCAGGGGTGTTGCAGGATGTATTCCTTTGCAAGCAAGTGGGAGCGGGCACAGACTTTGGGGTTTAAGGCCAGGTTGCACTTTATGCATTAAAATAAGTTCCACTTTTTTTTTTTTAAAGATGCCTCTGGGTACTTAATAATGTCTTGGGGAAAAAATGAGGATCTCCTTTGGAACAGGGACATGGCTTTTGTGAGGGCATCAAGCTGTTGAGTTCCACTTCAGTGTCCACATTCGCTTCAGAGTTACGAAGTTTAATCTAAAGATGGAGGGAAGGTGGACGATCGAGTAGAGAAATTTTCATTGGAAAAAAGAATCCTTTGGGGGGAAAAAAGAGATCCAAGATTGCATTTAACAGCAATATCCTAAAGATTTCTACCCAGAAACAACTTCTAGGGAGTTGACGAGGATAATTCTTGAAGAAGTGAAAAAGCCTGAGGACTGTTTCTATTTCTTTTAACCGCTGTCTCTGAATTTTGCATATTGTATAGAAAACATGGTTGGGATCGAAACTGCTTGGTAGTTTGATTGTATCCTTGGGTTTGGGAGGTTGGGGTAAAAGGCTGCTGGACATCTAAGTGGCCATATCTTAGCAAGGGTAGATCCCCAGATCTTGGCTTGCTTCACATGTGGCTCGAACCTAGCCAACAAGACAAACTGAGTTGCAATTTGAGGATCCTGCCATAAGGAAGAGATCCAAGCAAGGTTTATGCAGGCTACCATCTGCTCTCCCCGAGTCCTTGGCTGTAAAGCCCGTAAGTGAGATGAACCTCGATTGGATGCTTCGTTCCCCAGAGGGAAGTTATGCTTGAATGAGATTATGTAAATAGCAGGCAAAAAAAAAAAAAAGCCGGGAGCAAATTTTCTTAAAGAAAGGTGATCATATTGTAATATTGGAACTAATTTTGTTTAATGTCCTTACTGCAAAAAAACAACAACAACAACCAACCCTTTGCAATATTCATATGAGAGATAAATGAGTCTGCTCATTCAAAATGTAAGCAGGAAAATATGCTTTTATCAATACATAGAATAGAAAGGATGAATTCAAGGTTTGGGTAATCTTTTTTGGTTAATACATACAAATGAAACTCTGAATTTCTTTCATAAGACACCAAAAATATGCTCGTTCTTCTAATTTTATGCATGTGAGACTTTTCCCCAGCTCCTTTGTTATGAAACTTTAAAACTTCATATTTCTTTAAATTCTTGTGGCTGGAATTCTAATTTTGCAAGGCACGGAGAGGATGTCACCTTGCAGATTAATAGAAAACATTAGGAGTCATGTAAGCTCAGAACGTCAAATTTCCCAACCTAAGAACTCAATCCAATTGATTAGTGTGTTCCTTTGAAACTAAACAAAAATATGAAAAGATAACAAAGTAGAAAATGTTCTAAATAATAAACAACGATCTAATAATAAACAATGAGTAGAAACAAAAGTTGGCAAGCTTTGTTATTCATTCTAGGATCTCAGAAAACACATTAACAAAAAAAAAGTCTGCTTTGTGGCAGCTTAGTTTCTTAAAAATTGAGATAATTGGGTCATTTTGATCAGAACTGGAAATTTTTCCTTCCCCAATCTTTTTTTCCTACTGAAAACTTCCTCTGGTTTGAATGTCCTTGTACATTTACAATATGCAGAAAACTTTTCTACGTATTGTTTTACAGGATGAGATAAAAGAACTATATTATTTGGAACAACTGGGAGCCACTTTTTGACTGTAACTATTTCAATAACTCAGGAGACTGTAGGGCAAATAATACATTTGAGAATGTTCTTTAATTTACTATGCTAAGGAGCAGTTTGAAAATGGTCATTCAAGTTTTCCCCTTGAGTTGAAGTTTCTTAGGGTAGACATGTTTCCCCCTGAGAACTTGCTGCCTGTATAAAAACCTGATTTTATTTTACACACACTCTGAATTATCACTGGGCCCAATTTTAGAGGACTAGAAATAGGCCAAATATTTCGTTCTACACATTTCTGAAAAGCAGTATTTTCTCTCTGCTCAAACTGTGGCTTTTAATCAAAAGACTAAAAGAGTCCTTGGATTGTCACATGTTGAGTAGAGCATAGGTAAAGTTTTAGCCTGACTTTTCCAAAACGCAGTTGGACTTTTCTTGGTTTTTCTTTTGTTTAAAAACGTTTCGCTTCTCCTCGAAGAAACTTCTTCAGAACTGAAGAAGCTTCTTGGAGGAGAAGCGAGACCTTTTCGAAGGAAAACAAAACCAAAAAAGTCCAGTTGCCTTTTTGCAAAAACACCTTTGGGGGACGACCATGAGTTGAAAGATTGAGACTCTCCACAGAGTTACTCTCAATTTTTGGTGTCTTGTGTGCAGTGTGGACTTCTCCCCTTTGGTGTCACTCCCTTTTCCTCTGTGCGTTTAGGCTCCTTGCAGTAGAAATGATTTCTACTTTAAGGTCGCTCGCATGTAAGCGCTGCTTGGTATTCCAATAAGACGGGAACAGATGGCTAAGGCGTTTCCTTCATTTCAGAGAGGGGCACCATGCCTTTAGCTTGTGCCTTCTCTGTGAAGTTGGGTGTCTTTAAACCATGTCAAGTCAAAATGATGTGGGCGGGTTGGATAAAACGTATAATAAGCCCTTAGCCTTCTGTCTCCTCATTTAAGCCAAATTGAAACAGAGGTAGCTAAGGCTCTTGTAACTGGAGAGGCAGCAGTTCTATTAGTTCAGTCCACAAGGAAATCAAATCTTGGTGCCCGAGCTTGGGAGGGGGACATCTTTTAAAAGGCGTTTGTTAGATCCGGTTTGGAGTCTTTAAAAACAGCCAGGCGAAAGAACGCCTTGGGTATTTATTTCTTCAGACACCAAAGAAACTTTGCAGAAGTCTTTAAGTAAAGTCTCGGCTGGCATTTTGCGTGCAGAAAGTACGACTAACGGGATGCATTTAGCGAAACATTGCAGCATTGTGTGCAGAGAGGCTCATGGCTTCCAAAAGCTTTATAAAACCCAGCCAGGAGATGGTATGAAATTTTAATTGGGGAGCAACTGCATGGCAATTGCCAGATCGATAGAAATAATGAAACAGAGCAGACTTTTTTTTTAAATAAAAAAAAACAGAAGTAGATGTCTAATTAAAAACAGAAAGCTTCAAAAGAAAGCAAGTAAGGGAAGCCACGGTTTGGCTGTTCCTTATTTTGTCATCCTGTACGCATCTCCTTGGAAATTAATCCCATTAACCTAAGTGAGACTTTCTTCTTAAATATGCTGTTAATAAGTGCCACGCTTTTTAGCCTTCCGATCCTATGATTGAATTCGGAGTCGTCTTCTTTCTTTTTTCTCCCCCTTGGAAAGAAAAAAAAGATCCCGTTACTTTTGACTTCATGCTTTGGTGACGAAGGACGTGGAATAACCTTCTCTTTGGGAAATGACAAACAGCTGTCTTTTGATTACCAAAAAAGAAAAAGAAAAAGCCGTGCGATATTTATCTTTGGAGTTGCCGTAACTGACAGCTGAACTGTCCCTGTACATGAAAGAAAACTCCATATACTAACTGGGCTCCTGTGAAAGGAGAATTTATAAGAGGTCTGGGTCCTCTCTTTTTCTTATGTCAACATTTCTTAATTAATCTTAGGTGTATGACTTTGAATTTGACAGTGCATTCTGACACGGTAACCCCACAGGAGCTCGACTTCTGCACCTGGAATGTGAAATTGTCAAGAGACTTTGGATGTCTTTGTGCAGCTGGGATGCGATTTTGCATTGGCTCCCTGAATGTTACTTGATCATTACAATCTATATTCTTCTTCCTTTTTTGCCTCCTTCTCTTCCTCTTCTTCTTCCCCTTCTTCTTCTCCTTCCCCTTCTTCTTCCACTTCTTCCTCCTCCTCTTCTTCTTCTTCTTCTTTTTCTTCCTCTTCCTCCTCCTCCTCCTTCCTCTTCTTCTTCTTCTTCTTCTTCTTCTTCTTCTTCTTCTTCTTCTTCTTCTTCTTCTTCTTCTCCTCCTCCTCCTCCTCCTCCTCCTCCTCCTCCTCCTCCTCCTGCTTCTCCTCCTTCTTTCCCTGCTCCTTCTCCTTCTTTTTCTTCTTCTTCTTCCTCCTCCTCTTGTCCCTCTTCTCCTTCTTCGTCTTCCATCACCATCCCTTCCTCTTCTGGAAGCACTTTTTCTTTTTAAGCCATGCTGCTTAAGTTATTTTTTTTATAGCACGGCAACATCTTAAACGATAGTAGTTTCTGCTAAGTTGAGAACATCCCTTGTTTCCTGAAATGTTCATCTGAACTCTTGTCGGAAGTTTGGGGAAACAAGGAAATGTATCTGTGTTGTTGAAATCCAAATTCTTTTTCCATCGTAGCCCTTTTAAAAACTCCACGGATTGAACTTTTAGTTTTGAGTAGAAGTACCGTTTCAGTAAAATCTCCTTATTCAATATTATATATGTGTGTTCATTGGTGACTCTCTTGGGAATTCCAATAATAGCTTTATAAGTGTATTTTATAGATTGCTGTGGAAATTCAGGCAAGTAATTAATTCTGCCCTTTTTATCATCTAGGATCCTATGGATAATGTTAGGCATCTACCTAAAAATCATTTACGTGCCTATATTTACTTAGCTGGAGGGTAAGGCCATTAATTTGACTCCTGAATATAATTTCTTAGGACAGAGCAACTAGTAAAGTCTTACTTTAAATCCTGATGTTTGAATCAAAACATTTGCAAATTGATGTCTGCTATATCAAGCATGCATAGTTATGGAAATCCAGAATCTCAAGCAAGTTTTAAAAGGTCTTCGGAAAAAGAGGAAATTTATAAAGGAGCTAGTAAAGTTTTAACTTGTTTTTAAATTATGTATTTAAAACAGCGATCAGTTCTCCCATAAAAAGGGTTATATGCTTTAAAAGAAAAGCACCAACCAACACTGACTTGGGGCCTTGCTTTTGTGACCTAATTCTTTCTGGTTGTAGCATCTGTTTTAAAAGATTCCCATAAACCTTACAGTTGCTGTATTCAATGCAGGCAATCCAAAAGTTACAATCTTTTGTCGCATCACAGTTTCGAATGCCCACAATAATCTTTGCATAAACAAGACCATATTTTGAATGTCAAGTGGCTCGCATGAATTCAGACGTGTCCAGAGTGGTTAGTCAACAAGTTGACAGATGCGCTTGATATTTTTTAAAAAAGAGAAATATTTATTAACTTGCCAGCTTGTAGACGGGTGTGAATGCTGAAGTGCTCTGCTTACTGATGTGTAGTTTGGTGGCGAGAAGTGTGAGCTGGAAAATCTTGGGTTTAAGTGTTAGATTTAATGCGGCTGCTTATTTTGTAGGTTTTGAAAAAAAAACCACTTTTCTTTCCCTTGTCACCTTTTGTCCATAGAATGTGTAGAGTAACAGTTAAGCAATGCATAACTCTGTTTTCCTTTAATTGTGAGCAAAAGTAAGGGAGGGTTAGTCATGAAATACACAACATATCTTTCCATAACGTTGTAAGAGGTGACCCAACCGAACAATGACAAACTCTAGTAAACTGTATTGGTTAAAAGGCATTGACTTACTCATATATTGAATAAGTAATATTTGTTTATAAGTAGCCCTCAACTTGCAACCACAAGGGCACTCAACATTTCTGTTGCTAAGTAAAACATTTGCTAAGTGATTTTGCCCCATTTTACGACTTTCCTTGCCGCAGCTGTTAAGTGAATCATTGCATTTGTTAAGCGAGTCACCTGGTTGTTAAATGAATCTGGCTTTGCTAATCGGAAGGTGGCAAAAAGGGATCACATGACTTTGGGACACTGCAACGGTCATAAATAGGAGTCGGTTGTCAAGTGTCTGAATTTTGATCACGTGATTACAGGGAGGCTCCCACGGTCTTGTGAAAAATGGCCTCAAGTCACTTTTTTCAGTGACGTCGTAACTTTGAACAGTCACTAAGTGAACTGTTGTAAGTGGAGGACTACCTGTACTTGTGTTTTTTTTTTTAAAAAAAAAGTAGAATTGACTGGTTTTAAACAATATACAGGTAGTCCTTGACTTACAACTGTTCTTTTAGTCAGTGTTCAAAGTTACAATGCCACTGAAAAAAAAAAAGACTTATGACCATTTTTCACACTTATGATCGCTGCAGCATCCTCATGGACACAGGATCAAAATGGCAACTGACTCATATTTATGATGGTTGCAGTGTCCCGGGGTCACTTGATCCGCTTTTGCGACCTTCTGACAAGCCAAGTCAATGGGGAAATCAAATTCAACTAGTGTGACTAATTTAGTAACTTTCAGCGATTCACTTAACAAATGTGGCAAGCGAAGTCATAAAATGGGGCAAAACTACCAATTTCTCCGCTAGCAACAGAAAATTTGGGCTCAGTTGTGGGCGTAACTCGAGGACTACCTGTCCTAGAGTGTGAACCATCAACCAGAAGGACATGTCCCCATAATCTGTGAATGCAAACCAACCTTAATCTTAAGTGCTGGTGCCGATACGTAACCTCCAGAAGTTCTGGAGATGCTGCGTAAACTTTTCCAAACGCAGTTGGGCGGTATAGCTGGTTTAGCAATATCTGCGGGGAGTGAATTGCTTTCTAGAACTTGAGAGAGAACTTGGGTGTGGGCGCGTAAGAATAGCTAATTCTCCTGTGAGTTCCGTTAGAGCAAAACCTATTGTGAAAGGAACCGTGATTTTTATCTCTCTCTTTCCGATGACCCAGGAATCCTAGTTTTCCCCCTAAACACAAGGTAGGTAGGGTAGGGTTTTTGAATTTGTGTAACAGATTTTAACCCGGTATTTTGCCACATTTTGCTCACTCCTGGTCTCCTCTACCTGCTCTCCTGAACCTACTCCGACCTATTCTTTGCTCTTTGAGTTTGGAGCCAAATAATTAGACCTGGATGATATTCTTGCTGTATATTCACGAAAACTGTTTGGAAACTATTTTGCTGCCTTCTGACGCCAGCTCTCCTTTAACGCCGCCTGATCAGAGGACGTGCACTTTTCAACCCATTGGCTCCAGCGAGACGAAATAAAACAATGACCCCTGTTTTGTGGGACTGCATGTAAATTATGCGTCAATTTATCTGTTTTCTTTCTTTCTTTTTTCGTTTGAATTGATCTCGCATTCATTTTTCCAAGCGACTCCGCGAGGCTGCAGATGTTGCTGTGCGTTTAATAAATCAATGAGACGGATCCGAGTGAATCAGCTCAGATGGATTCTTTGCTCGGTTTGATGTCTGGATGTTATTCTTAGCTTGTTATCGTGACAGATGCATTAATGTTCTCGTACACGCCAGTGTCAGAGAGATTGAAGTTTTTAAAGTAGCCATATCCTTTCTGTCTGTTCCCCCCCCCCCCCTATTCTGTCCCTCTTCAGGTTTTCTGTGTGGGGGAGAAAAGGAATTATTTCTCCCAAACCAACATAATGTTGTGTTGGAAGAGAGAGGAATTCAGAAAAGTATAATAGTATAAAAGACTTTTCAAATTTAGTGGATATTAAAGTTTATTGTGACTGATGCATTAATATTCTCACCAATAACGCAGTGACAGAGACACTGAAGTTTTTAAAGTAGCCATATCCCTTCTCTACAAGGGACGGCTAAGACGCTGAGCTCTTGTTGATCAGAAAGGTCGGCAGTTCAGCGGTTCGAATCCCTAGTGCCGTGAATGAGTGAGTGAGCTTCCATTACTTGTCCCAGCTTCTGCCAATCTAGCAGTTCGAAAGCAGTTAAAAATGCAAGTAGAAAAATAGGAACCACCTTTGGTGGGAAGGTAACAGCGTTCTATGCAACTTCGGCGTTTAGTCATGCCGGCCACATGACCACGGAGACCTCTTTGGACAGTGCTGGCTCTTCAGCTTTGAAATGGAGATGAGCACTGCCCCCTAGAGTCGGGAACGACTAGCACATATGTGCGAGGTGAACCTTTACCTTTATTCTTTCTCTCTCTTTTTTTTTCTATTCTGTCCCTCTTCGGGTTTTCTGTGTGGGGATAAAATGAATTATTTCTCCAAAACCAACATAATGTTGTGTTGGAAGTGAGAAGAATTCAGAAAAGTATAATAGTATAAAAGACTTTTCAAATTTAGTGGACATTAAGGTTTATTGTGACAGATGCATTGATATTCTCACCAATACTGCAGTGTCAGAGAAATTGAAAAATTTTAAATAGTCGTATCCTTTCTGTCTTTTTTCTATTCTGTCCCTCTTCGGGTTTTCTCTGTGGGGAGAAAATGAATTATTTCTCCAAAACCAACATAATGTTGTTTAGGAAGAGAGAGGAATTCAGAAAATTATAATGACTTTTCAAATTTAGTGGACGTTAAGGTTTATTATGACAGATGAAGCTTTTAAAGTAGCTGTATCCTTTCTCTCTTTTTCTGTTTCTCTCTGTCTCTCTCTTCCCCGCTCCAGGTTTTCTGAAAGGTGGAGGAAGAAAAGAAATTATTTCTCTAAAACCCAAAGTAGGCTTTTGGGGAAAAAAGGAAATCAAAGTCATAAAACCTTTCAGAGTTAGTGGATATAATAACTTCCTTCATAGGCTGTTCAACGTGGAATTTTAGTCTGAATGATTAATTATCCCACCCCAATGGAACATATCAATGTATAAAATTAAATATAAACCAAGGCCTTTTAATAACGTAACTATAATGAGATCTGCGTGAAAACATCTTCCTACAAATGTTGCAATGGACATATATCAAGATATAAATATATAATGGTTGCATTTAGGAAATGAAATCACTGCATTCATCATTTTGACATTGTCGTGATTTAGTGAAATATGCCAAACATATATTTTTTTTTTTTTTGGAATATGTATCCAGATAAAATAGGCTATTTTTCTTATTTTGCAGCTTTAATTTCTTTAACTTACAATTTTCTACTTGTTGTGTGCCCTGCGCATAACTTTGCTTATTCTGATGAATGGATATACAGGTAGTCTTCGAGTTATGACCATTCATCCATTTAGTGACTGTTTGAAGTTACAACAGGACTGAAAAAAAGCTTTTACTGATGAAGTCCATGGGGATGCCAGATTTACATAGCAAATAAGTTACTAACTTAGCAGATGGAGCTAGTCACTTAACCACCACGACAAGGAAAGTCGTAACATGGGGCAAAGCTCACTTAACAACTGTATTGCTTAGCCCCGGAAATTTTAGGCTCAGTTGTTGTCGTAAATCGAGAACAACCTTATATGTATGATTTAACATGGAGGCTTCGGTTTTTTATTCCTTAAAAACATTTCAGTTGCTTTCCTGATTCAGGATCGTTTCCATTTTAATTGCTACATTTAATTTGCTCCATGTTTTAGTGGTGTGACTTGAAAAAATAAAAGCGAGCGTGGTTACTTTTTTTTTTAAAAAAAGCATTTTTTGTTTTGTTTTATTCCGCAGAAGGTTGTTCTTCTTCTTAGTTTTTGCTTTAAGTAGCTTTTCAAAGGAGTTATGTAATGGAATATTGGGACAGTGAAGAGAGGGATGGATGAATCCTGCTGTATAAAAGGACAGCAAATAGATGTTTCCCTGGGTCAAATCTTTGAACTTTTATCTCTCATTTCAGAGCGCAAGTTCTTATTTCAAGACCAAAGGCATTTCTTTTTACTGGAGAATAAGTGTGCAAACCTAGTAGTGCCTTAAGAGGAGAGAATAGACATTTCCATGCACTGTAAATTTAGACATAAATATTAAAGTACTGTTGGTTTTTATCTTCATATCTTAATTACACACACACACACACACACACACACACGTATGTATATGTATATCTATGTATATGTATATGTGTTCTGTCCCAAGCCTCTAATACTGACGCCGGCTTGGCTGTCTGCCACGACTAAGGAGAGAGATAGGCAACCCCTTGGCTGGGAGCCCAGAAAATTTATCTCTTAGGAAAACAAGCCCTGAACTCACGGATTTCTTCAAATGTTCGCTACACCTGGATAAATAACTGTTGTTTCCTGCAAAATTCCCCTCCCATCACCCCACCTATAAGGGCCACTCTTGGGAGGAGCTACTCAGTAGCCACCTGTTTCCTATTTCCTTCTATGAGACTGTTTCCAAAGCTGCTCCCTCCTCCTCGCAGCTCTACGCATCCGTACGTCAGGGACAACCTCCCTCTGTTCCTCCTCACTGCTCCCTGACTCAGATGCCACCTGGTCCCCAACAGGCCTCTCTAGTCCCTGCTCTGACTTCGAACACCCCCCCCCCCCAGAGTCTTCCTCAGCCTCCAGGGCAGTCCCATAGTATTCATTGCTGTCAGATTCTACCAACAGCTTAGTCGGCCGCTGCTGGGCCACAACAATATGTAGATGTATGATATATGTGTGTATATCAGAGATGATATTCAGCAGGTTCTGACCAGTTCTGGAGAAGTGGTAGTGGAAATTTTGAGTAGTTCGGAGAACCGGCAAATACCAATTCTGGCTGGCCCCGCCCCCATCTATTCTCTGCCTCCCAAGTCCCAGCTGATCGGGAGGGAATGGGGATTTTGCAGTATCCTTCCCCCTGCCACGCCCACCAAGCTGCGCCCACAGAACTGGTAGTAATTTTTTTGAATTCCATCACTGGTGTATATGTATATGCATATGCGTGTGTGTGTTTGTATGTGTGTGTGAGTGTGTGTGTGTGTGTGCATATTCACACACTGTGTTTCCCCGAAATTAAGGTTGGGTCTTACATTAATTCTTGCTCCAAAAGGCGCATCAGATCTTATTTTCCAGCTAGGTCTTATTTTCAGGGAAATACAGTACTAAATGTGTCTGTCTAATGATCTTAACTGGGGCTTATTTTGGGGGTAGGGCTTATATTACGAGCATCCTGAAAAACCATGCCAGGGCTTATTTTGCAGTTGAGTCTTACACACACACGCACACAGTTTTAGAAATAAGTTCCCCTTTGCACCTGAGGTCTGTGGATTGCGTCTGTTTCAGCTTGTGATGTTGGGCATTATGCTTATATAGGTAACCCTCAACTTACAACAGTTCATTTAGTGACCGTTCAAAGTTACGACGATGCTGAAAAAAAAACTTTTTCACAGTTACGACCTTTCCAGCATCCAAGTGATCAAAATTCAGATGCTTGGCGATTGGTTTGTACTTATGACCATGTCCTAAGGTCGTGCGATCACTTTTTGCAGACCTCCGACAAGCCAAGTAAAATGGAGGAAATCAGATTTGCTTAACGACCCTACGATTCACTTAGCAACTGCCGTCGTTCGCTTAACAACTGTAGCAAAAAAAAAGTGGGGCAAAATCTACTTAACAGCTGCCTTGCATAAGAGTGGAAATTTTGGGCTTGTCGTAAGTGGAGGACTGTCTGTGTATGGATTTGCAAATGCTCTTCTCTTCCGCTTTATGACTTTAAAATGTCTCGGACAAACACTTGTCCCCTTTCTTCAAAAGACGAAACATTAAAGCAGCTTCAGGCTCACAAACAACACTTTGCAAATGTTAAGCAGGCTTGAATTTCATTTTTACAGGCTGCGAATGCTTACTTTAAAAAAATAAATAAATCTTTGGATGAGAAATGAGTTGCACAAAACAATCACCCGTAAGGCTTCTCTGCGATTGGAAGTATTCTGCTCCAAATATTAGACGTTTCCCCGAAGGGAGGTGCATTTTAAAACTTGGGGACTGCTCTGTATGGCCTACTTCTGCCGGGCCGCTGGGTTTTAGTATCGTCCTTCCTGATGTTTTTACAGTCGGGAAATCTGACATCTGAATTGACCCAAAGTGCCTGCTCTGCAGAATTTCAGTGCCTGCCTTTATGTCTTGATAACGAATGATAGAGATGACAGGTAGCTCCATGTCCTTTTTCGCATGGACTTCTCTGTTGGTTGTCCATTGTGAATGTCAAGTGATGGTGTGTCCCTCATGGTCTTCTCTTCTGCTTTGTTTGATGCTTCGTGCAGGGCAACATCTTTATTTTTACCTTTGGAAACAATCATGCCATCTGTAATGGCCTTCCTTCCTTCCTTCCTTCCTTCCTTCCTTCCTTCCTTCCTTCCCCTCCCTCCCTTTCCTTCCTTCCATCCATTCCCCTTTTTATCCTTCCCTCTCTCCCTCCGTTCCCCTCCATTAGCTTTCCTTCCTTCTTTCCCTCCCTCATCCCTTTTTCTTCCATCCATCCATCCTCTCCCTCCCTTTTTATCCTTTCTTCCCTCCCTCCCTGATCTCTGTTCCTTTATCTTTCCTTCCTTCCATCCATTCATCCCCTCTCTCCCTTTATCCTTCCTTTCTTCCCTATCTCATCTTCCATCCATCCATCCATCCATCCATCCATCCTCCCTTTTTATCCTTCCCTCTCTAACTCTGTCATCCCCCTTCCATTAGCTTTCCTTCCTTCTTTCCCTCCCTCATCCCTTTTTCTTCCATCCATCCATCCATCCATCCATCCATCCATCCATCCATCCATCCATCCTCTCCCTCCCTTTTTATCCTTTCTTCCCTCCCTCCCTGATCTCTGTTCCTTTATCTTTCCTTTCTTCCTTCCTTCCATCCATTCATCTTCTCTCTCCCTTTATCCTTCCTTTCTTCCCTACCTCATCTTCCTTCCATTCATCCATCCATCCTCCCTTTTTTAATCCTTCCCTCTCTCCCTCCCTCATCCCCCTTTCATTATCTTTCCTTCCTTCCTTCTTTCCCTCCCTCATCTCCTTTTCTTCCATCCATCCATCCATCCATCCATCTATCCTTCCCTCCTCTCCCTCCCTCCCTCATCTCTGTTCCTTTATCTTTCCTTCGTTCCTTCCATCCCCTCCCTCCCTCCCTTTCTATATCGTTTCTTTCTTCTCTATCTCATCTTCTTCCCTCCCTCCCCCCTCCCCTCCCCTCCTAACATTTCCAAAAGTTTTCCGGAAAGATTTCAATCGCTCCTCGCATAGCGCAATTGCAGCGGTTGTTTTGAGACGCAGCTCTTGGTAAGAGCATTAAACTGCATTTAGAGACGGTGTGCTATTTATGCGCTGGGTTAAAAAGGAAAAGAGTAATATTGATCCTCCCGTGGATTAAAGTTTTTTCCCCCTCCCCCTCGTTTTAATCGGCAACAGCTTGAACACAAAAGGTTTTTCTGTCTACCCCCTTCTCCCCCCCCCCCACCTTCCCCTCCAATCCCCTTTATGATTTCTCAAGCTTGCCATTGATCTACTGGTTTTATTGCATTCATTATTTATTAAAAGAATTTGCAAGCTAAACATAATGCTAAGCTAGTTTGCACAGAGGGACTGCACTTAGGAAATTGAATGGAGATTGCATTAGAAACGAACATCTGTGCTACACACACACACACACACACACACACACACACATTTCCATTGGTCTATTTATTGGTTTGTGTATTGGATTAACAGTTGCAACTGACGGCTAAGGCTTCCCTCTCTAACGCAGGGCTCTTTTTAAGAAGATTACAAATTTCGAGATTAGAAGACCCCCCCAAAGTTCTGTTGTTAAGAGAGACATTTGTTGCGAGTGTGGGCTCATTTTACGACCTTCCTTGCCTCAGCTGTTAAGTGAATCCCTGCAGTTGATAAGTCAGTCACATGGTTGTTCAGTGGGTCTGGCTATACCCCATTGACTTGGCTGGTCAGAAGGTCGCAAAAGCGGATCGCGTGAACCCTGGGACACAGCAACGGTCGTAAGCATGAACCAGGGACCAAGCATGTCATCCAAGTCACTTTTTCAGTGCTGTAACTTTGAACGGTCCTAAAAAGAACTGCTGTAAGTTGAGGACAAACTTGTATTTACTTTGTGTTCTCTTACTACAGCCTTGGGCACTCTCCTATGCTGATAGGGTGGGACATCTTTCTTTATTATAACTTCTCAGTTTGTTTCTTAAATAAGCAGATGGTGGGGGGGAAATCTACAAAAGCCAATCTCTATTCATTGCCGCCAGACGACATAAATCTTTTATATATGAAGGGAAGGGGGTCTTTGGGTGCCCTCTGAGCTTGGTTGTCTGCTTGCAGACATTTTATTACCCAACTAGGTAGCATCATCAGTGCTAGAAGGGAGTGGGAGAGGAGGAGGAGGAGGACTGTGGGGTCCTTGGTGCTCTCTGAGCTTGGTTGTTTGCTTGCAGACATTTTATTACCCAACTAGGTAGCATCATCAGTGCTAGAAGGGAGTGGGAGAGGAGGAGGAGGAGAACTGTGGGGTCCTTGGTGCTCTCTGAGCTTGGTTGTTTTCTTGCAGACGTTTCATTACCCAACTAGGTAACATCATCAGGGCTAGTCTAGTAATGAAACATTTGCAAGAAAACAAGCGTGCGGGTACTGATAAGAATGTGGGGTTTTTTGGAAGGTGGACACATTAAAAAAAAGTGTGTGCTTCAATCCTCTCTCCCGTCACCCCCCCACCCCCCGGGGTATTAAAAAAATTTTTTAGTCGCAACATCTCAGAGAAAGAAAATGCTGGAAGTTAGCACCTCACGTTGCATTATGCCAGCATTCATTCTGGGAGGGAGAGATATCCAAGCTCCATGCAACAGAGTGAGCTCCTGCCCATCTAGCAATTCAAAAGCATGCAAATGCGTGTAGATAAATAGGTACCACTTCGGTGGGAAGGTAACAGTGTTCGTGCCTCGGCGTAGAATCGTGCTGGCCAGGTGACTACAGAAGTGTCTGCAGCCAAGAAATGGAGATGAGGATTGTGCCCTAGAGTTGTACGTGACTAATGGGGGAACCTTTTTTTTAATCTCTCTCTCTCTCTCTCACTCACCTTACCTACCTACATCTATCATCCATATATCATCGATTTATCTATCATCTACCTATCATCTACTTTATCTATCTATCTATCTATCTATCTATCTATCTATCTATCTATCTATCTATCTATCTATCTATCTATCTATCTATCTATCTATCTATCTATCTATCTATCTATCTATCTATCTATCTACTAACCTACCTACCTTGCCTGCCTGCCTGCCTGCCTGCCTGCCTGCCTGCCTGCCTACCTACCTACCTACCTACCTACCTACCTACCTACCTACCTACCTACCTACCTACCTACCTATCTATCTATCTATCTATCTATCCTACGTACCTATGTACCTACCGTCCATCCACCCATCCACCCTACCTACCTACCTACCTACCTACCTACCTACCTACCGTCTGTCTGTCATCTATCATCTATCATCTAAACATTTTAAAACACATTTCCTGGTTTTATCTCCCCAGATTTCTAGCTCAGAACGGCCATGATAATTCCTCATTTTCTTTGGGTGGAATTTTTGTCCTCCTGTGTCACTTAGACTTAGTGACACATGTCCCCAACTCCCTGCCTAATGGCCTGTCTGCAGATGAGCTGTTATTTATGACAGTCGTGTAGAATAAAATTGATTGTCTTCTGAAATTAATCTTTCGTTTGCCTCCAGCTCTGTTAATATGGGGCATGCAGTTGCTTGCTTTTCAGAAATACTGTTTAATCACATTAGGATCTCGCCTTCTCCTTTTTCCCTTCTCTTCGCTAAACTATACTTCCCCTCCTCTCCTCCCCTTGCCCAAACACCCCTGTCTCTCTCAGCTGGGGAAGATTATTGTCCAAACGAACAGTGAAGGCACTGTCTTTCACTTCTCTTTATGATTAAATTATGCAAATGATTTATCTCTTGCCCTTCCACACACTAATCATCTAATTAGGAATGTTGTGTCAAAGGATAGTTTGACTAGGGAGGAGGAGGAGGAGGAGGAGGAGGCAGGGAACAGAAGGGAAATGAGGAGGGGGAGATGAAGGACTTAAAGTTGGTTGGGGCTTGCAGTGTTTTTTCTTCTTTTCTTTAGAATTGTAGTTTTTATGCAAGAATAGGGTGGGATGAGAGGCTGAGCGCCAAAGAATGGAGGCCTTTGAACTCTGGTGCTGGAGAAGACTCCTGCGCGTCCCTTGGACAGCAAGGCGATCCAACCGGTCAGTCCTAGAGGAGATCCACCCTGACTGCTCTTTGGAAGGCCAGATCCTGAAGAGGAAACTCAAATACTTTGGCCACCTCATGAGAAGGAAGGACTCCCTGGAGAAGAGCCTCATGCTGGGAACGATGGAGGGCAAAAGAAGAAGGGGACGGCAGAGAATGAGGTGGATGGATGGAGTCACCGAAGCAGTAGGCATGAGCTTAAATGGACTCCAGAGGATGGTAGAGGACAGGAAGGCCTGGAGGAACGTTGTCCATGGGGGTCGCGATGATTGGACACGACTTTGCAACTAACAACAACAACAACAGGGTGGGATGGTTGTCAGAGAGGTGTTTCCTGATGGGGGAAAGCATCAGAGGAGGAGGATAAGGTTGGTGGAGGGTTTGGAAACCCGAAGCTTTTGAGGTGTAACTGAAAGAACCAGAGTGGTGTAGCGTGAAGAAGACATGGAGGAGGAAAGGTCCTAAGGTGGTTTGCAGCTCTTGCAAAGATTGATGGTCCCAGAATGGCGTTGGGCTGCATTTTCTAGAATATTGTGATGTCCTCAGGCTCAACTTCATTATTTGTTTCTTATCATTTCTCCAAGAAGCAAGACAGGCACAACTCTGATTGCTTTTTCCTGGATCAACCAGACAGGGTGTATAAACAGAGAGCAACCCCCATTCCCTTCTACCGTGTTTCCCCCAAAATGTATTTTCTTTTGACCCCCTGAAATAAGCACTTGGCCTTATTTTCGAGGAGGTCTTATTATTTTTGAGGTGCAGGAGGCGGTGAGCGTGGTCACCTCATGGCTGCTGCTGTGTTGCAATATTTTCAGGGAGGGCTTATTTTAGCGCATGCACTCAAAAGCCCGATTGGGCTAATTATCCGGGCAGGTCTTATTTTCGGGGAAACAGGGCAGGGTACTGATGATGTTACCGAGTCGGGTAATGAAACGTTTGCAAGAAAACAAGCTCAGAAGAGCATCAAGGTTCTTACCATCCTCCTTTTTTTTTCCTCCTCCTCTTCCCCCTCCCCCTCCTCCCTCTCTTCTCCCTTTCTATTTCTCCTCCACTCCACATAACCCACCACCAGCACTGGTGATGTTACCTACTTGGATTATGAAATGTCTGCAAGGAGACGACCAAATTCAGATAGTAGCAAGGACACCCCCCCTTGTTACCCCCCCCCCCCCGGTTGTCATCCCTTCCTCTCCTCTTCTTCTTTTCCCTCCTCCTCCTCCTCCTCTTTTCCACAGACCACACTCCTTTCTAGCACGGATGTTTCCTAGTTGGGTCCTGAAACAGATGCAACAAAACAACCAAGCTCAGAAAGCACCAGGGATCCCACAGTAGTAGTCATCGTCCTCCTCCTCCTCCTCCTCCTCCTCCTCCTCCTCCTCCTCCTCCTCCTCCTCCTCCCTCTCCTCTCCTCTCCTCTCCTCTCCTCTCTTCTCCTTCTCTTTCCTGCTATGGAAAGATCTGCAACCTTAAATTTGCTACCTTCCCAGCTGGTTTTTGACAAGTAAAGTCATTGGGGAAGCTGGCAGGTCATGGTCATGTGATGTCTCACATAACAGCCACATCTCTTCGTGGTCCAATTTTCCAGGACATGCTGGTCGTATGTTGAGGATTATCTGCAAATTGCCAAGTCGGCTGCAAGTTGCCTGATTGTATTTTCCTTCTCTCTAGACAAGTGTACTGAATCCCTGCTGCTTAGACCATTAAACATAAACCCACACTCGCCTAACTTGATCATCTTCGCTTGTGTTCCTCTGTCCTGAAATCTTCCCCTTTCACGCTGCGACAATGGGGGTGAATGTTAATGAAACCATGCGTAAGTTCGCCCCCAGAGCAGTAATTTCCTGATAATTGCTTAGGTAAGAAGAAACATGAGTTCTCGCCCCTGTAAAGGTGTCCCGCCGCACAACTCATCCGGCGTTGATTATTTGCTACTTGATCGCGTAGAGTGAAATTGCCCCCGTAACTCTGCAGAAAATGACTCACGTCGTAATCTTAATGACCCCGCCGGCTTGGGAACGGTCCCCAAACCGTCGAGTGGCTTATGAACCGGCCGACGGCGGAACAGCTGGTCTCTGTGAATAGCGAGGCGCTACGGAGAGGCCCTTCCTGCTTCTCTGAATTCAGCAGGGCTGTCTCTCGCTCTCTTATTCGGTCTCTGCTCTTTGTTTGGCTCAGGAGCAGAAAAATATATAGACCATCCGAATTGGGAAGGGACCTTAGAGGCCTTCTAGTTCAGCCCCCTGCTCAAGCAGGAGACCCTAGGCTGGCGGCCCCCAGCCTTTTGGGCACCATGGACCGATTAGTTAGTTAGTTAGTTAGTTTACTTTATTGTCATTGCACCTTGTACAACAAAATTAAATGCGACCTTCAGTATACAATGACCGTTCAGGTTGTGGTTGTTAAGGAATCTTGTGCAGTCATTAAGCACAACATCAGGTGGCGGCTGGCTTCCTCATTGTCTTGACTTATTGGAAGCTGGCAGTGAAGATCACAAGTGGGGATGTTCGGTGGAGAGAAGGTTTTTCCGTGGACCGGATAAGGTGTAGTTTTGCATGCAGCCTGCATCCCACGGATGGAGCTTCGCTTGTTTGCGCGGAACGGTTTCTGGTATGCCATGGCCCGGTGCCGGTCTAAGAACCGGGGGTTGGAGACCTCTGCCCTAGATCATTTCAGACAAATGGTGTGACTCCTTCCTCTTGGTCATCCAATGGTGGTTGGGAAAGACTTTCCCAGAATTGAGGACGAACAAGAATCTTTTTGTTGATGCTGCTACTGTCAGCTGAAGGTTTTCTTGTGTTGCAAGTTGGCCAGATTGCAGTGACAGAGCTGGGTCGACGCCGCTCAAAAGTACAGGTGGTCCTCAACTTATGACCACGATTGGGGCCAGAATTTTTGTTGCCAAGCAAGGAAGTTGTTAAGTCATTGATGCATGATTTTGCCACCAGCATTGCCACGGTTTTTTTTTTAAAGCGAATCATTGCAGTTATTCGGCAATTCATGGTCGTTAAGCGAACCTGAAGCAATTGAAGGAAGCAACCTGAAGGAAGGGCGGGTAATAGCAATAGCACTTCTAGATCACTTCAGAGTGCTTTATAGTCAGCATCTTGCCCCCAACACTCTGGGTTCTCATTTTACTGACCTCGGAAGGATGGAAGGATGAGTCAACCTTGAGCCTGGTGAGATTCAAACTCCTGGCAGTGGGCAGAGTTAGCCTGCAATTCTGATCCTGGGAATTATACTACTTTGGGTAAATTGAGTGTCCCAGGGTCATGTGATCCTCTTTTTGTGATTCACATAACAAAGGTGTTACTCATTTAACAAATGCACTGATTCCCTTAACAAACGGGAAAAGTCGTAAAATGGAGCACAATTCACTTTAACAAATGTCTCTCTTAGTAACATAAATTTTGTCCTGAATTGTGGCCGTAAGTCGAGGACTGCCTGTATCAGCACGATCAAATTGCAGGTAGCCCTTGACTTACAGTTATTTGTTTAGTGACTGTAGAACGGCACTAAAAAAAATGACTTGTGCCCATTTTTCACAATTTACAGCTTTTGCGCCCTCCCCATTGTCATGTGATCACAATTCGGGCGCTTGGCAACTGGTCTGTATTTGTGACGGTCGCAGCATCCCAAGGTCACATGACCACCATTTGAGTCCTTCCCCACTGGCTTTTGACCAGCAAGGTCCACGGGGGAAACTGGATTCACTTAAGGACTATATGATTCTATTTAACAGCCACAGTGATTTGCTTAATTGTAGCAAAACAATGGGCAAAATCAGGCGTGCCTCACTTAAGGACCACCTCGCTTAGCAACAGAGATTCCGGTTTCAATGGTGGTCGTAATTCGAGGCCTGCACCTTGTGGTATTTTTAAGGACGGGCTACCACAACTGTCCTACGCTGCGACGTTTTCCTGCCGCTCAAAACGCTGTGCCGATTTGTGAAACTCCAAAAGCCCAGCTCGGTTAGCTTCGTGCTTGTTAAAAATTGTTCTGAAGATAAAAGGATGAAATAAATTTTAACTTGCAAATAATGACATTTCCTTCCCCAAGAAGGGCTTTGCTGACACTCCAATTGTTCCTATTTATTAGCTGTGATTTATTTGCCGAATTCCAGCAGGGAACCATACAAAGGTCTCTAAGTTGCAGGCTGAGATAAATTGTGTATTTTGAAATGTTATTGAGCTAATTAAAACGGAAACCACATTAAAAATATATTAAAAGGAAAGCAGGGTAACTCTTCGGTGGTTTGAAAGTTATTTACTTTCATTGTCGGCAGACTGTTTACCTCCAGTGCTTTGGTGAGGAATAACTTCGACCTGTACACCTGTGCTCACCATCGTGGTACTTTGTGCTCTGTTTTAAGGAATTTAACGTGTTTTAAGTCTTAATTCTCATGCACAGGATCGAAAGCACCGGATTAAATTGAGCTAGAGCTTGATTTCCTTTTAAAAGCTGTTTGTTACTTGCTAAGAAGATTCCAACTGCTGTGACCCTCCGATATTGCTGGAAAACAACTCAGCAATTCTCAGGGATAACAGTAGCTCGTCCTATTGGGATTTGTAGGCCAGCAATAACACTTAGACTTATATACCGCTTCACAGTGCTTCACAGCCTTCTCTAAGTGGTTTTACAGAGTCCGCATATTTCCCCCAACCATCTGGGTCCTCACTTGACTGACTTCGGAAGGATGGAAGGCTGAGTCAACCTTGAGCTGGTCTGAATCGAATTGCTGGCAGTTGGCAGAATTAGCTTGCAAATACTGCATTTTAACCACTGCACCACTACGGTTCTTATATAGCAATAGCACTTAGACTTATATACCGCTTCATAGTGCTTTTACAGCCTTCTCTAAGTGGTTTTACAGAGTCAGCGTATTGTACCCAACCATCTGGGACCTCATTTTACCAATCTTGGTAGGCTGGAAGGCTGAGTCAATCTTGAGCTGGTCAGGATTGAACTGCTGGCAGTGGGCAGAATTAGCCTGCAGTACTGCATTTTAACCACTGGGAGGGAAAGAGAAGAAAGGAAGGAAGGACAATAGTATTAGCAATAGCCCTTAGACCTATATGCCGCTTTACCGTGCTTTTACAGCCCTTTAAATGCTTACAAAGTCAGCATTTTGCCCCCAACAATCTGGGTCCTCATTTGACCGACCTCGGAAGGATAGAAGGCTGAATCAACCTTGAGCCTGTCCAGGATCGAACTGCTGGCAGTTGGCAGAATTAGCCTGCAATACTACCTTCTAACCACTATGCCACCATGGCTCCTACAGATAGCCCCTTCACTTATAAACCATTCGTTATTTCAGAGCTGATTCTTGAGTTCGGTCCTATTTGTCGCTTTTATTCCCCACCCATAAAAACCCAATGGCGTCGCTTGCAACTTGGCATTTCGTATTCCTGTGTGCGTCCTGTCGACACTTAATTGAAATAGCTAATTAAGTCACCTTGTGCCTGAAGTCAGCAGCTAATCGAAAGCCTAACAAACGGAAAGGTTGCTGGCAGCACATGTTTTGGTTCTCAAAGTTTTTCCGGAAAAAGAAAGGAGTAAACGCGCATGGGGAGTAAAGGTAAAGGTTCCCCTCGCACATATGTGCTAGTCGTTCCTGACTCTAGGGGGCAATGCTCATCTCTGTTTCAAAGCCAAAGAGCCAGTGCTGCCCAAAGATGTCTCCGTGGTCCTGTGGCCGGCATGACTAAACACCGAAGGCGCACGGAACGCTGTTTCCTTCCCACCAAAGGTGCTCCCTAATTTTCTACTTGCATTTTTACTTGCTTTCGAACTGCTAGGTTGGCAGAAGCTGGGACAAGTAATGGAAGCTCACGCCATTACGCAGTGCTAGGGATTCGAACTGCCAAACTGCTGACTTTTCTTATCCACAAGTTCAGCATCTTAGCCATTGAGCCACTGTGTCCCATACATGAGGAGTAGTGGCTGTAAATTACACTTCTCGGTGTGATGATCTGAAGAACTTAAGAACATGGAATTTTGGCTTTGATGTGGAAGGGTTCCTATTGCCACGTCGGAATTTTGACCACGTAACTTTTATGATGACGTTGCAATGGTCTTTAAGGGTGAAAATCAGTCATGTAATTCACTTTTTTTCAGTGCCGTTGTGACCGTCACTAAACAAACCATTGTAAATTGAAGACTTAACTGTATGTTTCTTCTGGAAAGCGTTTCAAGGATTGATTATGAACAGTGGACTGTATTTATTACATTTTAGCTTATTGGTTTTAGCACTTAATTGAAAATTAGATTGGATTTACTGTACTGTTTTAATTATATTGATTTACCCTATCGTGTTTTCTGTGTAAGTTTTGTAAGTCACCTAGTTTCTGGTTGATTTCAGAGAAATCTCACATGCAAACATACAAATCTCTGTACTGCAAGATTCACCTTTCTTCGTAAGCTACTATCCAAAAAAGAGAAAAGAATTTGGAATTTTTAGCCTGTAAAACTGGCCTTGTTAGCAAATTCACAAGCAAAGTAAAAGAAAACAAACAGATAAAAATGTGGATCTTATTGCATATAAAATTGGTATTCCCCTCACATTTAATTGCATTTTAAGATGCAAAGGTGCATTAAAATACAGGTGTTAGTAAGTTGACCTCCAGAGAAACCAGTGGCAAACAGAAGTGGCTAACTACTATTGAAGTTGTTTTATTTCAAAACTAGCTGGATACCCATGCTTCGTGACGAAACTATGTGATCGGACAATGCAGGAGAAATCTGGTTCAATCCGTTGGCTCAGTGATGGTCAGTGATTGAAACACATAAAGGAATATCTCTCCCGCTGCTTTGAGTTCGGAAGCAGTTCCATAGGTGGAAGGCGGAGACATTTTGGTGAGGTACTGATGTTTAGTACTGTAAGGAGCCCCAGACAGCTCTTGAGTAAAGGAATGGAATGTCTGCCAGGTTGAACTGAGGTAACAGAATGTGAGGCAACTGGCAGTTGGAACAGAGTTCTTCTCAGGTGGGGAGGGTGAGTAGAATGCCTAACTCCTTGGCATTAGTGTGTGTTAATTACTGCATAAGAAATACTAATTATCTGATGGTCATTTTGAAAAATCCTTTCTCAGCGAGCACCTAGAAGCCAAGAGAAACATACATGCAAATTTTCAAGTTTGTAGGCTTTACAGTTCTGGAGATTTTGTGATGAGTGAATGATATTTGCCTTTTATATATATATAGATTCTCACTCTGGATAATTTCTTAGACAACTGCATAAGAAGTGTGCTCGAATTTCATTATTCTGTTATTCCACATGCTATAGTTGACTGCAATTCCTTTGCAAGTTTCATAAATTACAGCAAACCCTACATTACCGGATAAAATGGGGAGAGGGGACATTCATTACTTAAATCTCAAGGTCCCTTCACCCATGTTTACATGCTTTACCTAATGGCAGCACATGTGCAAAACCACATCATTTGTGTAATGATGATGTTACACAGATGATAGAAATTGACATAAGATGTAATTAAAGGTACATCTAACTCTTTCAGTATGGATGATTTTAGATTGACAGACTCGGGAAGATATTTTGTTTCTTGCTATCCAAAACAGGACCCGTGAAATTAAATTTTTATTGTGTTTGGGGCGAGATGTTAGATGTGGTTCTCAAGAAGGAACAAAAATAATAACATCTCACATCAAGTGGGGATCTTGGCATCCAAATCGCCGCCAACCGTTTATGTTGGGTGGGTGGGGGGGGAGGTTTTCTCCTTGTTTTGTTTGCTTTCTGTTGTTAGCAGCACAGCTTTGCCAATTTGACCTCCCAAATCTTTTGCCAAACCTTCCCGAGGAAGAATTTCTCTGCTTGAAATCGCCCGTAAATAAACTTTCTCCTTCCTTTGGCTGCAAGTAAAGTCTAAGGGATCGGTGGCTGTGATGTTTGGGCCTTAAAAACCCTGGTTTATTGCAACCATCCGTCTTCACGGATATGCCCCACAATGGGGACTTGGTAAAGCCATTACAAAGTGGCATACCCATTCCATTTGCCTACAGTAAATAGAATGTCAAAAGTGTCAGAGGGAAATAAATAATCCGGCTGGTTAAAAGGGAGCCGGGATGACTCAAAGCATCATTGAAAAAGATTGATTTATCTGGCCTGCTGTAATGACTGCAGATGTGAATCTGTTATTCTAGATGAGCAATGAATTTGATGAGCTGATAACACGAAGGCCGGCAAGGCCTGGTTTTAATTACTGATGAGGAATTTATTTGTGAAGGGCTGTGATTTAAAAAGGGTGTGTTCGGCTATTGACAGGTGACCTTGGGGGTTGCTCCCCCCCCCGCTTTTCTTTTTTAAATGAAGAATAGCAATACAATACACATATTTTTAAAAATATATCCTCTGCTTTCTCGCAGAGGATTTGTGGCATGGGTTATAGGTACCGGAATGGATGGGCTGCTGACGGCTTTTAAAAGTTGTATCTCTCCACATGTGTAATTTTTTATTTATTTTATTTATTTATTTTCAGTATTTCTAGACTGCCCCCTCTCCCCGAAGGGACTCGGGGCGGTGTACAGGTGTGTCATTAAAACGAATACAAAAGACAAATATCCTATACCCTTAAAAACGAATTAAACCTCATACAACTGTACAAAAAGTAAAAATAAAAAATTAAATTAAAAACAACTAAAAGTATACCCCTAGAAAATTTAAAAAATGCAGGCTGAGGAACTAAAATTAGGAATTAGGAATTAGGCCAGGCCGGCTAGATTGAACAGGTGGGTCTTTAGTTTCTTACGGAAGGAGCGGAGGTCGGTGATAGTCCTGATATCTGGGGGGAGGTCATTCCAAAGGGTTGGGCCCATCACAGAGAAGGCCCTACTCCTGGGCGTCGCCTGCTGGCATTGCCTAGTGGACGGCACCCGGAGGAGTCCATCTCTGTGAGAGCGAATCGGCCAAAGGGATGTATGGGGCAGGATACGATCCCGATACGATTTTTGGTTTTGTTCCAGTTTTTCCCCAAGTCAAGTCGTGCCCGGAGATGCCTTCTCTTCTCTTTTTGGGGATCTCCAGATGCGGGGAACTGTACTTCTTGGGCTGGGATAACCAAATGTTGGGTGTGGATATCCAAAATAGCTCGAGGTCTAGAGTAGTGATGGCGAACCTTTTCGACACCGAGTGCCCAAACCAGAACATGCAAACATGTGTGGTGTGTCGGAGAGCTGGAAAACCTGCGCATGCTGGCCAGCTGGTCTTTCGGCACGTGCATGCATGCCACCACCAGAAAGCTGAAAACAAGTTTGCAGGCCGGCGCATGCATACCTGTTTTTTGGCTGTTTGGGGGGCCATTTTCCAGGCATTTTCCTAGCTGTTTTCCAGATCATTTTCCGGGCCATTTTCAGGCCATTTTTGGGGCCAAAAACAGCCTAGAAAACGGAGCAGAAAATGGCCTGGGTTTTGGCCGTTTTGAGGCCATTTTTCGGTGCCCCGGTGCCTGCGAAGACCAGCTGACCAGAAGCTGGCGATAATTAAATAAACAATATCAATCATAATGATACTAGTGATAGTCATAAGTAGAAAAGGAAATAGGTAACAGGAAGGATGAGAAAAATAATAGTAATACAGTCTTAATAAATAGTTTGACTGTTGTGGGAATTATTTGTTTAGCAGAGGGATGACATTTGGGGAAAAAACCTGTCCTTGTGTCTAGTTGTTCTGGTGTGCAGTGCCATATAGCGTCGTTTTGAGGGTAGAAGTTGAAACAATTTATGTCCAGGATGCGAGGGGTCTGTAGATGTTTTCACAGCCCTCTTTTTGACTTGTGCAGTGTACAGGTCCTCAAAGGAAGGCAGATTGGTAGCAATTGTTTTTTCTGCAGTTCTGATTATCCTCTGACGTCTGTGTCTGTCTTGTTGGGTTGCAGAGCCAAAGCAGACAGTTATGGAGGTGCAGATGACAGACTCAATCATTCCTCCGTAGAACAGAATCAGCAGCTCCTTGGGCAGTTTGAGCTTCCCGAGTTGGCGCAGAAAGAACATTCTTTGTTGTGCTTTTTTGATGACGTTTTTTGATGTCAGGTGTCCACTTTAAACTCTTGAGATATGAGAGAGCCTAGAAGCTTGACGTGGTGGCTCAGTGGTTAAGACACGGAGCTTGTCGATCAGAAAGGTTGGCAGTTCAGTGGTTCGAATCCCTAGCACCAGGTAACGGAGTGAGCTCCTGTTACTTGTCCCAGCTTATGCCAACCTAGCAATTCGAAAGCAGGTAAAAATGCAAGTAGAAAAATAGGAGCCACCTTTGGTGGGAAGGTAACAGCGTTCCATGCGCATTTGCCATTTAGTTGTGCCGGCCACATGACCACGGAGACGTCTTCAGACAGTGCTGGCTCTTTGGCTTTGAAACAGAGATGAGCAGCGCCCCCTAGAGTCGGGAACGACTAGCACATATGTGCGAGGGGAACCTTTACCTTTTGCCTGTAGAAACTTGAAGGTCTCTACTGTTGATACTGTTTTGTCTAGTATTGTAATTCTTTTTTTAAAGTACGGTGTTATTGTTGCTTCTACGGTCATTGCTACTTGACTGTCTTTGAATCAAACGATCTCCAGTAGTCTTTGGATTAAAAAAAAAGGGTACTTCTAATCCACCGAAGGAGCTTAAAAACCCCATGTTCAACATGCCACCTTTTGACAGCAAATCCTGCTCGACGCTGCTGTGGTATTGACTCACCGTAGATTTGGATTAATCATAGTTATTTCTCAAGGTACCGCTCCAAAGGTAGCTGCAGATATTATAGACGGCGATTGGTTTCGTAGTTAAAACTGACTGCTGTGAAAGAGCTCTTCAATGTCACTTAATGGGAAATCATCTGGAAGAATTTCTTCCTACGAAGAGACGAGCTTCGGTTCTTATCCTCCCTCAAGTGGAGTGAATTGGAAGAAAGAGTTGAAATCTCTGGGGTTGTTGCATGCTCCATTGCTTGTCCTTGTTTGGAAAGGCAGGGCCGTGTCATTTATCCCATCGCCAATTTTCGCAGAGCTTTGGTTATCAAAGCATCTTAAAACACCAGCCTTCTCCAGATGTGGCAGGATCCAGATGTGTTGGGATTGCTATTCCCATTCCTTTCCAGCCTGCATGTGACAAAACACCTTGGGGATTATATATATTTTTTATTATTGTCGGCAATGCATCTGGCTTCGTGCATATTTCATTTTCCTAACCCCTGCTCCATGCAAAGCAGTTCTAGAAAACTGGCATTTTTTTTCCGCCCGGAACCTGTTCGTCTTTTTTAAGGGTCTCCCAATTTTTTCACATTCCATCTGCAAATAAAATTCTGGAAGGCGGTGCTGTTTTTAGATAGTGTCCTGATGGATAAATTGCAGTCTCTACAGTTGGTAAGGATGCGGTGGCTCGGTGGCTAAGACGCTGAGCTTGTCGATCAGAAAGGTTGGCAGTTTGGCGGTTCGAATCCCTAGCCCCGCATAATGGAGTGAGCTCCCGTGACTTGTCCCAGCTTCTGCCAACCTAGCAGTTCAAAAGCAGGTAAAAAAGGCAAGTAGAAAAATAGGAACCATCTTCGGTGGGAAGGGAACAGCGTTCCGTGCGCCTTCAGGCGTTTAGTCATGCCGGCCACATGACCATGGAGACGTCTTCGGACAGCGCTGGCTCTTCGGCTTTGAAACGGAGATGGGCACTGCCCCCTAGAGTCAGGAATGACTAGCATGCATGTGCAAGGGGAACTTTTACCTTTTACGGTTGGTAGTTTGAAATGAGGGCTGCTTGGGCAAAGGTAGTTGGGAAGTCTTGATGGACTTTGCAGTTTTCTGCGCTGCTCAGAGGAGACAACGCTATCCTCTTAAGCCCCTCTTTCTCATCCTTGGCAACTTTTACAATACGTGGACTGGGGAATTCTGGAAGTTAAAGTCCACACATTTTGAAGTTGCCAGAGTTGAGAAGCATTGCCCTGAGCATTTTTAGTATTAATTGTTTGAGGATTTTGGGGTTGTTTATTTATTATACATTTTGACATGGCCAACACACACAGGTGAAATCCGGACACAATATTAAAAATCTGCAATGTAAAAACCCATATCCTAAAGGTGCTTTTTTTTTTTTGAAATTTATTTTATTTTAATTAAACAAAAACACACAAAAAAAGAATCATCCTTCATTACATCTTGTAGAAAGCACGTCGATTGGTTACAAATAACTTTCGTGCATTTCTTCCACAGTCATTACTTATAGTTCATGTTGGATTATACACTTTGAATCAAAAAACTTTGTATATCTTACTATCAATGTACCACCATTCTCATTTGACTGCAATTATTGGAACATGCTTTTACCTCCCAGAGGTGCTTTTTCAAGTGGCAACAGGACTTTCTTGCTTTTTCCTTGAAGGGGTTTCGCTTCTCCTCCGAGAAGCTTCTTCAGTTCTTCAGAACTGAAGAAGCTTCTTGGATGAGAAGCGAAACCCCTTCAAGGAAAAACCAGAAAGTCCCGTTGCCTCTTGAAAAAGCACCTTTGGGACATCCACGACCTGGATGACTGAGGCATAGACATAGACATAAAAACCCATAATTACCATTGTCACCCATGGCAGCAGAAACACCATCAAAGCGACCACTCAGATTTATCTCCGTTTTGGCTTCCCAGGCCTGCTGACAAAACCATGTCTAGCACTGATGATGTTACCTAGTTTGGATAATGAAACGTCTGCGAGAAGGCAAGGAAGCTCAGAGAGCACCAAGGACTCCTCATTCCAACCCTGGTTTACACCTATTCTCCTTTATTAAAACCATGCCTTCACGGTCTTTCCTAAGAGCAACAAAGTAGGGGATCATTGTAACTCGGGAGGAATAATGTTCCACAGAGAAAGGGGCCACTACAGAAAAGACCCTATTTTATGGTCCCACCAGAGATACATCCACAATACCTACTTGGGTCACTACTTCTAAATGCTACTGGTCCCTGGTGTATGGCTGAGATGTTGAGACTTGGGGAAAAGTGCAGAGAAGAGCAACTATAATGGTTAAAACCCTGGAGATTAAAACATATGAAGAATAATTGCAGAATTTGGGTTTGGCTAATCTAGAGACAAGAAGGACTGGGGGGACGGGATGGGACACAATAGCAGTATTCCATTATTTGAGAGGTTGCCACAAAGGGGAAGGGTTCTCTGATGTGGAGGGGAAGGGGTCAACTTACTTTCCAAAGCGTCAGAAGGCAAGACAAGAAGCAATAGATGGAAAGTAATCAAGGAGAGAAGCAACCTACCTGGAATTAAGGACACACTTCCTAATGGAGAGAACAATTAACCAGCGGAACAGCTTGCCACCAGAAGTTGTGGAAGCTCCAACGCTGGAGGTTTTTAAGACACTGGGCCGCCCCTTGTCTGAAATGGTATAGGATCTCCTGCTTGAGCTGAGGGCTGGACTAGAAGACCTCCAAGGTCCTTTCCAGCTCTATTCTGATTGATTGATTGATTGAAAGTCTATGTTCTTGGAAAGAAGGAGACATGAGAAACAGAAGAAAAAATAATGCAAATGGAGAGGCAGCTAATAGAAAGAAACCCAGTAAGTGAGGATCTTTAGGTTCTTAAGCTGTCAGATGATAACTTCCTTGAGGTTTGTAACCTGGGATACCACCCAGCTCCCTTCTATGCAGTATATTTATTTTGGAGGCTGAAGAAATGTGCGAACAGAATTAATTGCCAAGTCAGAGAAGTTCATCTAGCGCAGTGATGTAATTATTGTCTCGGATCTTGTGGGTTTTCTCCTTTGCGAGAAGGCAAAGGATGCTCTCCTTCTATAAAGAGCACTGACTTTATTATCCAAATACAGGATGTTTGGCTTCAGGGACCGTGTTATAATTAAGCCTCTCTTGGATGATTTTAGACTCTATTTATGGCTGAACTCTTTGCCTTTAAGCAAATGTAATTTAAAAGGCTATTAGATAATATGCCTTCGGAGGGTGAAGCTTGTCAGAGCAGTGACAGGGCATTCAGCGCAAGTAGCAGGTCTGAAAAGAGGAGGAAAGCTGTTGTGGGCAATGGATTTTTGTACGCTGGGCCAGGACGTTTTGTTAGATGCTCAAAGATGACACCTCGATTTGCCTCTCAAGCTCTTTATAACACGATCAGTGGTGGGATTCCAGATCTTTTCCTACCAGTTGTATGAGAGAGCGCTTTGTGCGGTTTTTAAGACACTGGGCAACTCCTTGTCTGAAATGGTATAGGATCTCCTGCTCGAGCAGAGGGCTGGACTAGAAGACCTCCAAGGTCCTTTCCAGCTCTATTCTGATTGATTGATTGAAAGTCTATGTTCTTGGAAAGAAGGAGACATGAGAAACAGAAGGGAATATAGGACAGGGAATGGCGGTGGTGTGAGGGCGCGGCCAGCCAGAGGTGGTATTTGCCGGTTCTCCGAACTACTCAAACTTTCTGCTACCGGGTCGCCTGAACTGGTCCGAACCGGCTGAATGCAATCTCTGAACACGATGCCTACCTGAGAGTATTTCTGGTGATAGGGGCTATTAATCAGTTTTTTTTTAAAAAAATGCTTAAGTACATTTGAATAATAGCTTGGTGTTTTGGAGGGGGGGGGGGGAAGGCAGATAGGTTTATGCAGAATGTTGCATTCTGTCCGTACTGAGCGTCTCTTCAACTCTAGAGGAATTTTGTTAGCCAGTTCCCATTTGCACCACAACATTAGAGTGCTTATATCTTTTTATGGCCTTCTGCCAATTCCTACTGGACTCTTGGGAGTTGGAAGCCCCTGAGCAAAGTCATTACTGCTTGTGTACTTTTTTTCCCCCCTAGCAGTGTTGGTTTTAAACATCCTAGTGGGAGAATTATTTTTGCGGAAAAAAAACACACCAAAACACTCTGAAAAGGAAAACGGCGGTCTATCTTTCAACTTTAAATGCTGCTTCCAGAGGCTGAGATCTTCTAAGGAAGATCAATAGCTAAGGAATACAGGAAGCAATAAGATGGCTGTCGACAAAACGCCGTTGCTGTTCTTAGGCTGGTTTAATTGAGAGCGTGATAGCAGCAACAATTCTTTTGAGAGCCTCGGTAGAAAGGGACTAACTAACTTTAATGGTTCCCAGTTGGAGCTCAATGGTACAATTGCCACGCTTGGAGTCATTGCACTTGGAAGGAAGTTGTGCTTTCCTAATTCAATTTTCGACTCCTAGCTCCTTCTTTCAGCCGGTGGCTGAGATGAAGAAGGACTCAAGAGTCTGGAGAGAGTGCAGAGAAGAGCAACAAAGATGATTAGGGGGCTGGAGGCTAAAACACATGAAGAAGGGTTGCGGGAATTGGGTATGTCTAATTTAATGAAAAGAAGGACTAGGGGTGACAACGAGAGCAGTGTTGCCATATCTCAGGGGCTGCCACAAAGAAGAGGGAGTCAAACTATTCTCCAAAGCACTTGAGGGTAGAACAAGAAGCAACGGGTGGAAACTAATCAAGGAGAAAAGCAACCTACCCTATTTCCCTGAAAATAAGACGTCCCCAGATAATAAGCCCAATTGGGCTTTTGAGTGCATGTACTAAAATAAGCCCTCCCCGAAAATATTGCAACACAGCAGCAGCCATGAGGTGACCACGCTCGCCGCCTCCTGCACCTCAAAAATAATAAGACCTCCCCGAAAAGAAGGCCAAGTGCTTATTTCAGGGGGGGGGGGGTTAGAAAATAAGACCCTGTCTTATTTTTGGGGAAACACGATAGAACTAAGGAGACATTTCCTGGCAGTTAGAACAATTAATCAGTGGAACACCTTGCCTCCAGAAGTTGTGAATGCTCCAACGCTGGAAGGTTTTAAGAAGAGACACCATGGCAATAACGAATAATATACTACACTGTGGACAGTTGGTGGAGAACTTTGAATTGGGATCAAGGGGGATTAAACCGTGATGTTGGTCTGAATGCGATTGGAAAAAACCCCACCAATCATCGGATTCTTTTTGGCCTAGCCAGCATACGAAAGGTTTGCGTGAGTGGAAAGCGGATGAAAATAACGCTTTGCTGTTACAATAGTCTAGCAATCTTTTCTGTTTGTTTTGAAACAGGGATCATGTCAAATTAGAACGCTGGTAAATGTTTAAACAATTTAGAACGGCCTGCTATAATGTTGATAATGTCAAACTTTCCATCACCTTTTGTTTTCGAGTAACAATGGCTTGATGAGAAAATGCAGCTTCTAATTCTGTTCCAGGCCAAATTGCAACTACAGATGTTAGAAGTGGGAGAAAGACAGGCGTTCCCTTGTTTGGCTCCAATAATTGCTGTCCCCTGTAAATACTCACAAAAATAAGAAATGTAAGAGAATCAAATGTATATAAAAGATGTATTGTATGGAATTAATAGAGATAAAAGATATGTAAAATATGTATAGGTAGGTAGGTAGGTAGGTAGGTAGATACAATAATACAATGAGTTGGAAGGGACCTTGGAGGTCTTCTAGTCCAACCCCCTGCCTAGGCAGGAAACCCTATACCGTTTCAGACAGATGGCTACCCAACATCTTCTTAAAGACTTCCAGTGTTGGGGCATTCACAACTTCTGGAGACAAGCTGTTCCACTGATTAATTGTTCTAACTGTCAGGAAATTTCTCCTCGGTTCTAAGTTGCTTCTCTCCTTGATTAGTTTCCACACATTGCTTCTTGTTCTACCTTCAGGTGCCTTGGAGAATAGTTTGGCTCCCTCTTCTTTATGGCAACCCCTGAGATATTGGAACACTGCTATCATGTCTCCCCTGGTCCTTCTTTTCATTAAACTAGACATACCCAGTTCCTGCAACCGTTCTTCATATGTTTTAGTCTCCAGTCCCCTAATCCTCTTTGTTGCTCTTCTCTGCACTCTTTCTAGAGTCTCCACGTCTTTAGATAGATAGATATAGATGTGTAAGGTATATATGTATAGATAAAAGAAACATAATGGATATTTAAAAGATATAGAAGTGTTGCAAAGATGATATAAATGTATACTAAGAATTAAATAAACAAAACAAGGATTTGACAGTTGGAGTGCCTTCTTTCCAATATTATTTCCGATCTCCGCTCCTTCCGTGTACAGTTGAAGACCCACCTTTTTCAACTATCTGGCCTGGCTCAACCGTAATTTTTTCGTTTTCCCCGACTGTCTTTTAAATTTTAAATTTTTATTGTATATTGGGTTTTATTATTGGGGTATGTAAATGGTTTTAATTGTCTAAATGTTGTAATTTATTACCTCCTCCGTACATGTATGTCTTTGTATATATGTATGTTTATGTGTTTGTACACATGTGTTATGTTTTATATGTTTCTAGTGTACGCCGCCCCGAGTCCTGCCTGGAAAGGGAGCGGCTAATAAATTCAATATTATTATTATTATTAATAATCCATTGGGCTTTTTTTAGGAAGAACTTTGGGATTTCTGAAGAACTTCGGGATTTCGAGAAACCCTTTCTTACTTTTACTTTACTTTACTTTATTTCATATTTCTAGACCGCCCCCTCTCCCAAAAGGAACCTCTTCTTGGTTGTTAAGCAAATTTGCAAAGAAGAGAAGGGAAGGAGAGAGAAGGCTCCCATCCTAACCATTCAAGCTTTGAAAGATTCCATTCCGCTCTTAATAGCAGGACTCACAATTGTTTTGGGTAGTTTAAAATGGAAGGAGATAAAATAGAATAAAGACGTAAAAGGGAGCAAACCGAACGGTTTATTGCCCTTCTTTGAAATTTCAATCACCGCTTTATGCGTGCACGGTACTCCTGCCGCAGAGTCTCCAGTCCTGATATTGCAAAAACAACGTGAGGGTTATAAATCCAAAGCAGAGGTGCCCAATTCCAGTCTTAGCAAGGACCGAAGAAATCCCCATAATCAAGCCAACCTTACGGGTAGTCCTCAACTTATTTAGCGACCATTCAAAGTTTACTTGCGACCATTGGTCACATTGCAGTATCCCTGTGGTCATGTGACCGAAATTCAGACCTTTGGCAACTGACTCATATTTACAGTGTCTTGGGGTCATGTGATCAACTTTTGTAAGCTTCTGACTGGCGAAGTCAATGGGGGAAGCCAGGTTTATCCAATCACTGTGTTACTAACTTAGTGACTGCCTTGTTTCACTTAACGGCTGTGGCAAGAAAAATGGTAAACTGGGGCAAAAGTCACTTAACAAACACTTAGCGACAGAAACTTTGGGCTCAATTCTGTTCGTAAATACTTGTTTGCCTATTCCCTTTCTTCTTCTTCTATTTTTAAGGCTGCCCGTTCGTCAGGCAACTGAGAAAGTCTTAACAATTGGATGAAAAAGTACAAAATAACAAAGCCACACAAAACATATTGTGACAAGGGCAGTTAACTTGCAAGTGCACACCTACACAACCATCCCAGGCACAGCAGTTAGAATACAGTATTGCAGTCTAACTTTGCCCACAGTCTGTAGTTCAGCCCCGATGAGGCTCAAGGTTGACTCCGCTTTCCATCCTCCTGAGGTCAGTAAAATGAGGACCCAGATTGTTGGGGGGCAACAGGTAACAAAATCCTAAAATGATTGGATTTTAAGCGGCGTCTTTTCTCCTCTCTCCTATTTCAAACGAAAGCAAAATAAGTCCTTTTATACACACACACACACACACACTTCACTGGGCCAGGGGGATCAGGCCAGCTTAAAAGGCACCTGGCCCACTCGGGATCTTGTTATGCAGCTGCAAAAATAAAAATGTCAAATCAGGTTGGGGTTGTGTCTGTCTAAGGAAAAAAGAAAAAACTAACGGAGGGATTTCTTTTGTCAACAGAGGAGATGAACAGGCGGATAAGAGCAAATGAGAGTTCTCCGATTTAGAAAAGTGACGGGAGATTAAAGCCTCAGTCTGGAGCCTCAATACGCCTATGCATTTTTCATGGAAGGACGTGTTTCTTAAAAATTGCTGAGGGGAAAAAAAAAAGGTCTCGTCATGTTTCACGAAACGGCTGGGCTGTTTTCCTTCTGGCTTCGCTCTGGGCCAACCTGTGTGAGGCATTGCCATTTCGAACAAAAATGCAACCTGCTTTTTAAAAAAAGATAGATTGACATTTGAATGACACCTGCTCTCCTCTTTTTCTTCCTCCTTCTTTTGTGAAGTGTTTCCTTCCACAACTTCCGAAGGCAACTTCTGTTCCATGGGTTGATTGTTCTCACTGTCAGAAAATTCCTCCTTATTTCCAGGTTGAATCTCTCCTTGGTCAGTTTCCACCCATTCTTCCTTGTCTGGCCTTCGGGTGCTTTGGAAAATAGCTTGACCCCCTCCTCTCTGTGGCAGCCCCTCAAATATTGGAAGACTGTTATCATATCTCCCCAGGTCCTTCTCTTCACTTGACTACCCATTTGGTCCCATTCAGGTACAGAAATTCCCTGGAAGGGACTTTGGGATAATCTCTCTGTTCCAGTCCAAATGCCAGCTGGAGAACAGCTTGATTCCTATACATCCATCCCTTCGATGCTTATGATGGTTTGCTGTATCCTTGGCCAACAGTAGTTGTGTGAATACAGCCGTTAACGTTTCTGCAAACCCTTCCGTCTGGCTTGTTCATGAAAATGCATTTAAACAAATAACGGATTTGCAACCCCAGCGTGAAATCAGTCACCGTTTGTCTCTCCCACCCTGGCCCTGGTTTCTTTGTGTGTAAAAGAAGTTGTCCCGAGAAAGCAATATCGATCAGAAAGCGCACAAGCGCATCAGGTTGCCCTCCGCAGCCTCCGAGTGGGAAATGATCTATGAATGTCGTGGTCTAATCAGCTACATGGTCAGTTCAGTCGCTGCTTTAATTATCTTTCCTTCTCCTTCCTCTGCAATATGATTAGGTGAGCCTAGAGCAGGGGTGTCAAACTCAAGGCCCGCGGGCCAAAATCCGGTCCACAGGATGCTTAAATCCAGGCCACAGGATGCTTAAATCCGGCCCGCAGGGCCAGCCTGGAAAGAGCAAAGAACCAGCCTACCAGAATCTGGCAGCCAAAATGGGTCACAAGGGGTGTGTGTGTGCACACAGCCCCCCCCCCCACCCTGTTTTGCTCAGCAAAGTGCTGCAGGAGGCCATCCAGGCTGAAAACGGGGCATGGGGGGGGGCACATCCTGTTCTTGCCAACTGGGTGCTGCAGGAAGTGTCTGTCACGTCTCTCCCCCTCCCCAGTGGAGAACTACAATGCTGATCCAGTCGTCGAAGATACCCAGTTTGACACCCATGGCCTAGAAGTTTTCCAAAATGAAAGGATGCTACACGTTTGGAAATTTTGCTGTTCACGTTGATCTCATTGAGGTGATAAGGCAAACTTCTAATAAGTTCTATTTTTAGAAAAATAAAATGACGCATCCTGGAATTATCACCATTATTTGCATGATTTTCTTGAGGAGCCTTTGGTGATCAGAGATTATGGCCGCCACTTTGTTCTTATTTCCTTTTTATATGTCTGTGGAGATTCTCAGTCATTCAGATCACGGTTGTCCCAATGGTGCTTCCCCCCCCCCCCCGTGCACGCAAAGGTAGCTGGATTTTCTGGATTTTCTTTGAAGACGTTTCTCTTCTCATCCAAGAAACTTCTTCAGTGCTGACTCAGTGGCGGGGAATGGAAGGATTTATATTCCATGCAGTCGTCTGGTCCTTTATTTTTACAGTTTGGTACCTCCCCCTCTGAAATTGGTCACCCTCTATATTAGAATATAGTCTGTTTTTATACTGTATTCTAAGACAGTTTCTGTATATTTAACTCCACCTTTGTTGCAATGGTCATATTCCATAAGTGGTCCCTTTCTCTCAGATTAGTTTGCAATTTTTCTTCATTTTTACTCGTGAAACATTCAACAGAGATTGCAAAACTAATTTTGCTCTAAATTAATACTGTATTCCATCTTCCTTCCTTCCTTCCTTCCTTCCTTCCTCCCTCCCTCCCTCCCTCCCCTTCCCTTGTCTCTTCTTCCTTCCCCTCCCCTCTCCTCCTCTCTTTCCTCCCTTGTCTCTTCCCTTCCCTTTTCTCCTTCCTTACTTCCTTCCCCCTCCCTTGTCTCTTCTCACCTCCCTTCCTTCCCCTCCCCTCTCCTCCTCGCCTTCCTCCCTTGTCTCTCCCCTCCCCTTCCCTTTTCTCCTTCCTTCCTTCCTTCTTTTCCCCTCCTCTCTCCTCCCTCCCCTCTCCTCTCTTCCCTCTCTCCCTCTTTCTACTTAAAAGGTTATGAAGATGCACCAAAGGGGAAAAAAAGAAGTGGAACAGGCTGAATGTCACTCTTTCTTCTATTCTACTCTGTATTAGTGCAGGGGATTTGCATCAATTTTGCACTGTATAAAAGGTGGTAGGGTATTGATCTTCCTGGATGATTACATTTGCTTTTCAAGGCAAATGAAACATTAACATTTGGGATGGCAGGATTGATCACAAGGTTAGCAGGGTAAAAGCTTCCCTGCTGTTCAAGAGTATGCTCCTAAACTCTTATGAAGATCTTAACAAACGTTTTAAAATTGGATGGGCAAGAACGGTCCCACATCCCACATGCCTGCGACCCCCATAATAGCTAGCAAACCACAAGAACAGCTTCAATTTTCCAAAACGGCCTGGAAACTTTTAACACTACTCATGCCCACCCCTTGAAGGCTAAAATACAGGGTGACTATATTTTAACCTGGGTAGATTCCATACAAAATAAATACAAATGTCCGGTACAAAAAAATAAGGTTCACACCACCAGAATAAAAAAGTCCCTTGTCAACCAAGAATATCTTAATCAGGGGTGAAATCAACTTACTTTTGCTACTGGTTCGCAAATGTGAGCGTGTGTGTGATAACCTCCGGGGGGGTAGGTGGAACCTGCTACCGAGCATACCTGCAAAGGTAAGTAGAACAGCAAGGGGAGGGGAATCCACTGTGCCACGCGATTTAGATTAGCTAGAAAGCAGGAAATCTGATGATTCTAGCTAATATAAATTGCGCATCACAACTGATAATTGGAAATACCGGTTCGCCCGAACCAGTAGCATTTTTACTACTGGTTTGGACAAATCGGTAGCATTTTTACTACTGGTTCAGGCAAATCGGTAGCATTTTTACTACTGGTTCAGGCAAATCGGTAGCATTTTTACTACTGGTTCAGGCAAATCGATAGCATAGGTTATAATATACAGTTTGGGTTGCTTTATTTACCATCCATTCTGCCTGTTGTAACACCCCCTTCTTTTCCCTTTCTTTTCACTCTCCCTTCCTTCTCTACTTCCTTCTTTCCTCCTCTCCTGCCCCTTCCTTCTTCCCTTCCCTTTCTCCTACTCCTACTCTTCCTCTTCCCCTTCCTACCCTCTCTCCTTCTCTTCCTCTCCCTTCCGTCCTCCTCGCCTTACCTCTTTCGTCTTTCCCCCATCTTCCTTTCATTCTCTCCTCCTCTCTCTCTTTCTTTTCTATTATTGTAGGTGTCTCTTTCAGATGTCAGTTTATGTTTCCTTGGGATGGTATTTACGCAAACACAAATATAATTTGATACCATTTCTTATTACCTTCCCTTCGCTAATCTGTCCTAACTATATTTTCCTCCCCTTTATATCTTGCTTTTGGATATATACTTATATATTTAATATTTTCTTTTCCATTTAACAGTGCCTCGTCTGGGTTCTATATCTTCTCCCTACTTTCTTTTCTAGTTTCCTTTCTCTAACCAATCATAAAATTTTCCCCATGTCTTGAAGTACTCCGATTCCTCTTTATCCTTTATTTTCATCGCCAATCTATTCATCTCTGCACAATCTAATATCTTTTTTATCATCTCTTCAATTGTTAAGTTAGTAACCTGGCTGTTAAGAGGGATCTGGCTTCCCTACTGGCCTTGCTTGTTAGAAGGTCGTGAAAGGGGATCACACAGCCCCGGGACACTGCGCCCATCGTAAATATGAGTCAGTTGCCAAGCGTGACCATGCTGCAATGGTTGTAAGTGTGAAAAATGATCATGTTACCTTCTTTAGTGTCGTTGTAACTTCAAACCATCACTAAATGAACTGTTGTAAGTCGAGGACTACCTGTGCATTAGATTCTGATACGTCAAATAAACAAAACAATGCCTGGAATTATTGTTTTCCTCTGTATTTAACGTTCTTAAAATATTGGCAGTACATATTGATGGAATCATGGGAATATTCAGAGCTGGTTTTCACCCACCTGTGCCACATGGATTAGCGTGATGCTTTAATTTTTCAACCATAATTTAATTTTTCTGTGTGTTTCTGTGTTTCTTTAGAACATGCATTTCTTAGTATACATTATTTCCCCCTCTCTTCTTGTTCTATTGGGGTTTCTGCACGCAGACAGAAATTTTCAACTACAATTCTGAGCAAGGAAATCCAGTAAGGCTAGGATTCAGCTGAAATTCAGCACATTTTAAGTCTGTCTGATTCTATTAGGAAAGCGTTCAGCATATGTTTACATTCTCGACTAGCTGTTCTTGGCAGCAGTTGTGAAGAAAACTGGAATCGGACCTAGATATTACATGAATGCGAGGCTACCAAGAAATCTGGAGCTGTTGAAATTTCTGGGAAGGCGAAGTAATATCCTAGCAGAGCGTTTCCCAACTTCATCAACTAACAGATCATTATAGCTGGCTGGGGAATTGTGAGAGTGTTAAAGTTGCCAAGTCTCAATAACCAACACACCGTTTCTGGATGGTCTGGAAGACAAAGTCAGCGTGTATAGATAGACCTCCACTTATGACCACAATTGAGCCCAATGTTTCAATTGCTGAGACATTTGTTAAGTGCGTTTTGCCCCGTTTTACAACTTCCTTTGCCACCATTGTTAAGTGGATCATTGCAACTGTTAAGAGTGACTCAGTTGTTAAGTGAATCCTGCTTCCCTGTTGATCTTGCCTGTCAGAAGGTCGCAAGGGTTGATCGCATGACCCTGGGACACTGTAGTGGTTTATAAACATGAACCGATTGCCAAGCATCTGAATTTTGCTCATGCAGCCATGGGGATGCTACAACTGTCGTAAAAGCGAAAAACGGTCATAAGTCGCTTTTTTCAGTGCCGTTTTAACTTTGAACAGTCACTAAACAAACTTGTAAGTTGAGGACTTCCTGCATTACTCAAAAGAGGAATTTCTTCTGTGCCTTCCTAGCTCAGATGGATAAGCACTTGGTTTGGGAAGTATTGTTAGAACAATGAGCCATGATATTAGGATGTCATCCAGTGGTAGGTTACACATTTTGCTACCCCCGGTTCATCACGCATGTGCCCGGCCTCAACAACGTGCCAAAATAGGACTGCATAGAGCCTGGGCAGGTGGGCGGGGGCTGGCCCACCTGTGATTTCTGCTACCAGTTCGGGTGAACTGCTACAAATGCCACCTCTGACATCATCTCTCCAAAATATTGTTGGAAGCTTATACATTTCATCCTCGACTTGCAACTGTTCTTTTAAAGACTTTTGGAACTTAACAACAGCACTGGAAAAAACGACGTATGATCGTTTTCCACACTTACAACCCCTTGCAGCATCCCCATGGGGGCGTGTGGACAAAATTCAGTCCCTTGGCAACTTGACTCCTATTTATGACGGTTGCAGTGTCCTGGGTTCGTGTGATCTCCTTTTGCGACCTTCTGATAAACGAAATGACAAATGGGGGGGGGGAGGGAAGCCAGGTTCGCTTAGCAACGTGTTACTAACTTCACAGCTGCGGCGATCCACTTAGCAACTGTGGCAAGAAAGGTCGTAAAATGGGACAAAACTCACTTCACAGCTGTCTCTCTTAGGAACATACATTTTGGGTTGGATTGTGGCCGTACGTCAACCACAATTAGCTGTAATAAGTTGCTTGCTGTTTTTCCATGGAGTAGGAGTGGTCAACTCTTGGTGGATCAGGCAATCTGGTGGAAAATAAGCTATTTGGGATTGTGAAGCCCCGAAGCTTTTGAACTTTACAAAATGCCTTGCATTTGGGAGCCAAAAGATATATTTTCTCCATCCGCATCGCCACTATGGCTGTTAGTTTGCAGGGCATCCAGAGTTTAGACATCTGGAATGCTTAATGACTAAAGCCCCCTTTGACTTGAGACATTCTGACCCAGCTCCCCCAAACAAACAAAAAAACCTCTCTGAAGTTAACTCAAAGATTCCTCTACTTAGGAGTGCCGGCAGTCCTGGCAAAATGTTTCTTTCTCACCGCAGGCTAACAAGACTGCCCATCCGGAAGATGAATAGTTATTTGCCACACCTATTCATTTCCACCCCCTGCCTTTTATCCCCAGAGCTAGTGTAGGGCTTTGCTAGCAGTGGTGGCTCTTCCGTCCCAAGGACCGGCCCAAAGATTTCCACTGCTCTCCTCTCCTCTGCCTTCTGCGCATCCGCACATCAAGCACTGGACCCAGCTTGTCCTCCTCTTTCTCATCAATCACCTCTAGACGTGGGGGTTGTTGATTCTCCATCTGAGGGATGAGGGATGGCCCAGGCTCTGTCTCTCTGTCTCTGTCTCTGTCTCTCTCTCTCTCTCTCTCCCAGCTCCATTTCTCTTCCCCCTCGGAATTCCCACGCTGCCTCCTCCTCTGATTCGACTGCTGGAGAGGCCGGCGGCCGACATGCAACAACACGAGATACCAGGGTTCTATAAATACATAAATACAATCTCATGTCCTCTTGTTCCAGCCTTAAAAGATGAAGATTCTGTCCCAATTTAGCGAATGATCTTGAGCGCAAAAAAAAAAAAAAGTGTCCAAGCGCCGATTCCCAGCAGATATTTGTCTAAGGCAAAGTGACACCTGTGCATTTGCCGATGAAGACAAAGTAAGAAATTTGCCAGTCCAAGGTCAGATAGAAAATGAGTGACAGTCTGAAAAGGAGAGCCATGAATCTTTTCGCCCTGTGTTTTAACTACTGGTCAAGACATTTTATTCAGCTTTTTGGTGGGGAGGGGGAGGTAGCTGTTAAAAAGCAAAATTCTTCTAGTGAAAAAATATCCTTCTGTGCTTCAGAAAAGATGCAGGAATTGCTCACTAGGGCCATGAATCCAGGGAGAAATCTCACCTCTGCAAATTATATTGCTTAACCACGGTGTTAAAAAGATGTTGAGACTCTAGAAAGAGTACAGAGAAGAGCAACAAAGAGGATTAGGGGACTGGAGGGTAAAACATATGAAGAACAGTTGCAGGAACTGGGTATGTCTAGTTTTATGAAAAGTAGGACTAGGGGAGACATGATAGCAGTGTTCCAGTCTCTCAGGGGTTACCACAAAGAAGATGAGAGTTAAGCTATTCTCCAAAGCCCTTGAGGGCAGAACAAGAAGCAATGGGTGGAAACTAATGAAGGAGAGAAGCAATTTAGAACTAAGGAGAAACAATTAATCAGTGGAACAACTTGCCTCCAGAAGTTGTGAATGCTCCAACACTGGAAGTTTTTAAGAAGATGTTGGATAGCCATTTGTCTGAAGTGGTGTAGGGTTTCCTGCCTAAGCAGGGGGTTGGGCTAGAAGACCTCCAAGGTCCCTTCCAACTCTGTTATTCTAAGAGGCAAGCAAATTAGGGAATATTCCTGGATTGGGGGCCTGTTTCCCCCAGCCCCATAGATGTCGCAACCCCTTGTTGTTTCCTCTCCTCTCTGCTTCCTTCCCCTCCCACCCAAAAGAACTAATGAAGAGTTCTGTGATGGACACGACACTCTGATTTTAAATAATGGAGAGTTTAATGGAATCATGAATAAATAGTAACAGATTTGTCTGTCAAGAATTAAATAGTGGGACTTCTGTGATTAATATCAGAATCTCATCCGAAATAGTTTTAGCCATTTCCTACAGGTGACATCTGTGCTTAAATATAATTTTCCTCTCCCTGTTCTGGCACGGCTGTTAATTACTTACTCAATGTAGTTCAACATTTAGTTAATAAATATGTCAGGCTTTTACCCTGGTATTCTTTTCGCCGAGTTGTGAATTTGCAATTAGTTTTAGATTTACTACATGGTGACAGACAGTGCTATATAAATAGAGGTTAAACACACAATTTACATATTAATTTCATGATTCATTTATTCAATGATTTATGTGGATATAGATTGTATTTAATCTCGGTGCTGTAGTTGTTTGAAGCATGACGGACAGAATTGCTACGCTGCGGTGGGCCGGTGCAGTAGCGTGAGTTGTATAGAGTGGCGAATATGCCAAGGAGACGAGGCTACTTACTGGAATTGTGTGGAAACGTTAAATTTAATGCTTGTAAGGGAGGGGCTTACAATGGATGGAAGGGGTGATGCTTGGAACATCATGTACATTTTTTCCCCTTCAAAGTAACTTTGAACATTGGCAATGTTCTATGTTGTTGTTAGTTGCGAAGTCGTATCCAATCCTTGGCGAGCTCATAGACACTGTTCCACTGTGAAGCAGTATATAAGTGTAAGTGCTATTGCTATTGTGCTAATATCAAGCACTGATAAGGTTACCTATTTTGGTTGTGGGTGATGTGAGATAAAGATAAAGGTTCCCTTTGCAAATATGGGCTAGTCGTTCCCGACTCTAGGGGGCGGTGCTCATCTCCGTTTCAAAGCCGAAGAGCCAGCGCTGTCCGAAGATGTCTCCGTGGTCATGTGGCCGGCATGACTAAATACCGACGGTGCATGGAACGCTGTTTCCTTCCCACCAAAGGTGGTTCCTATTTTTCTACTTGCATTTTTACGTGCTTTCGAACTGCTAGGTTGGCAGAAGCCGGGACAAGCTTACTCTGTTAGGAATTCAAACCGCCGAACCGCCAACCTTTCTGATCGACAAGCTCAGCGTCTTAGCCACTGAGCCACCGCGTCCCCCGATATGAAGTAGCCATTGCCAAAACAGTAGTTTGTGAGAGTTTTGCCAAGCTGCAGTTCATCCAAACGTTTCCAGTTGGGTCAGAATGCATCTTCTGCTTTTAAGCGACTGTGGCTAATTTGGTGAACGGTTGGGTTGATTTGATCACTTTGGATTCGTAGAAATCGTCTGCTCTTATTTAATGCCCTTTGACAAGTTGGAGATTGACGCCAGCCTCCTCTGGCTGGCACTTTAGGTTTTCCATATTTTGAAAAAGGTTTTGAACACACGCTAACACACGGTTTTGGACTTTCCGAAGAGGAAGAGGTGGAATTCATAACTCGTAAGATTGAATTTTCAAACCTTATTTCTCCACCACTTATTCTTCTTCAAAAATCAATTTCTAGTATTGATTTTTTGGGTGGTTTTTTTGTTTTGTTTTTAAAAAGAGCTGATTGTGAAGCTGAATCTGGCTTTCCGAGATCCTGAAATTGGAAGATGCAAAGGAATGGATGCAGTAGGAAACAATGCCATGCAATATTTAAATGACAGTATCCTGGCAAAAAAAATAGATATTGAGCCTGTCCATTATTCCTGCCCAGGAATAAAGGTACTTAAGGAAAGTAATTGTAAATGGCTCCTGACATTTGTTTTTCAGAAATTATTTGCATCTGGTTTCCTCTGCGTGGGAGATTAAAAAAAAAAAGACAATATCTTGCACTTGTGTTAAACTGAAAGAAGACAGGGTGATGAAGGAGAAAAAGAAATAGCAATTGAGAATTGAGACAAACACCCCATCCTTGTAGATTTTACTAGCTGTAAATTATTAAGACCATTGTTGGTAGGTCTGAATAAATGAGAGCGATTCATAGAGCAATAGCACTTAGACTTATATACCGCTTCACAGTGCTTTACAGCCCTCTCTAAGCGGTTTACAGAGTCAGCATACTATCCCCCCAACAATATGGATCCTCATTTTACTGACCTTGGAAGGATGGAAGGCTGAATCAGCCTTGAGCTGGTCAGGATCGAACTGTTAGCAATGGGCAGAATTAAACTGCGATACTGCATTCTAACCACTGGGAAGAAAGGAAAGGCAGTAGCAATAGCACTTATACTTGTATACAGCTTCACAGTGCTTTACAGCCCTTTTTAAGCGGTTTACAGAGTCAGCATATTGCCCCCAATAATCTGTGTCCCCATTTTATCGACCTCAGAAGGATGGAAGGCTGAGTCAATCTTGAGCCTGTCCAGGATCGAACTGCTGGCAGTCAGCAGAGTTAGCCGGCAATGCTGCATTCTAACCACTGGGCCACCACAGCCCCTGATTCTCAACCTTTTCTTCACCAGCGGTCCCCTTTAAATACCTTTTGTGGTCACGGATCATGGCCACGGACCGCCAAGACTTAACAAAAGATTGAAATCATAACATTTCTTCAAGCCTTCACAAGATCTCCCTGTGACGACGTTGCGTCCCCCCACCCCCGGGTTTTTTGGACCACAGGTTTTGAGAACGACTGGTTTATATTATTCAAAGCACTGATGTATTACAATATCAAAGATGAAATTAAGGCAGTAATCCTGGACCACAGTGCTATGAGTGTAAACCCCATTCCATCGAGGACCTGTATACTGCACGTGTAACAAAGAGGGTTGTGAAAACATCTACAGACCCCTCACATCCTGGACATAAATTGTTTCAACAGCTACCCTCAAAACAACGCTATAGGGCACTGCACACCAGAACAACTAGACACAAGGACGGTTTTTTCCAATTTAGCAGAGTGATGGAATTAAGATTTCTGGAATGCCATCACTCTGCTAAACAACTAATTCCCACAACACTGTCAAATTATTTACTAAGACTGTATTACTATTATTCTTCTCATCTTTCCTAGTACCTATCTCTTCCCACTTATGACTTGCTTATACCTTTACAATTTATTCCTAATACGATTTGATTGTTTATTAGTAACCAATACTATCACTAAGTGTTGTATCTTATTCTTGTTGTATGTATGTGTGTGTGTGTGTGTGTGTATGTATGTATGTATGTATATGTATATGTATGTACACACACACACACACACAAACACACAGAGAGAGAGAGAGAGAGAGAGAGAGCATATGAACCAAAGACAAATTCCTTGTGTGTCCAACCACACTTGGCCAATAAAGAATTGAAGTCTAGTCCAGTCCATTCCACTCCACTCCACTCTATTCTACTCTACTCTGTATTCTACTTTCTGTTCTGTTCTACTCTAAACTTGAGACTTCCGAGTAGATCTGTGGAGATTTGTCCTACAAAGTGTCTCGCTCTCTCTTCCAATAAGTGTTTATATGCCGGTGATCACCAGCAAACAAAGGAAGATAAATTCATGCGCCTGTCGGTATTTGGGATCAGAGAATGGTTCATGGATGGGGAAGCAGAGCGAGGGGAAGAGGAGAGGATTAAAAACAACTACAGAGAAAGCACAGCTGCCGTTAAGATATTATGAGAATAAACGAGCAGCCACGTCAAAGGAAGCCGCTCTGAATGGCTACTTCAGGGCTCTTGATTTTGCAAAGGGAACCACATAATTGAGGCCATTTGGAAAATGGCTTTAGTGATTTAATTTTTGAAGTGCCCGAGCTGTGAAAATAAGTGTTCTCATTCCCATGTGTTTGGTTGACTATGTCATGCGCTCGTCCCTCCATCCTGTAATAACAGGGCCAGAACCAGGGGTGGGCTTCAAAAATTTCAGCAATGGGTTCTCTGGGTGGGCGTGGCCACGGTGGGGGAGGGGTGTTTTAGCCTTCCCCTGCCTCCAGAGGTTTTCCTCAAGCATCTGGGAGGGCAGGGCTCACCCGGGCTCTGGAGGGCGGAAACATGCCCATTTCTGGCCTTCCGGGACTTACGGGAGGTCGGTGTCCCCACCCCACCCCCCTCGAGCCTCCACCTGGGCTCCGCACATATCTTGCAATCAAAATGGGCCGCATGGAGACTCCTGGTGGGGCAGGGTAGGATGGGAGGGGCAGGGCAGGGTCGGATTGGCGGGGCCAGCCAGGGTGGGATTTGGAGGTTCTCTGAACTGGCCATAAAGTTAGCTATGGGTTCTCCCGAACTTGGGCAAACCTGTAGCAGCCCACCCCTGGCCAGAGCAGAAATTCATTGGATAATTTTGGAAATATTATTTGGAAAGTCCTGTATTTACACGATCATTTAGTGATCGTTCAAAATTACAACAGTGATGGACTTGTGACTCTTTTTCACACTTGTGACCATGATGGTATCCCCATGATCACATGATCAGAATTCGGTTGCTTGGCAAATTGGTTCATATTTATGACGGTTGCAGTGTCCCGGGGTCATGTGATCCACTTTTGCGACCTTCTGACAAGCCAAGTCAATGGGGAAGCCAGGTTCACTTAACAACCGTGTTACTAACATGGATGGATGGATGGATAGTAGGTAGATATCGTAGCTAGCGAGATAGATGGATAGATAGATAGATACATAGATGGATAGATACAGTAAATAGATAGATAAAATATAGTGATAGATGGATGGATGGATGGATAGATAAATGGATGGATGGATAGAAGGATGGATGGATGGATAAATGGATGGAGGGATGAATGGATGGATGGATGGAGGGATGAATGGATGGATGGATAAATGGATGGATGGAAGGATGAATGAATGGAAGGATGGATGGATGGATAAATGAATGGATGGATGGAAGGATGAATGGATGAGTGGAAGGATGAATGGATGGATGGATGGATAGATAGATAAGATAGATAGAAGATAGATAGATAGAAGATAGAAGATAGATGATAGATAGATAGATAGATAGATAGATAGATAGATAGATAGATAGATAGATAGATAGATGATAGATACCGTATTTCCCTGAAAATAAGACAGGGTCTTATTTTCTTTTGATCCCTGAAATAAATGCTTGGCCTTATTTTCGGGAGGGTCTCATTATTTTTGATGTGCAGGAGGCGGTGAGTGTGGTCAGCTCATGGCTGCAGCTGTGTTGGAATATTTTCAGTGCTTATTTTAGCGCACACTCTCAAAAGCCTGATTGGGCTTATTATCTGGGGAGGTCTTATTTCCAAGGAAACAGGACAGACAGACAGATGATAAATAGATAGATGTACATCTTTTGCTGTATTATTGTATTGACTTTTTTTCTAATCTCCAAATATTTGAATTTGCTGAAAGTTTGATAGACACCAGTGCTTAAGTTTGATCATTAATGCAACGTTTGATGAAAAGCTTGATTTATATACGTATGTATTTAGTTTAAGATTCTAAGGTTAAAATACCCACTCTCCAGGGTGTTTGACAAGATGTTTTCATATTGCTAGATGGTTCAAATCTGTATGAACAGCTGTCCCCCCCCCGATTACATCTGGACACACTGACTTAAGGTTTGTTTTAACTGTGGCCTGTTGATGATCAAAGTGTTTGGAGGATTTGATTTTAAAGGTTGGACTTAGCACTTCTCCATTGCAAGTACATGATCCAAAAACTCTGCTTCTTCCTGGAACTTTGTCCCAGTTGCAGAGTTGTTTCAAGAACATTTTGGTCCTTAAACTCAAAATCTATACACATAAATGATCCATTCAATTATTGCTAGTATTAAAGCCCTGTTTTTCCAAAATGTATTTTACGGGAGAAAGGGGAGTTTTGATGAGCGATGATTTAGAAATTGTTATAAGAATGAGCAAATGGGGCATTCTGCCTATGAACTAGGAGATACCTGCCTGTTGAGATAACCTTTCCACAATCATTTGTTGCACAACATAACGGAGACAATTACACATCCTTATCTCATTCCTTGTTTGATGTTGGACTATTTACTATGCATTGCATTGACTTTCATGCATGCTTTCCTTCCATTATCTAGAGCTCTTACCACATTAAGCAATCAACCATCAACTCCAGATTTGTGTATCTTATTGATCAACAAACATTTTATGTTGATTGACATAAACCTACATTTTTATTGATCCGCATACGGTTTAGAATTTCCTTCTCCTTGTGCATGTAAAATCAGAATTGGGCATCAACTTTTGGAAGTGTCTGAGATAGTACCCAAGTTCTGGATGATGCCTTAACATTTTGTGATTGCGGAAGGAGTTTTGAGCACAGATAAATTCACATTTCCGTTAAGTTTCCTTTCTTCTTCTTTTTTTTTTTTGAGCAATTGACTTGTCCAGATGTTACGTCAATCAACTCCAGCAGTTGACATGAGTAAACCTTTGAAAGGTATAAATAATTCCAAAACGAATATACCGGTTCGCTTGCTCACCCTTTAGCACCCTGGTGTCTTCCAGATGTTTGAGATTTCAATCCATTGACTCAGCTTGTTGCTTTTAACAATGCGTTCATTTTTAGAAAGGGGAAAAATTCTCCATGGAAAGCTATAACAGCACGCAAGCCTCTTCCCAAACTACCATCTTGGCCAGAGTGAAAGATGTAAGCAGCGCAATAGAGATCAATGCATTGCTTGGTTGAAGGAAGATTTGATTTGTTAGCTGATGAATTAAAGATAGGTCCAGAACTGGGTTACGCAGACTGTTTGAGAAAACCATTTTCTTCCTGGGCTACTAATTATTTAAGTTCTAATTCTTTTACTTGAGATGAATATAAAATCCACTGATCTTGGGTTGATGAAAAAATAGGCATCTTTATCTGCACCAAGTGGAAGATCCAACAGGTTCCTAACAAACCTAGCAGACAACTTTGTTTTCCAAAAAGTAGAGAAGGAAACAAGGGGATCAGCCATACTGGACTTAATTCTCACTAACAGAGAGGAAATGATAGAAGGTGTTGAAGCCATAGGAACCCTGGGGGCAAGTGACCATGCAATATTGGAATTCAACATTATCCAAACACAAGTAGTAGAACAAAGTCAAACTAGAGTCTTGGACTTTAAGAAAGCTAATTTCAATAAACTTAGAGAGAGCTTGGGAAAAATTCCATGGATGAGAATCCTCGAGGGGAAAACAACTCAAGAAGCTTGGGAAATTTTGAAAAATGAGATTAGAAAAGCCCAGTCTAACACAATACCAATGAAGAAGAAAAACAACAGCTCCCAAAAGAAACCAGCATGGCTGCATAAACAACTATCTGACAAACTGAAAGACAAAAAAAGTAAGTATAAAAAGTGGAAGGAGGGGGACATAACTAAGGCAGAATATCAGCAAATAGCCCGAGCCTGTAAAGATGAAGTGAGGAAAGCTAAGGCTCACAATGAAGAAAGGCTTGCCACAAAAGTAAAAATTAACAAAAAAAGCTTCTTCCAACATGTTAAAAACAAGAAAAAAGTTAAGGAAACAATTGGTCCATTGCTAGGAGAAAGTGGCAAGAAGGTGACAAGCAACAGGGAGAAAGCAGAACTATTTAACTCATGTTTTGCATCTGTCTTTACACAAAGGGATAAAACAGTCCAACCTATCAAAAGCAGCACCACAAAATTAGGAACACAAATTGAAATAGGGAAGAAAATGGTAAGTGAGCACCTGTCTACCCTAGATGAGTTCAAATCACCAGGACCGGATGGATTACACCCCAGAGTTCTGAAGGAACTAGCAGACGAGATCTCAGAACCACTGAATTATATCTTTCAGAGATCCTGGAACACCGGGGAACTACCAGAGGACTGGAAAAGAGCTGATGTGGTTCCCATCTTCAAAAAAGGGAAAAAATTAGATCCAGGAAACTACAGACCTATCAGCCTAACCTCAATACCAGGAAAGATTCTGGAAAAAATAATCAAGCAACGAATTTGCGAACACCTAGAAGCAAACAAAGTAATAGCCAAAAGCCAACATGGATTTGTCAAAAACAGATCATGCCAGACTAATCTTATTGCATTCTTTGATAATGTGACAAAATTAGTGGACCAGAGGAATGCCGTTGATATAGTTTACTTGGACTTCAGTAAGGCTTTTGATAAGGTAGACCATAACCTACTACTAGATAAAGTAGAAGAATGTGGGTTAGACAGCATCACCACCAGATGGATTGGTAACTGGCTGACCAACCGCACTCAACGTGTAGTTCTCAATGGAACTGCATCTACATGGAGGGAAGTATGCAGTGGAGTACCCCAAGGCTCTGTTTTAGGCCCAGTACTCTTCAACATCTTCATCAATGATTTGGATGAGGGAATAAATGGGGAACTCATCAAATTTGCAGATGATACCAAGCTGGCAGGAATAGCCAACACTCCAGAAGATAGGCTTAAGATACAGAAGGATCTTGACAAACTTGAACATTGGGCACTATCTAATAAAATGAAATTCAATGGTGAAAAGAGTAAGGTTCTACATTTAGGCAACAAAAACGGAATGCACAGGTACAGTACAGGTGATACCATACTCAGTAGTAGTAACTGTGAAAGGGATCTTGGAGTCCTAGTGGACAACCATTTAAATATGAGCCAGCAGTGTGCAGCAGCTGCCAAAAAAGCCAACACAGTTCTAGGCTGCATCAACAGAGGGATAGAATCAAGATCACGTGAAGTGTTAATACCACTTTATAATGCCTTGGTAAGGCCACACTTGGAATACTGCATTCAGTTCTGGTCGCCACGATGTAAAAAAGATGTGGAGACTCTAGAAAGAGTGCAGAGAAGAGCAACAAAGATGATTAGGGGACTGGAGACTAAAACATATGAAGAACGGTTGCAGGAACTGGATATGTTTAGCTTAAGATAAAGAAGGACTAGGGGAGACATGATAGCATTATTCCAATATCTCAGAGGTTGCCACAAAGAAGAGGGAGTCAAACTATTCTCCAAAGCACCTGAGGGTAGAACAAGAAGCAATGGGTGGAAACTAATCAAGGAGAGAAGCAATTTAGAACTGAGGAGGAATTTCCTGACAGTGAGAACAATTAATCAGTGGAACAGCTTGCCTCCAGAAGTTGTGAATGCCCCAACACTGGAGGTCTTTAAGAAGATGTTGGATAGCTATTTGTCTGAAACGGTATAGGGTTTCCTGCCTAGGCAGGGGGTTGGACTAGAAGACCTCCAAGGTCCCTTCCAACTCTACTATTGTATTGTATTGTATTGTATTGTATTGTATTGTATTGTATTGTATTGTATTGTATCTCCATATTTTGTGCCTTCTGTTGAAGATTAGACCGGACCAAACTTAATATCTAATGTTGGATTTTCTACCTTACAAGAGAGAGCCCCACTTGTGGAGTACTGTGAAGCTGTTACTATGACAACTCCACTGCGCTGTACAGTGGAAGGCATTTTATGGCAGTACAGTAGAAGCCATTTTAAGGCACAACAGGCTGTATCTTAACAGACCATACAACCCAAGGGGTGTTAGGAGTGTCTTACCACCCATGTTTCCAGAGAGTAAGTCATCTGTGTATCAAATTTGGTTGAAATTGCTCAAGGCGTTCCAGAGTTATGCTGGAACACACACACACACACACACACACACACACACACACACAGCCATTTATATACTGTATATATAGATATAGAGTCTAAATCAAAGTCTGAAAAGCTTTCTTTAAGGTAGACAAAGATATAGATTGAGAAGTCAGAATTTCCTAATGAGGGGCATGACGTTAACAAATGTACATCCCTTGTACATGCTGCTGTTCATTGTAATGTAGAACATGGTGTCTCAAAGGTGTTTTTCAAAGGCAACTGGATTTTCTTGGTTTTATTCCTTGAAGACGTTTCGGTTCTCTTCCGAGAAGCTTTTTCAATTCAGTTCTTCATAACTGAACAAGCATAACAATCATCCTCGACCTGGATGATTGAGAATCTCCATAGAGCAGGGGTCGGCAAACCACGGCTCTGGAGCCGCATGTGACACTTTCATCCCTCTGCTGTGGCTCCCTGTCACCTGTCGTCTCCACAATTGATAGGGCTTTCAGTTTAGGACAGGTAGAGTAAAAAAGAATGCCACGCTAGGAGGAGACTCTATGGTGGGGGAACCGGACTTCCAGTCGACTCCAGATTTGAATGGGGGGCTTCCGGTTAGGCCCGTTGAGGCCCTTTGAGTGTTTAAGGTTGCCGACCCCTGCCATAGAGGTAGAGTATTGTGGTTGACATATAGTAGTCATGAACTTGTATCAGATGAAGGAAGACCATCAAAAAAATGTCTTATTGTACAGTTTCCTGGTTTATAAAACAACAGAACTATCTTCTTTGTCTTTATTTATTTCTAAGGGTATTTATTTATCGTTTCTCAGATAAATCACTCCTGCTAAGAATAGTCAGGTTGGCTTCATCCCTTAACTTGATGAGTTCTCCACAAGTCTTGGGTGCTGATGTAAGAACCGCTCAGTTTCTCATATGAAGATTCTCAACCCCAACTCTTCGCCATCTTTATGAGAACTCTCCTAATTATAGCTTTTTAATTAGCAGCAGTCGTTAGTTTCTGATTAGTTTACAGAAGAATAAGGAATGAAGAGGATTATTTCTCCTTAATAAGGCTTCTTGATTTGAATCTTAAACATTTAGGCTTGGTGGGGTGGGGTGAAGATGGTATAAAGAGAGTTTCATTAGATCTATGAAAGTGTCGTATATTCATCTTCAGCATTTTTGTTATAGTATGGTCTACTTCAGGAATGAACGATCAGATAGGGTAGGAGCTATCTAGGGTAAGAACACTTTTACAGGCTCTGAATTGTCATCTTTATCAATACCTTGGATGAGGGGATAGAGGGGGAACTCACCAAATTTGCAGATGACACCAAGCTGGCAGGAAGAGCCAACACTCCAGAAGATAGGCTTAAGATACAGAAAGATCTTGACAGACTTGAACATTGGGCACTATCTAATAAAATGAAATTCAATGGTGAAAAAAGTAAGGCTCTACCTTTAGGCAAGAAAAACAAAATGCACAGGTATAGGTGGCACCTTGCTCAATAGTAGTAACTGTCAGAGGGATCTTGGAATCCTAGTGGACAACCATTTAAATAGGAGCCAGCCGTGTGCTGCCAAAAAAGCCAACACAGTTCTAGGCTGCATCAACAGAGGGATAGAATCAAGATCACGTGAAGTGTTAATACCACTTTATAATGCCTTGGTAAGGCCACATTTGGAATACTCCATCCAGTTTTGTTCGCAACGGTGTAAAAAAGATGTTGAGACTCTAGAAAGGGTGCAGAGAACAGCAACCAAGATGATTAGGGGACTGGAGGTAAAACATATAAAGAACGGTTGCTGGAACTGGGCATGGCTAGTCTAGTGAAGAGAAGGACTAGGGGAGCAATAGGTTGAAACTAATCAAGAAGAGAAGCAACTTAGAACTTAGGAGAAATTTCCTGACAGTTAGAACAATTAATCAGTGGAACAACTTGCCTCCAGATGTTGTGAATGCTCCAACACTGGAAGTTTTTAAGAAGATGTTGGATAGCCATTTGTCTGAAGTGGTGTAGGGTGAAAGGGAAATCTGTTGTAGCTCTGGGAGCACAACTGGTGCATCTCTCCTTTCTTCATCCTTGTGTGTGTTTGTGTGTAGAAGGGGTGTAAATGCCCTTATAAATAAATAATTTATAAATATTATAAATACTGCTTTCTAATGAAGGGAGGGAGGGAGGGAGGGAGGGAAGGAAGGAAGGAAGGAAGGAAGGAAGGAAGGAAGGAAGGAAGGAAGGAAGGAAGGAAGGAAGGAAGGAAGGAAGGAAGGAAGGGCAATACTAATTAGACTTACCTACCACTTCACGGTGCTTTTACAGCCTTCTCTAAGCAGTTTACAGAGTCAGCCCCCAACAATCTGGGTCCTCATTTTACCCACCTCAGAAGGATGGAAGGCTGAGTCAACCTTGAGCCTGGTGAGATTCAAACTGCCAAATTGCAGGCGGCCGGCAGTCAGCGGGAGTCGCCTGCAGTACTGCACTCTCACCACTGCGCCACCACGGCTCAATACTGCACCACTGGACTTAAACATTTTCCCACTTTACATAACACACACACACACACAAGCCATAAGAAAAAAAAAACCCTCTTGTCAGGGGAAAAAAAAAACAGTCTCGTTTTTGGTCTGCATTAGCATATTTGAGAATGCTTGTTCTTGACACTTGCGTGCCTTTTGAACGTAGACATCCATTTGCTATATTTCTTTAGGCTTTCCTTCAGGGATCATTATTCTCCTGCATCCAGCACGGGAAGTTTCAAGGTCAGCATTACTTGAACAGTTGTAGTAGTCCCAACAGAAAGATAAATATATATTGACTGTAGCTGAAGCTACGGATCTTGCGGTAGCTGAAGGTCAACGACCCTCTGAGGTGCTCCTCAACCTTCAGATGTCCATAGGTTAAATCGCTGATGAATTGCTCTTACAGGGGGAGGAAATGCATGGGATGCAACATTGCACATTAGAAGGGTAGGTCTGTCCGTGGAAATCACGGGGAAAGGCCGAACAGGGAAAAATAGAAACAGCCGTTCCCCATTTATATTGGTAGGAACTTCAGAATCAGTTTTATTATGATGCACGTTGACACCGTTCTTCCGGCCCAGGAATAAATAATGACCACATCAAATTTCCAACATAAACACAGGTGACTTACAACAGTCCTCTTAGTGACCATTCAAAATCACTGAAAAAAAGCAAGCTGGGAACTTTTGTTCACACTTACGACCATTGCCACATCCCCGTGCTCATATGATCAAAATTCAGCGATTGGCAAGGGACTCATATTCATCATCAGTGCTAGAAGGGAGTTGGGGAGGAAAACGAGGAGGAGGACTGTGGGGTCCTTGGTGCTCTCTGAGCTTGGTTGTCTTCTTGCAGATGTTTCATTGATCCAAAGTCAGTAACATCATCAATGCTAGAAGGGAGTGGGAGAGGAGGAGGAAGAAGAAGAGGAGGAGGACGACTGTGGGGTCCTTAGTGCTCTCTGAGCTTGGTTGTTTTCTTGCAGATGTTTCATTACCCAGCTAGATAGCATCATCAGTACTAAATGACAAGACTATGATCACCAACTTTTTCCAGGGTGCATGAGTTTACACAATACTAAAAGTGTGTGGGAATGCAGCTACACAGATAACGTGCAATTTTCTTTGGCACTCACACCACCCAACAGAATTTTGCAATCCTGTGGGTGGGCGGGGAGATGCGTTAGCCACAACAGCAGCTTTGTTTTGGAAAAGTATAGAAGCGTTTGCATCCGAGGTTTAGCAAAAATACTGTAAAGTATTCCATTCAATTCAGTTCTGATTATTTGAAGCTGTTTTCTTTGAAAAGCGGCCCACTCTGTTGGCCAACAAAATGCCCCTTGAAGAAATCCTTCCATTTCTTTCTCTAGAGCCGTGATGGCCAACCTTTTAAACACCGAGTGCCCAAACTGCTCACGTGTGCATGCCCAAACGGAGAGGTACGTGTGCAAATGCACACATGCGTGGGCATGCGCAAATGCGCAGACATGCACACATGAGCAGCAGAGATCTGAAGAGCAGGTGACTGGAGGGAGGCAAGGCATCCCAACACCGCCAGCGTGGCAAGAGATAAGATCTTTTTCTTTTGTGAGCTTCTGTTGCATCTTTTGCAAGGAAGCAGGAGCTCACGAAAGAAACGCCATGGAGATCTGACTTGGGGAGATGGCGCATGTGCCAGCAGAGAGGGTTATGTGTGCCACCTCTGGCACCCATGCCAGAGGTTCGCTATCACGGCTCTGGAGTTTTCTTTCATTTAGCCATCTGTCCAACTTCTTCTGCAAGGGTCTTGAAGTCAAAGTACCATATTTTCCGGAGTATAAGATGCACCTTTTTCCCTCAAAAAAGAGGCTGAAAATCTGGGTGCGTCTTATACACTGAATACAGCATTTTTTGCCTCCCGAAACCCCTCCCCTTTCACCAAAAAGGCCCTGCAGAGCCTTTAGGAGCCTTGCAGAGTGCTCCTGGGGGCTGGGGAGGGCAGAAATGAGCGAAACACGGGCCATTTTTTGCTCAATTTTACCCCACCCCCAGCCTCCAGGAGCCACTCTATAAGCCTCCCAAAGGCTATCCATGCCCTCTTTTTGACAAAAAAAACGGGCCCGTCTGTGCAAAGAAATGGCTGTTTTCTGCTCGCCCCCCCCCCTCCAGGAGCACTCTACAAGTCTCCTAAAGGCTATTCATGCCCTTTAAAAAAAAAAAAAGTGCCATTTTTGGGAAGTCTGCAGAGTGCAAAAACTTTTTTTAAACTTACCTCTTCAAAAGCTTGGTGCGTCTTATACTCTGGCGTGTCTTATACTCTGAAAAATACGGTATCTCATTCTTTGAGGGATTGTCATACACACACAAGTCCTCAAATCCATCAGAGTTGTCACTGTTAACACAATAGGCCGAGCCAATGAAAAGTGACATTTGGTCAAACTTTACCTCGCCTTCCTTGGAATCGAGATTATTTTTATATAGGTGAAATATATTTAGACCCGGGCTTTTTTAAGAATTTTTTTTTTTAATACTCCTCTTTTTCTTTTTAGAACTCTGGGAGGAAAAAAATATATATCCTTGAAATACAAAGGGGCTGCGGAATGGTCAAAGATAGTCTTAACTAGCTGTCAGTCAAAAAGAGAAATTTGTTGAGACACTTAATTACAAGATAATGTAGTCATCAAAATGTTGTTGTGGTAACTGACAGCTCATTTTGGACGGAAAGCTTAGAGCACTCTCCCTGGGGGTCAAAGATGCAGCAAGGTTAACTTAGTAATGACAAGTCTTTTATTATCGCATTATGACATTGAAAAAAAATTGCAATTATACTAATAAATTAATAACAGTAATAAAGTGACAGTTATAATTGCATAATATACATGTTGTCAACTGCCTTTTGGTGACATGACTTGAATTTTTATTTCGGAGGCATCTTGCATTAATTCACTCCAGGCAGCACGAAGATTTTCCTCTTTGTCAATCTTGGGGATGTAGAGAATGGGCCCCTACAAAGCAATTTCTACCATCGGAATGAAGGATAACTCAATAAGTAAGGCATCCAATCCAGACAACAGCAGTCCTTAGCAGGCGTGGGGGCAATTTCAGAAGCGTGGTTTTAGTAGTTGGTGGGAGACCAGAAGGTCTTAGGGCAGAAGGCTAGATTGGGAAGTTGTGGAGGAAAGAGTAGCAGCACTTAGGGTGGAGTTAAAAGAAGGAATCAGCCTAGTAACTCTATGTAGCCACAAGCGAACTATCGTATTTTTTGGAGTATAAGACACACTTTTTTCCCCTCAAAAAGAGGGTGAAAATCTGGGTGCATCTTATACACTGAATTCAGCATTTTTGGTCTCCCGAAACCCCACTCCCTTTGCAAAAATGGTCGTGCATAGCCTTTAGGAGGCTTCCAGAGTGCTCCTGGGGGCTGGGGAGAGAAAAACTGAGCAAAAAATGGGCCATTTTTTGCTCGTCCCCCCCTCTTGCTCCCAGGAGCACTCTATAAACCTCCTAAAGGCTATGCATGCCCTTTTTTTGAAAAAAAAATGGGCCCGTTTTTGGGAGGTCTGCAGAGTGCAAAAACTTTTTTAAAAATTGGCCTCTTCAAAATCTTGGTGCGTCTTATACTCCGGTGCAACTGATACTCTGAAAAATAAGTCCAACCTTCCTTGAGTTCCGTTGACCTTTATCTAACTCCTAGCAGGTGCTAACTGTTAATTGAGAAGATTCCTATGCATTGGCTGGTTAGAAATGAATCAATTTAATTGCACCTCCACTGTGGACCTGGTCTTTCTGATATAAGTTGAAGAAAGACACACGGACTAATAGATCTTTGAAGTCATCAAGAGCTAAACTTTGGTGAAGAAACATTGATCTTTGCTATCTGAGGTTAATATTTTCCATACTTGGGTATTCCCAGCCCTGTACCTATATGGAGGTTTGATCCACCATCCCACCTGTTCTCCTTGCTTTGTACCTGTGAGTCAAGGAATAACATGTGTCAGAGTTTGCAGCAGCAATCACATCCAGAAAGCACACACAGGTAGTGATTCAGCAGGATTCATTAACTTCTCTTTATATATAATATAGCACATGAAGCAAATATACAATTCCAAAAGCAGGTTTGCCAGCGCGGTAGTAAATATAAGCAAAACACAGGCAGAGGAGAGAACGGTTTCAGTTTCAGATCAGAGCAGCAGACTAGTTTAGAGCTCAGCACAGACTCAGAGCTGCAGAGCTCAGCCACGCCCAGGCTCCAAACTGTTTCAACTCCCATTGGCTGACCTTGTTACTAAGTCCTATTTCAGTTCATGAATATACCGTATCTGACAACATGTTAGGAGTCATTCCTTTCCATTTTGTCCCTGGGATGTTGAAAGGTTTGTCCTTCTGCGAGCTGGCCTCAAATGACCCATCTCAAAACTTTTCTTTTAAAAGATGGAGTGACAAGGTTGTAATCATATTTGATTTAGTATGCTGGTGGTTGACGTCATGCACTATTTCTGGAGCCCAAACGTGGGTTACAAAGAAATCAAAACTAGGCTTTCATTTTTGGTCCAGGGGTTACCTTCTGGGACTTGTTGAAGAGATAACACTTGGTTGGCCTTCCATAGCATTGAGTTCAGCAAAGAAAGGGACCTTGATTGGATGTCTTTTTCTATCAGATTGAGGTCAGGAAGTTCTGGCATTTGTGATGGTCCAGTCGCAGTCCCTGCACTGGAAGTCATGAAGAAGTCCTGGATAAATCAGGACAGTTCTCTCTGCAGCAACTGTCCTTCTCTCTAGTTCCACCTAGGAGGAAATTCAGCGTCCAAGCCTTGTAAAATAGGAGCCTTCTGTTCTAATTCTGGAACTAACTTTGCAAAGATACATGTACCTCCGCGGTGCCTGCCAACTGCTTGCAGAAGATAACCCATTACATGGGGAATTGGCAGAGGTTTTTAAAATTATTTTTGGCTTCTGCTTACTCAGAGAGAAAATATAAATGAATTTTTAGTCAACAAGAGCATCTCTTTTTCCCTAACCTTGAAGGTCCGTGGCAAAGATCCAGTGTCGGACGTTGTTTCATCTCGGCTCTAGCGGGATGGAAGCAAGTCCATGGAGATAGATAAGTTTGGTCTAAGCAGAATTTAAAAATAGAAAAACAGAAAAGCATAGACAAAAGGCACATTGCAAGGATGTAACAAGTTATAATTTCAGTACACTTCTAGTAATTACTAGTAGTAACTTTCTGGGTTCCAAATATGAAGGACTTGGGCTGATTTAAAAAAAAAAGACCACTGGTCCTAAACTATGGTTTGCTTGTATCTTTGGAAGCTTAAATCATGGTCTGCATTTGCAGTTGTGGTTTGTGCAATTTTCCATTAAGCCTGGCTAGTGAAACACACTCGGATGATGATGTATGAAGATGGAAGGTTTTTTGGGTGTGCAGTGTGACTTCAGCCACTAGTTAATAGTGTAGCTAAGTATAGCTAATTCGATAAAATGTGATGATACAACTGTACCTTAAAGTGTTGGGGGAAAACATGGAATAGAATAGAATAGAATAGAAGAATACATAGTGCAGAATAGAATAGAGAATAGAATAGAAAAATGCATAATGTAGAATAGAATAGAAGAATGCATAGTGCAGAATAAAATAGAATAGAACAGAATAACAGATTTGGAAGGGACCTTAGAGGTCTTTTAGTCCAACCTCCTGCTTAGGCAGGATACCCTACATCACTTCAGACAAATGGTTGTTCAGTCTCTTCTTAAAAATGTCTGGTGTTGGAGTACTCACAACTTCTGGAGGCAAGTTGTTCCACTGATTAATTGTTCTCACTGTCAGGAAATTTCTCCTTAGTTCTAAGTTGCTTCTCCCCTTGATTAGTTTCCACACATTGCTTCTTGTCCTGCCCTCAGGGGCTTTGGAGAAAAGCTTGACTCCCTCTTCTTTGTGGCAGCTTATGAGATATTGGAACACTACTATCATGTCACCCTAGTCGTTTTTATCATTAAACTTGTTGTTAGTTGCGAAGTCATGTCCGACATCCCCATGGACAACATTCCCCCAGGCCTTCCAGTCCTCTACCATCTAAGCTCACACCTACTGCTTCGGTGATTCCATCCACCCACCCAATTCCAACAACCGTTCTTTATATATTTTAGCCTCTAGTCCCCTAATCATCTTTGTTGCTCTTCTCTGCAACAAGACTCTTTCTAGAGTCTCCACATCTTTTCTATATCGTGGCGACCCAAACTGTGTGGCCTTAGCAAGGCATTATAAAGCGGTATTATCGCTTCACGTGATCTTGATTCTATCCCTCTGTTGATGCAGCCTAGAACTGTGTTGGCTTTTTTGGCAGCTGCTGCACACGGCTGGCTCATATTTAGATGGTTGTCCACTAGGACTTCAAGATCCCTTTCACAGTTACTACTATTGAGCAAGGTGCCACCTATACCGTACCTGTGCATTTTGTTTTTCTTGCCTAAAGGTAGAGCCTTACTTTTTTCACCATTGAATTTCATTTTGTTAGCTAGCGCCCAATGTTCAAGTCTGTCAAGATCTTTCTGTATCTTAAGCCTGTCTTCTGGAGTGTTGGCTCTTCCTGCCAGCTTGGTGTCATCTGCAAATTTGATGAGTTCCCCATTTATCCCCCTCATCCAATACATTGATGAAGATGACAATTCAGAGCCTGTAAAAATGTTCTTACCCTAGATAGCTCCTACCCTATCTGATCCTTCGTTCCTGAAGTGGACCATACTATAACAAAAATGCTGAAGATGAATATACGACACTTTCATAGATCTAATGAAACTCTCTTTATACCATCTTCACCCCACCCCACCAAGCCTAAATGTTTAAGATTCAAATCAAGAAGCCTTATTAAGGAGAAATAATCCTCTTCATTCCTTATTCTTCTGTAAACTAATCAGAAACTAACGACTGCTGCTAATTAAAAGGCTATAATTAGGAGAGTTCTCATAAAAGATGGCGAAGAGTTGGGGTTGAGAATCTTCATATGAGAAACTGAGTGGTTCTTACATCAGCACCCAAGACTTGTGGAGAACTCATCAAGTTAAGAGATGAAGCCAACCTGACTATTCTTAGAAGGAGTGATTTATCTGAGAAATGATAAATAAATACCCTTATAAGTGTTGGCTATTCCTTTTAACTTAGTGTCATCTGGAAGGTGGAGATCAAGTCACTGGTTGTACTCCTAAACCCTGGCATCTACAGGGCTCCATTGTTGTAAACATCGTGGTAACTTTTCAAGTTACGTAAAAGAGTTGGATTTCAAGAAGAGCCACAAAACTTTTTTCAAAATTGTCTCATCCTTTCAACTGTGACTGTTAGACCAACTTTTCTTCCTGGTGGCATCTGTACTCTTCTCTCTTCTTTCATGGCTTCCATTATGCTCGATCTCAAGAGAGTGCTTAGCAAAGGTCACCATCTGTGTGCGTCGTGGGGAGGAGGAGGAGGAGGAGGAGAAAAGGTGGGGCAGTCCCTATCATGAGCTGAGGATTTTCTGATATTGAGGAAAAAACGCAGAAATGGCAGCATCCAGGGGGATGAATGAATAACAGAAATCCCTTCAATCTATTTGAAAACTGTTTGAAAATGGGGGTGCTAAGTGCCACCCAGATTTTCCCCTGCGTATGTTTTAGTTTGGAAAGGGAGACCTTTGTACCTCTCACCCTCGGAGAGTTGAGAAATATAATTTAGGGACAATTGGCTGATGCAAAATCTTTGTTCTACCTCTTGTAGAAGATGCGGAAGACTGGCAGAAAGAGCCCAAAGTCTTTTTGTTGTTTTAACGATAAATCATCAATCTGATTCACTTGCAACATGTTTTCTTCTTTTGCAGCACGGTAAGAAGCCTATCGTTTTCCTCCGCCTCTCTCCGAAAAAAAGCCGAAAGTGCTTTAACTGGTTTTCTTAGAGAAATAATGCATGATAACTGCAGCATTCCAACATTCTCTCTGTGCACTCTCTATAGGTAGTCCTAAACCAGGGCTCAGCAATCTGCGGCTCCAAGAGCCGCATGTGGCTGTTTCATCCCTTTGCTGTGGCTCCCTCTCGCCAGTTGGCTCCACAATTGATAGGGCTTTCAGTTACGATAGGCAGAAGAAAAAGGACACCACGCTAGGAGGAAACTCTATGGTGGGGGGAACCGGATTTCTGGTCAACCCCAGAATTGAACGGGGGGAGAGGGGGGGGGGGGCTTCTGGTTAGGACCTTTGTGGCTCTTTGAGTGTTTAAGGTTGCCGACCCTGCTCTAAACTATTTGTTTTGTGACTGTTCAAAGTTACAGCAACACTGAAAAAAGTGACGTACGTTTAAACTGTTACTCACATTTAAACTTGTTACAACATTCCCATGGTCACGTGATCAAAATCCAGACGCTTTCAACTGGTGCATGTATTTATGACGGTTGCAATGTCCCGGTGGGGTGTGTGTGTGTGTGTGTGTTACATGATCCCCTTTTGCAACCTTCTGACAAGCATAGCTAATGGGGAAGCCGGATTCACTTAACAACCGGGTTACTAACTTAACAACTGCAACAACTCACTTAGCAACTTAGTCAAGAAAGGGCTATAAAGTGGGACAAAATTCACTTAATCAATGTTTTCACTTCGCCAAGAAAATTTGGGGCTCAATGGTGGTCGTAACTCAAGGATGACCTGTAGACCCAAAATTAAACGTAATGCACAGGTAGATAGGCCTTCCCATCTGGCTTCTGACAAGCAAAGTCAATTCAGATTCGCTTTAAGGACCAGGTGACTCACTTAACAACTGCAGTGATTCGATTAACAGTTGTGGCCCGAAAAGGTAGCAAAATGGGGTGTGATTCACTTAACAACTGCCCTGCGTAGCACGAGAAATGTTGGACTCCATTGTGGCCATGTCAAGGACTAATTGTATGTGTGTAGCCATCCTGCTTCGAAGATGGGTAGACTGAATAAAAGGTTTGGATATTGCTGGTTACTTTGCTCCATGTGAACAGGACTCTATAGGCCACCTCCATTCCGTGTGGAAGGTTACCAGTTCAATTCCTACCATTCCCGGTTTAAAGTAGCAGACATTGGGCGACGTTCTCTGCCTTAGAGGAGATGCCAGCTGAAGCAAACATCTTGTGGATGACCTTGGATGGTGTCAGGGGGAAGGGAAGATGCTCCATAAATAGTCCAAGTTGGAATGAAGATATTAGGGCAGTGTTGAGTAGGGATATTTGAGCGGTATGAGCTGAGGTGGCGCAGTGGTTAAGAATGCAGTACTGAAGGCTACTTCTGCTGATCAACGGCTGCCAGCAGTTTGGCAGTTCAAATCCCACCAGGCTCAAGGTTGACTCAACCTTCCATCCTTCTGAGGTGGGTAAAATGAGGACCCAGATTGTCAGGGGCCATATGCTGACTCTGTAAATCACTTAGAGAGAGCTATAAAAGCACTATGAAGCGGTATGTAAGTCTAAGTCCTATTGTTATTGTCCTTCCATCCTTCCTTCCTTCCTTCCTTCCTTCCTTCCTTCCTTCCGTCCTTCCGTCCTTCCGTCCTTCCGTCCTTCCTTCCTTCCGTTAGAATGCAGTATTGCAGGATAATTCAGTTCACTGCCAGGAGTTCAATCTTGACTGGCTCAAGGTTGACTCAGCCTTCTATCCTTCCGAGGTGGGTAAAATGGGGACCCAGATTGTTGGGGGCAATGGGCTGACTCTGTAAACCACTTAGAGGGGGCTGTAAAAGTACTGTGAAGGGGTATAGAAGTCTGAGTACCACTGCTATTGCCCTTCCTTCCTTCCTTCCTTCCTTCCTTCCTTCCTTCCTTCCTTCCTTCCTTCCTTCCTTCCTTCCTTCCTTCCCTCCCTCCCTCCCTCCCTCCCTCCCTCCCTCTTTCCCTCCCAGCGGTTAGAGTGTAGTATTGTAGACTAATTCTGTCCACTGCCAGCGTTTCAATCTTGACTGGCTCAAGGTTGACTCAGCCTTCTATCCTTCCGAGGTGGGTAAAATGGGGACCCAGATTGTCGGGGGCCATAGGTTGACTCTGTAACTCGCTTAGAGAAGGCTGTAAAAGCACTACGAAGCGGTATATAAGTCTTAAGTGCTACTGCTATTTGGCAAGTTTGTTTGGAAAAAACTTGGGATCCTCCTGTCTTTAAAGCTTTCTTTTGCGTTTCTAATTGTCTCCCTTTCTGGAGTTTGCTTGGGTTAGAAGATGAGAACTTTATATTTTTGGCTTGCTTTTATCAAATTGCCCACTTTTAATTTCTGAACCGCAATTAGCTATAGCATTCCCCCCCCCTCGTTCCTTTGCCCCACCTCTTCTCCCTGCTTTTTTCAGGCGAGCAATTAGAAGAGGTTGGGTGAATAAGGTTACTATTGCTCCCTCTCTATTACTCTGATGGATGGAGCTATTAGATAAAGGCAAACTAATTCCTCATTACCTGCCTGCCTCATTTCTGCTCTTTGCCCTGGAGAAGATCAGCATAAAAGATCAGTCTGTTATTGAGAAACTGCTGGGCAAATATTGAGCATATGCCCCCCCCCCCCAAAAAAGGACAATCAACATTCAATCAACCAAAGAAAGGACAACTGTCCATCGTGAGAATCGGAGTTTGGGGTGTGATGGGACAAGCCAACTAAGGCTGGCTGTTTCCTGGGGGTAGACCTGGTCTTATGAACATTGACTCAAGGATGTCAGTGAGTTTCTTTGTCCTTTGAGCTTCTTGTATTTGGTCCACATGGTTAGTGGCTGTCAGATTTTAGCTCTCTTCTCTAGACCCCTATCTCTCAACCATGGCAATTTGAAGATGGATGTTTATGGAGATTCTCAATCATCCAGGTCAAGGTTGTCTCAAAAGTGCTTTTCTTCAAAATACAACAGAACTTTCTTGGTTTTTTTCCCCCTGAAAACATTTTGCTTCTTATCCAAGAAACTTCTTTGAGTTTCTATATTCCTGCACCATTCGAAAAAGGTTTTTCCCAAAGTGTATGGTTAAACATCTATGGAATTTCTCAACCATCCAGGTCATAGTTGTCCCGAAGGTGCTTTTTCCAAAAAGCAACTGTACTTTCTTGGGGTTTTTTTTTCCTTTGAAAACTTTTAGGTTCTCATCCACAAAAAGCTTCTTCAGCTCAGAACTTCTTCAGTTCCGAACTGAAGAAGCTTCTTGGGTGATATCAGAGTTCGTTGCAAAAATCAAATCCAGAAAGCACACACAGATAACTGATTCAGCAGGATTCATTAACTTCTTTGTATGCATAATAACACATGAGTAAATGTACAATAGAGGAACGTGGTGGCTCAGGGGCTAAGACGCTGAGCTTGTCAATCAGAAAGGTCAGCAGTTCGGTGGTTCGAATCCCGAGTGCTGTGTAACAGAGTGAACTCCCATTACTTGTCCCAGCTTCTGCCAACCTAGCAGTTTGAAAGCACATAAAAATGCAAGTAGAAAAAATAGGGACCACCGTTGGTGGGAAGGTAACAGCGTTCTGTGCACATTCAGTGTTTAGTCATGCCAGCCACATGACCACGGAGACGTCTTCAGACAGTGCTGGCTCTTCGGCTTTGAAACGGAGATGAGCACCGCCCCCTAGAGTCAGGAACGACTAGCACATATGTGTCAGGGGAACCTTTACCTTAAATGTACAATACCAAGAGGGGTTCTTCAGTTTTAGATCAAAGCAGTAGATCCAGACTAATTTCATTTCCAGCACTGAGCTTAATCCAAACAAAGACAACCTCCTCTTTGCAAGGCAGTTAAACTAAGCCTAAGCCAAGCCCAGGCACCTAGCTGTCCCCAGCAAATACTGTTTCAGTTTCTAAACAGCCCTCATTGGCTAACCTTGTTATCATGTCTATGCCGGTCATGAATATTCTGACAGGTGAGAAGCAAAATCTTTTCAAAGAAAAAAAGAAATACATGAAAGTCCGGTTGCCTTTTGGGAAAAACCCCTTTGGGACTTTAAGATGAATGGACCTTTTAAAATGAGAAGACTTGCTGATTGGGGAATTCTGAGAGTTAAGCCCACCCATCATAAAACTGCCGAGGTTGAGAAACGTGGTTCTAGAAATTCATCTTAGAAGAGAGAATGAATATTATCTTCCAGTGGGCATCTTTGCTGTTTGTGCAGTCATGGTGCCTAAGACATCCAACGGGCCCTCTCTTGCGCATTTATTTATTTATTTATTACACTTGTGCCCTGCAACATAAGTGATGTTGCCCAGGGGAATAGCAGCATTTTAAGATCATTAACAACATCCACAGTAACAGCATCATAAGAACGATGGAAACCATAAAAAAGCCGTTAATCAATAGCGCTGGAAAGATAAAATATATAATCCATTTTTTCCAGAGTGGAATGAGCACTTACACTAACTTATAAATTACAGAAATTCCAAGGAGAACAAGAGTCTTCTTGCCTACCCTTATGAAGTCTACGATGGGCACCGAGTGCTTCTTTGGGGAGGACATTTCCTAAACAGAGTCTCCTAACTAAATATATCATATATACCGTACTTTTCGGAGTGTAAGACGCTTCGAAGTATAAGACACCTAGCTTTTGGGGAGGAAAACAAGAGGAAAATAAATCTGCCTCTGCCTCCCAGCAATTTGCCTCCTTGCACCAAACAGCAAACAGTACAGAAGATATACGCTATTTGCGGTGTTACATTTCAGACTATGCTTGTACAGATGCTGTTAAAATTGATGTGGCTTTCTGGAAGTATACGTTATTCTCTGCTATTTAAAAGGAGATACAACAGCACTGGGCCTCTTCCGATCGAGCGTTTATTTTAAAAAGCTTCTTCATTTTGTTAAGCTGTCTAGAACAATAATAAAGCAGTCTTTAAAAAAGTAAGTCTAATAATTTGAACATTCTATAGGCATTTATAGGTATTGACTTACCTCCTTGCAGCAAACAGCCTGTTTCAGTTTAGCCTGATTAGAAGAAGAAAAAATTCTGCCTCTCCCTTTGCCTCCTTGCAGCAAACAGCAAGTTTCACTTCCAATTTCAGTTTAAGCACCGGGCTCCCGATCATCAGCTGTTTCAGGCTGCAGGGATTGCCATGGCCTATTGCTGCCTCTGCAAACCCCATTTTCCCTGTTTGCTGCAAGAAGGTAAATTGCTGGGAGGCAGAGGCCAAAGGGTGGGGGCCGATGGGTGGGTCGGGCGTGGGTGGGGCTACATTTGGTGTACGAGACCCACCCAAATTTTCACCCTCTTTTGGGGGGGGGGAAAGGTGCGTCTTATACTCCGAAAAACACGGTAATACTTTATTCTCAGTGCACAACATATGTACAATGAGATTGGCTGAGCTCCCTCAGTGCACACACGCCCAGCACAATACAACTCACAGTGAAGACAAAAACTCCTTAACCCAATAAATCATATTAACGGACACCCAGTCCCATTACACCAGTGTGAACATGTTACACGTTGTGTCGGCCCTTCAAGTCCATCGTACTACATAGTTATGATGTTATTTCACCGTCAGGAGTCTGATAGCCCACAAATAAAAACAGCTCTTCAGCCTGTTTGTACCGCTGGCTATGTTTCTATACCTCCTTTCCGATGGTAGGAGGGTAAAGAAGTACTGTCCAGGGTGTGAGTGGTCCCTATGGGTTTTCCTAAACAAATTGTCCTCTAAAAGCATCTGACTACAGTTGTGAGGTGCTTGTGAAATGCTTGGACAGGTCCATAATCTCATACTTTGGTGTGAGTCTCCTGAACAATTGATATATCCATGACACGTCTCTTGCCAGAATGGCGTCGCTTGGACACCAAGCTTTGTTCACACAACATCTCGCCCTAGTTATCAAGGTCTGTTTTGAACAAGCAGTAAGAAATGCGACCCTCCACACATCCAGTGGAAGGGAGCTGCAGTTCACCAAAGCCATAGGCCTCTTAAGAACATTTAGCGATAGCACTTAGACTTATATACCGCTTCACAGTGCTTTTACAGCACTCTCTAAGCGGTTTACAGAGTCAGCTGCTTGCCCCCAACAATCTGGGTCCTCATTGTACCCACCTCGGAAGGATGGAAGGCAGAGTCAACCTTGTGCTGGTCAGGATCAAACTGCTGGCAGTGGGCAGAGTTAACTATAGCAGTAGCCCTTATAAACCACTTTACAGTGCTTTACAGCCCTCTCTAAGCGGTTTACAGAGTCAGCTGCTTGCCCCCAACAATCTGGGTCCTCATTGTACCCACCTCGGAAGGATGGAAGGCTGAGTCAACCTTGTGCTGGTCAAGATCAAACTGTTGGCAATGGGCAGAATTAACTTGTAACACTGCATTCTAACCACTGGAAGGGAATGAATGAATGAATGACGGATGGACAGATGGACAGAAGGAAGGAAAGATGGAAGGAAAGGGAGGGAGGACTTTGCTAGAGAGGAATTCACTTTAACCTAAATAAAAGAGGAGTCTGCTTCATGCTCTTGGGAAGCCTAGGTCAGAACTGTGGCAAAGAAAATCATAGAATGGGGAGAAACTCCCTTAACCAGTTTCTCACTTGACAACCTAGAATGGGGAGAAACTCCCTTAACCAGTTTCTCACTTGGCAACCTAAGTTTTGGGCTCGCTTGTGGTCGTAAGCTGAGGACGACTTGCATTTGAGAAAAAGTCTCGAAGCTAAGCAGTGAGATTTCCCCCCCCCCCTTGCAGGGGGAGAAACGAATGAATTAGTTCCTGCTGAATAAGGTCTTTAGGATCACCAAGGCAGTGACTTCTCTGTTGGGGGCCAGTGGGGGGTTGGAAGAGAGTGAAATAATTACTTAACAGTAGGTAAACAATGTGGGAGATGTGAAGTATGCTTCTCCCCGTCCCCCTTCTCCCCTCCCCTTTATTTTCCACTCCCGATTCTCCTTTTTCCTTTGTTTGAGAGAGCTTCTCTTAGCGATGGCTCCACTGGGATAAGCAGCAGAGAAATTTGATTAAATGGATGCCCGGAGGTCACGACCCTGTCTAAACATGCTCCAGCTCTCAGCATTAATCAAGGAACACTAAAAAAGAAAGAAAAAAAAGAGAAATTGACCTTGGTGCACATGAACATTTGGTGAAGATTGTGTAAAGTTGCACAGGGGAAGAAAGGCACATGGGAGGGACAACGATGGGTTGGATTACACGTACGTCCAGTGTCCCTATGATCAAGACCACATCGCCATTAATACCAGCTACGAAAGTGCCCTGTGACCGTCATTAATCATCGGCAGTATCAACATTTACATAGCACTTTAGGGCATTGGATGGTCTTGTTGCAATCCGCACATTTGGGGGGGTGGGCAGGCCAGAGGACAGATGGAAACTCAAAAGGTGCCCAGAAATCCAGATTTTAATAAGGGAGGAAGTGGGTAGCTGGCAGCTGGACCCCTTGGCGGCAGATGGCAAGGGTCAGGTGCACACACCTGGATAAGGATCCATTGAGAGTCCCGTGCTGAGGAGGCATTAAAAGTTTAATATTAGCCCTGGAGGGGGCTGAGCGCTGTAAGAATAAGAGACCTATTTAATAAACTTAAATCTCCAAACTACCGCAGGCCTGTTGGGAGTCATATCTGTGGAACGGAACAGTTGGGCTTGCTTCGGAGTCAATGAGGATTGCACTCTGAGTGCATTTATCTGTTAATGGAAACATTTGCTCTGTATTTCACCCCGTCCTCATTTAGGCACACATTATGCTAAGTCTCGTTGGATTGAATAAAATGTGCTGTGCGCGGCTCATAGAGCCTTTGGTTGCAACCACAGCGGTGTCCAAATGATGGGCATGAGATCATGTAGTGAGTTCCGGATCCCGTCGCAGCTGGTATGCTGCGCACGGGGCCGGGCATCCTCATCGCGGCACATGCATGAGCACACCACCACCCTGTGACAGGCGCAATTGACCTGTTTGCATCAAAAACTGGTAAAGAACGCCGGCGGGCAGGTGGGCCAAATGAGTCACCATTCCAGGACAGTGGCCACTGCTCCCAGCTACCACCGGTACGCCCGTGCCGGGCCGTACCACCTGGAACCCACCACTGCATGCGATTGTATCATCACACGTAGGGTTGTTTTTTGCCCTCCGGAGCCTTCAGGGAAGCCTCCTGAAGGCTCTGGAGGGCTAAAACCGGTGCTACGAGCAAACCGGAAGTCCGTTCCCGAACTTCCAGTTTCCTTGTAGAGCCGTTTTTTCGCACTCTGGAGACTTCAGGGAAGCTCCTGAAGCCTCCGGGGGACGGGACGGGACTGAGGAGACTGTTTTCGTCCTCCCCAAGCTCTTATAAAGCCTCTGGAGCCTGGGGAGGGCAAAAAAAGCACGGCAAAAACTTGGGGGAGAACTGGTCATGCAGACATGTGTTCTGGGGTCGTGCGCATAGCATTATGTGTGTGGCACGCCCATGCACGACCCACCCTGCCCCCCCTCCCCGCTTTTGGCACGTGAGCCAAAAAAGTTCGCCATCCTGGCCTATAGGGAACAAGTAGAACAAGGGATAATCCTGGTGACATCTGAGAACTCCGCTACTTTTTAGAGGTCGCCCACCAAAACTAGCCACACCCTGGGAGTCCAAAAATAGTTGTTTAATTCTGATGTAAGTAGCTCAAAATGACGCTGCCTCTCGAGCCATTAAGTAGGAAAAATGTCAACGGCTAAGAATCAGCATTACGCATTTTTAAGGGGGAAGGGTTGTAATGAACAGATTGATGGTTTAAAAGGAGCAACAATGGAGCTTTCTGCTTTATTTTCTCCAACAGGGTGTGTTTGCAAGTGTGTGTATAGTATTTCAATTGTATTGTATTACACGATTTATACTATGATATATATGAACATGTGCACATTATATCATATTACATTACACAATTGAGCTTGGATGGTTAAGAGTTCTGTAACATGGGTAATAAAATTTGGGGCTGTTTAGTTTACAGCTAGTTAGAATATGAAAGACCCGCTTTCCTGATATGTCAGAATAACAGGTTGGAAGGGACCTTAGAGGTCTTCTAGTCCAATCCCCTGTTCAGGCAGGAAACCCTATATAATTTCAGACCAACCTCTTCTTAAAAATGTCCAGTGTTGGAGAATCTACAACTACTGGAGGCAAGTTGTTCCACTGATTAATAGTTCTACCTGTCAGGAAATTTATCCTTATTTTTAGGTTGCTTCTCTCCTTGATTAGTCTCCATCCATTGCTTCTTGTCCTGCCTTCAGGTTCTTTGGAGAATAGTTTGACTCTCTCATCTTTGTGGCAGCTCCTGAGATATTGGAACACTACTATCATGTCTCCCCTGGTCCTTCTTTCTATTAAACTAGAAATACCCAGTTCAGGCAACCGTTCTTCATATGTTTTAGCCTCCAGTCCCCTAATCCTCTTGGTTGCTCTTCTCTGCACTCTTTCTAGACTCTCAACATCTGTTCCACTAGTTTATTGTTCTGATTGTCAGGGAATTTCCCCTTAGTTCTAGATTGCTTCTCTCTTAGGTTTCCCTCCATTGCTTGTTGATCTAGCCTCTGGTGCTTTGTAAAATAAGCTGACCCCCTTCTTTGTGGTAGCCCCTCAAATATTGGAAAACCCATATAGTTCGAAGGAAGGAAGGAAGGAAGGAAGGAAGGAGGAAGGAAGGAAGGAAGGAAGGAAGGAAGGAAGGAAGGAAGGAAGGAAGGAAGGAAGGACAAACAGAGGACAACGCTGCAAGCATGTCACTCCAAGTCTTTCTTTTCATTAAATGAGTCATCCCCCAATCCTTCAACCGCTCTACATATGTTTTAGCCTTTAGCCCTCTGGAGGAAGACTGACTCCAGTTCTGTAAAAGTGTGGATTTGGATCACACCCGAATGGTCAGCTTCTGAAGTGTGCTTTCTCCTGAGATGGAGAATCTTCAACTTATCTTGGTAGATCGTTCTACCTAGCTCCGTGGGCTGTAGAAAGAGTTCTTTAAAAGTTGTTCATGCTGTCTTGGATAGAATGTAGAAAAACTTTTCCCCCCCACTTCCAAATATAGATACTGGTCGTGCGTGCAGAGTTTTATGAATTCACCATGCAGAACTGAGCAGTCTCTTAACACAAGGGTCACCAATCTTTCAGACCGCAGGGACCACACATATTCATAATTTTAAATCCCGCACACCATTAATATGACCTGCCTAATGACCAGTTGGTTTTGGCGTGGCTAGATGGTCATGTGACTGGGTGGGCGTGGCCAGCTCGATGTCACTCACATCGAGGGGTGCCTCGCCGGCTTCTACTCGCCCCTCCCCTGCCAGCCACTCCTTGCCTGCTCATCCGGCCTCCTTAGGGCCCCAACAGGAAGCAGTTGCTGGAGCAAAGCAGCCGCCAGGAGAAAGAGTTGGCAAAACAGCTCAGTTCAAATTGGATCTGACTGAGAAGGAGGCTCAGCAGAAGCACCTCACTGAGGACTACGAGCGTAGGCTTTCCAAGCAGAGAGAAGACCTGCGGGAGTGCAAGGCCAGGTACCGGCGCCTGGAGACTCACTGGGCTGAGATGGTGGGCCAGTTCCACACCATGATGAAGTCCCACTGGAATGAGGCTCTCCGGCTTTTCGCCACCAGCGCCGCTTTTCTCCAGCCTTCACCCAAAGCCCCCCACCAGGAGGCCGAAGCAGACCCCAAGTCAGAATTTCTGCCCTCCCTCTGACCTGCACAAAAAGACCCAGAAGGGAAGAGACTCTCTGCAGCAACACAAACATTCATTGCACACCTTAGGTCCAGGGGCCGTAATTTGAGGACCCCTGATTTAGTGCAATAAAAATGCTAATAATTTTTCTGCGGACACCAAAATTTTCTCACGGACCCCCAGTTGTTGACCGCTGTCCTAGCACACCTGCAAAATCCCACCGCACTTCAGGGACTTTTTCCTGTTTCTCTTAACTATGTTTGACTCCGTCGCCTCGATCCAGGGTGGAAAGGGTTAATTTATTCCTTGCACCGTCAGTGAAACAATGCTACAGTAAACATTTTAATTAAGTTTTCTTGGAGAACACAAAGGTTCATGAGACGTGGGTCACATTGACAGTGCTAAACAGCTCGGCACAATTTATGAGCTCAGCTTGTTTACTCAGGAATGTAAAAATTTCCCTTTCTAAATGGGGCAGCCTTATCTTTATTTTTCCAGGCCCCTTTTGAGTTTACAGTTGTCTTATAAGCAACCTTTCCGAAGCTTATTTTGGGATCCCTAAGTAAATGAACAAGGCAGAATTAATGCTCAGCGCCAACAGCCTTAACATTTTTATATATTTGGTGATTGAGAATTAAGGCTGAGGCGGTCAGGGCATGGGGAAAGGAAGGGGGAGAGAGAGAGAGAGAGAGAGAGAGAGAGAAAGAGAGAGAGAGAGAAATAGAGAAATAGAGAGAGAGAAATAGATAGAGAGAGAGAAATAGAGAGAGAGAGAAATAGAGAGAGAGAGAGAGAGAAATAGATAGAGAGAGAGAGAAATAGAGAGAGAGAGAAATAGAGAGAGAGAGAGAGAAATAGATAGAGAGAGAGAGAAATAGATAGATAGAGAGAGAGAGAAATAGAGAGAGAGAGAGACAGAGAGAGAGACCAAATGGTTATACTTTATTTATCCAGAATTTATGTGATAACAGAAGGCAAATTGAGTTTCTGGAAAGAAACCTTGTTTACAAACCTTGTTTTTTCTTCTTCTTCTTTTAAACCAGAGCCAAGCTGCAAGGATGTGTGCATTTCAAAACTTAGAAGATCAAAGGAAGCATTTCTCCTTTTTAAGGATTGTCAGGACCAATGTCCGAGTGCATCTTGTTTAAAAAAAACTCTAACCCTTGCAAAGACAGACTCTGCTTGCTTACTCTGAGAGTAGTAGGTTTTTCTGAATTACTTCCCCTTCTCAAAACATGGAGTGGGCCGTCAGCCAGACTTCTCCTGGGCCGCAGGAAGCATGGCCTTCCCTGTCCAGCGCAAAGAAATGGATCCAGTTGGAATGGCATTGTCCTCCTTGGTGTCCACAGGAAATGTTAATTTCCACACCTTGGTACAAAATTTGTCCGTCTTTGTCTTCCGCGGACAAAACGTTTCCAAGAAGGCTTCATGGATCGTGATTGAGGAAACATTTTTAACCTTGAAGTTTAAGGGGGAGAGAATATTTAGATAGATAGATAGATAGATAGATAGATAGATAGATAGATAGATAGATAGATAGATAGATAGATAGATAGATAGATGATAGATAGATGATAGATAGATAGATAGATAGATAGATAGATAGATAGAAAGATGATAGATGATAGATGATAGATGATAGATGATAGATAGATAGATAGATAATGATAGATAGATAGATAGATAGATAGATAGATAGATAGATAGATAGATAGATAGATAGATAGATAGATAGATTGATTTGCTAATCCTTAGAGAAATGGATGTCTTCAGAATGCGGAACAGCTGACAGGAGGCCAAAAAAAACCATTTTTGAGGATGGGGTGGGAGATGGGATGGGGAGAAACAGATAAAATCATCTGATAAATTCGCCAAGGAACGTTTAGAGTGGGACAGAGTGTTCCCTTGACATGCTAAAAATATAGGAGGAATGTTCTTACCGTATCTTCAGTATTTGTCTCCAATAAAATCACACACTCTCTTTTCTTCCTCTTCTCCCCTTTCCTTCTTTTCTTCCCTCTGTCCCTCACTTCCTTCTCTCCTTTCTTTCTTTCTCTCTTTCCTCCCTACCTCTTTTCCTTCCTTCCTTCCTTCCTTCCTTCCTTCCTCTTCTGAGATCCTTGTTTAAATTAAGATCCTTCTATCCGTCCTCCCTCCCTCCCTTTCTTTCCTTCCCCCTTCGGAGTTCCTTGTTTAAATTAGGATCCTTCCTTCCTTCCTTCCTTCCTTCCTTCCTTCCTTCCTTCCTTCCTTCCTTCCTTCCTTCCTTCCTTCCTTCCATCCATCCTTCCTTCCATCCTTCCATCCATGCATTCCTGTCTTTCTGTCTTCCTTCCTTCCTCCATCCCCCCATTTCTGAGATCCTTGTTTAATTAAGATCCTTCTGTCTTCCCTCCCTCCCTCCCTCCCTCCACATCAGTAAACAGTTGCATTCAATAGGGCATAACCCCTGGAAGGGCTGGGAAAGCTAAGTTGATCGAGGCCTTAGAACTAACACATTACCTTGATCACATCAAGGAGGCTGACATCGGCCCCTTTGTGATGGAAGTGCCATCTCTTGACATAACGTACACTACACATCACAGCTTTTAATTCTCAGGCACCCAAGTGAAGAGCTAATTTTGGTGCACCTGCAAAAAATCAGCATGCCTGGGTTTTGACAGGTCTTTTTAATGGAACTGGGTTTCCCCCTCCCCTGAAGATGGCTCGTGACTTCCCATAATATAACACTGTGGTGCACAACTGGTTTGATAGAGTTCCTGGGAATCTTTTTTTAGCTGGGCCGCAAAGATCTACAGAACTTGCTACCAAGCTGGAAATTTGAGCAAGCCTGAAAGAGAAAATTATTACATGCCTTATTAAAAAATGATCACCCTCTGTTTTAATGTCGTGTCAATCAAGTGAAACCAGATTTAAGTTTTTTTTGCTTTAGCCACGCATGTTACTTTGGGGGAAAGATGGTATGATAAGCGTATGACGAACGGTCGAGGGAACCAGATATGTCTAGCACTGTGATGGCGAACCTATGGCTCGCATGCTGGAGGTGACACGCAGCGGCCTTTCTGGATGGCATGTGAGCCGTCGACTTAGTTCAGCTCTGCCACGCATGCCCGCACGCCTCCTGGCAGCCAGATGGTCTTTGGGTCTCTGCTGCGCATCAACGGGCGGTGGGGCACATGCAAGGGGCCCACTGTGCATGCAGGGGGAACACAGGGGGCGTACGGGGAGGGGACCCCACGCATATGCCTGGGGATGGGGCGTATGTGCATGCGCAGGGAGCATGTGCGGTGGCCACATGTGCTTTGCATTTGGGGGGCTTGGGCACGCACACACGCTTTGGGCACTCGGTCCGGAAAAAGCTAGCCATTGGTCTAGCCCAGGGGTTCTCAACCGTGGCGACTTTAAATCCTGTGGACTTCAACTCCCAGGATTCCCCAGCTAGCTGGCTGGGGGATTCTGGGAGTTGAAGTCCACAGGACTTAAAGTCGCCACGGTTGAGAACCACTGGGCTAGCCGATCAAAGAGAAGGATTAGGGGGGACATCATCACAGTTTTCCAGTATCTGAGGGGATGTCACAGAGAAGGGAGAATTGTTCTCCAGAGCAACAGAAGGCAGGGCAAGAAATAATAGGCGGACAAGAAAGCCATCCTAGAAGTAAGGAGGGAGTTGCTGAGAGAGAGAACAATTGACCCATGGAACAGCTTGCCTCCTGGAGTTGTGGGTGCTTCATCCCTGGAGGTTTTCCAGAATAGACTAGGCACCTATTTGCCAACTTGAGAGAAGGAAACATATAGACCAGTGCTGGGTTGCAAGCGGTACGTCCTGGTACGGGCGTACCGGTGCCTTCTGGGAGCACCAGGTACCATTCTGGTACGTTGCTCTGGAGGGCCCACCCGCCCGCCCGCCTGAGCTCCTTACCAGTATTTGAGCTGTTCAGGGGTTCCGTGCATGCACACAGAGCATACGGCGCCTGCGTGATGCTCCGCCGAGCAGCTGGAGCATCGCGGAAGGTTGTGGGTGCTAAGTATGCATTAGCGCACTGTGTGTGTGTGTGCGCGTGCCGCACGCTTTCATGTGGTAGATGCCCAGCCCCGTTGCACCGTACTGCTTCCAAAGGGATCCGGAACCCACCACTGATGTAGACGACACTCCTGGCTGGCCTTGTTTAGGGCTAGAAGCTAAAACAGGTTTGGTTGGGACCTAGTTGAGATACCACCAGAACACAGTAAAATGGCAAAGTGGATTAAAGGTAAAGGTTCCTCTCGTACATATATGCTAGTCATTCCTGACTCTAGGGGGCAGTGCTCATCTCCGTTTCAAAGCCGAAGAGCCAGCGCTGTCCGAAGACGTCTCTGGGGTCATGTGGGGGGAAGGACTCAACGCCAAAGGCGCATGGAATGCTGTTCCCTTCACACCAAAGGTGGTCCCTATTTGTCTACTTGCATTTTTACATGCTTTCGAACTGCTAAGTTGGCAGAAGCTGGGACAAGGAACAGGAGCTCACTCCGTTATGTGGTGCTATGGATTCGAGCCGCCGAATTGCCGACTTTTCTGATTGACAAGCTCCATGTCTTAGCCACTGAGCCACCGTGTCCCACTAAAGTGGATTGGGAAGTGCTAAATTGAATAAAGGAGGCAATGGTAGAAGGCTGTTTCCAAGAGAAAAATTACGGATTTGCCTTATCTTTATTTAGTGGTCCTTTAGGCGCAAGACTCTATCCATGTTTATCTTGGAGCAAGCAGCAGCTTAACAGATTGTGGTCACTTGGTGCATCAGTGGACATCAGAGAAATAGGTTACAATGATTGATAAGGTGTAACTAGGATCTGGTTAACTAGGAAAAGAGAAGATTAATCAGCCAGCACTTAACAGCAAAGTATTCATCAGATTAAAAATTTGTCTTGCACATTCCTGGAAGGCATCAGTACATTTGCACGTTCGCAACGGTAAGCATGCCCTCTGCTCTGTGGAATTGGGTGGCTTTTGCCCCTTTGTGGTATTATCCAAACGAGGGCTTTTGAACCGAGTGTGAATATTGGGGTTTAATTTCTCTCCCAGAGGAAGAATGGTTCTGTGCCAGATCTCCTTTCTCCCTCTTTCCTTATCTTTCTTCATTCCTTCAAAACTTGACACTTCCTTTTTTCTGGCTTCCCATCTTCCTTCCTTCCTTCCTTCCTTCCTTCCTTCCTTCCTTCCTTCCTTCCTTCCTTCCTTCCTTCCTTCCTTCCTTCTGTTTTCTTTCTGTATTCCTTCCTTCCATCCTTCCATCCTTCCTTCCTTCCTGTCTTCTATCTTATTTCTGCCTTCCTTCCTTCCTTCCTTCCTTCCTTCCTTCCTTCCTTCCTTCCTTCCTTCCTTCTGTCTTCTTTCTGTATTCCTTCCTTCCATCCTTCCTTCCTTCCTGTCTTCTGTCTTATTTCTGCCTTCCTTCTTTCCTTCCTTCTTTCCTTCCTTCTTTCCTTCCTTCCTTCCTTCCTTCCTTCCTTCCTTCCTTCCTTCCTTCCTTCCTTCCTTCCTTCCTTCTGTCTTCTTTCTGTATTCCTTCCTTCCATCCTTCCATCCTTCCATCCTTCCTTCCTTCCTGTCTTCTATCTTTCTTCCTTCCTTCCTTCCTTCCTTCCTTCCTTCCTTCCTTCCTTCCTTCCTTCCTTCCTTCCTTCCTTCCTGTCTTCTGTCTTCCTTCCTTCCTCTCTCCTCCCCTCCCTCTCCCCCTCTTCTCCAATTGGCTCCAGGGAATTCATTCAATTGATCTCCTATTCCCCCCCTCCACTTTCTTTCTTTCTTTCTTTCACGCTCACTATCTCTGTCCAGACAATGAAAACAAAGGTACAGTAGGGTTCGTTTTCTCATTATTGATTTCACGCACCAGCTGCCAGCTGTTTTAGCTTGTTCGTTTATATAACCCTCTGGGCAACTTTTTTTTTTTTAAAAAAGAGAGTACTTTTCTTTGACCATCTGCTAAATGCAGTTGGTTTAATAATTAAAGACTTGCCATCCTTTTCTCTAACAAACACAACTGCTGCCATATTTGTAGCAGAGAAATCAACACTCCGGTGCATTGGCTATGTTTGTTCAATGGCCAAGCAAAATAGTTCTCCTTTTTGAGATAAAGTCATGATAATTTGGGAATGTTGGAACTATATAGTACTTCCCTTGCTTCCAACATGACTCCCCCACCCCCTGGTGTGTGTGTGTGTGTGTGTGTGTGTGTTTCTAATTGCTGGGACATTTAGAGAGGCGAATGCTCCCAGGGAAACAAATAGAAATATCTACTGACACTGAACTTTATGGCATGTTTCAAGCTGGAACAAATAATTCCACCTCTGAAATGGACCAGGGACGGAGAAAAATAATCTTCTGGACAAATTTTCTGGGACTGTCCATCTGGAAATCGGGTCAAATAGAGGGCTTTTCTGATCTTTGGGACTAGACATGGCTATTTGTGAGCTTAAATGGACTCCAGAGGATGGTAGAGGACAGGAAGGCCTGGAGGAACGTTGTCCATGGGGTTGTGATGGGTCAGACACGACTTTGCAAGAAGACTACTATCATGTCTCCCCTGGTCCTTCTCTTCACCAGATTAGCCATGCCCAGTTCCTGCAACCATTCATCATATGTTTTAGCCTCCAGTCCCCTAATCATCTTGGTTGCTCTTCTCTGCACTCTTTCTAGAGTCTCAACATCTTTTTTATAGTGTGGTGACCAAAACTGGATGCAGTACTCTAGGTGTGGTCTTACTAAGGCTTTATAAAGTGGTATTAGCACCTCACTTGATCTTGATTGTATCCCTCTGTTAATGCAATTTAGGATTACGTTGGCTTTTTTGCAGAAATGGGTCTATTTTCTTTTTCCAAATTTATTTTGGACCAATGCTCCGAATTGTCTTTGCTTTTTTTTTGGGGGGGGGGGCAACACAGGTAATTTCTGAGTTCATTCCAGTTGCAAAAGTTTTATTTTACTTTTTCCAGAATTGCATGGAAATAACAGCCTTGACTGGACTGTACGAAATGTGTCTTATTTTTTAGAAAAAAAATCCGTTTTTTTCTGCAGAGGGAATGAAGGTATCGTATCTAACTTGGAGGGCGGAAAATACTTGCTTTTCTGATGTTTTGACAGCGAAAGTGATTTCTTCGTTGATGTTCAGAACCCACGATTCGCCATCTGTTTTGCTCCTGACTAGAGACAGTAGGGTAGCAAGCTTTTAAAACGGAACGAGACAGCTAATCCTTTCACCTCTGAACTAATCCATAACTGGAACCCCTCTGTTAGCAGCACACATCCATCGCCTGTGTGAATTGCTAGGTTTCATCACACCAAAGAGTTGCAAATTTTTTCTAGGTAACGTCCCCATCTTTTCCTACATCAGTTCGTTCTCTTGTCCGAAGCCTTTAGAATTATTTTGTGTGTATTTTTCCTGCGTTCTGTGGATTCATATACACCAGAACGGCAAATCTGATTTTTGCAATGTTAATGCTTGCTTTCAGTAGCACCCCAAACATACCGTATTTTTCAGAGTATAAGGCGCACCTTTCCCCCCCCAAAAAAAAGAGGGTGAAAATCTGGATGCATCTTACACTCTGATTACAGCATTTTTGGCCTACCGAAACCATGCCCCCTTTACAAAAATGGGGGTGCAGAGGGTTTGGGAGGCTTGCAAAGTGCTCCTGGGGACTGGGGAGGCAAAAATGAGCAAACAACGGGCCGTTTCTGATCGTTTTTGGCTCACCAGGCATACTCTACAAGCCTCCCAAAGCTCTGCATGCCTTTTTTTTTTCTTTTTCAAAAAATGAGGTGTGCAGAGGGTTTGGGAGGCCTGCAGAGTGCAAAAACTTTTTTTTTTTTTTTGAAAAAATTACCTCTTCAAAATCATGGTGTGTCTTATACTCCGGTGGGTCTTATAGTATGAAAAATACGGTAAGTGATGTGCATGAATATTGCAAAAAATGAGATTTTTCTTTCTGCTATAAATTGATCCATAGAAGCCAGGAAACGGGCGTGTGCGCGCACACGCACACACACAAACATAAGCTATTTTATTCCAATTTCATTTTAAACTCTATTTTATTCCAATTTCATTTTGAATCGTACTTTATTCCAATTTCATTTTAAATTACATTTTGTCCCGATTCCATTTTAAATTGTTTTTTTTTTTAAAAAAAAATCAGTTTTCTTGTAATAATTTGTGTCTGGGACTCTGCACTTTGATATGGCCCGAGGGCTAATCAATAAAGTAAATAACTTAACACACTACGGGTAGTCCTGTAGTGACTGACAGGAGTTCATTTACTGACCACTTGAACTTACAACGGCACTGAAAAACCTGATGTTAGGGCCATTTTCCACGCTTACGAACTTTGCGGGGTCATTCCCCGGGGTCACGTGATTAGAATTGGCAACTGACTCATATTTATGACGGTTGAAGTGTCCGGGGGTCACACAATCCCCTTTTGCGACCTTCTGACAAGCAAAGTCCAAGTATGGGAAAGCAGACTCACTTAACAACCGTATTATTAACTTTTAACAACTGCAGTGATTCACTTAATAACTGTGGCAAGAAAGGTCATTAAACGGTCCAGCACTCACTTCGCAAATGTCTCACTTAACAACAGAAATGTTGGGCTCAGTTGTGATCTCAAATTGAGAACCAGCTGTAATCTTTTTTTGAAAAAAAATATTTTATTTTTCCATCACTTCTCTTACATCATTAATCTTACAGTGTGTCATCTGGGTACAGTTTTTGTGTCATCATATTTAACAGTTACATCATTTTCATTATTTTTATCTTGCCTTTTTACACTTACATTTCGATTACCTTTTAATTCAACCCCTCCCCTATAATTCTACATTCACCCCCCCCCAAAAAAAAAATTTATTCAGTTTTCTATTTCTTGATGCCTACATTCATTTTCTACAGGATTACAGATTACAGGACTAGCTGTAATCTTGATTTGCTTTTCTGATGAATAATACTTTCCTTTTTATTTTGTTTTGAAGGCTATCCTAAAATCGCCTCCTTTTCTTTTTGTTTTCCTTAAGATGCGTTTCAAATCCGACTTGCAAGATTTCTCTTTTGAGAGCTGAAAACGGTGTGTGTGTGTGTGTGTGTGTGATCATTTTTGTTCTCTGCGTCCTTTTCATGCTTCGGAGAACTTTTTTTTTCTCTCTGATAATGTTGTGTTGCTTTGTTTGCAGAATTGCTTGCACAACCTCCCTCTTTAGTGCTTCGTGATTTGTGTTGGGAAGGCTGTGCAGATAATATTTATTTGTGTGACGGAGAGACTTAAAAATTTGTGAGCTGGTTTACTATGCTTCTTTTCTTTGATATGACTAAGTGAGTCTGGAGAAAACGGAAACGATTGTGTGTTTTCTTAATGAGATGAAAGATATCCGTCTTTTGCCTTTGAAATCTTTGCATTTGTTTGTCTAGAAGATCTTTGTATCTTTTGGTTTTATACAAACACAACTCAATTCCGGACAGCTGTTCTACTTAAAGTCTCAGTAACTCTTTCAGTAGATAAGAATAAGCCTCGCTTTACTATCGGTGTGACTCTTGAGGTTGGTAGCAGTCCCAAGTGTGTTTTGACATACAATACAACCCACTCAGCTGGTCCTGAGCACATGGTCCCTGGAGGATGTCATTAATAGGTTGTTTGTTTGTGCCTGTGTGTCTGTGTGTATGTATGTATATGCGCGCTCCTTTCAACCCACAACACTTCAGTTCAGAACAGAGCCGAATAGAATAGAATAGAATATTCTGTATTGGCCAAGTGTGTTTGGACACACAAGGAATTTGTCTCTTGTGCTGTTCTGACCCAGTCTTAACAGAAGCAAGAAACAGACTCCTTGTCACAAAAAACCTTCTTTGTTTACCTCTTGTGAATTAATTGCATTTCACCCAACGAAAAGGCTTTCAGCTCCCAGCCGAAAGGCTGCAAATGAAGTTCTGGCAAGGAGTCTTGGTGGCACAAAACACAATGAGCAAAATCTTCAGAAATACGAACTGTTGTCTCCTACGTCCACCACTCCCCTTTCCTTCTATTTATTCTATTTATTCCCCAGCCCGGGGGGGGGGGGATTCAGAGTTCATGTGTGCTTTGTTTGTTCATACGTGCATCTGGAACAGGCCCCAGCTGTTCTTCCTCCTCACTCATCTCAGCCTCCAAAGGGAGTTGCCTGTCCGGTGGCTGGGAAATGTCAGACGGTCCTGGCTTTCTTTGTGTCCAATGTAGAGCATCCATCAGAGCCTTCTCCAGACTCCAGAACCTGCCCAAGTTCCTCCCCAAACTCCTCATCGTCCGAGTCTGCTGGCAGCTGGCGGGCCACAACAGGTGCAGGGTGATAGGTCATAGATCATAATCACAAAATACACAACTTACTTAACAACCGCATTAACAATGGAAATTCTGGTCTTAATTGCGGTCCTAAACCAAGGACTGCCTTTAGTGAAGTTTTCTGAAAATTTTGTCCAGCGTGACATTCCAGTCAAATAATTGTAATGTGATGACCGATTTATGTGAAATTCTGAAGGACGGGATTTGTTGAATTCTTGAGAAATACCTGTGGATCCTTTCTAAGCTCTGTTGTGCTTCTTGCACGTACTGTTGTATGAATGCTGCCTGGAGAAGACAAGCCATCACGTAAATGTTTTGGATCCTTGCTTGGGTGTTTTTTTTTGCACATAGCCGAAAGTGTTGAGTTTTCACACTTGGAATTCGTTTCCATCACATATTCTGAGCATTTGTTTGAATAGAAATGAGGGGAAGCCAAAAGCAAATCTGCAACACCCAGTAACATTTTTCGTTTGCTGTTAAAGATATTAAAGACCAGCTTGTCAGTCCTTGCACCCATCTGGCTACCTCTCAAATCTTGAAAAATTGGGATCTGTAAAACTACCTGCCAATGTGACCTCCCATTCATCCATCCCAATGAACATTAAGTAAAACCCTTCCCTCCTTCCTTCCTTCCTTCCTTCCTTCCTTCCTTCCTTCCTTCCTTCCTTCCTTCCTTCCTTCCTTCCTTCCTGTCTTCTGTCTTCCTTACTTCCTGTCTTGTGCCTTCCTTCCTTCCTTCCTTCCTTCCTTCCTTCCTTCCTTCCTTCCTTCCTTCCATCCTTCCTTTCTGTCTTCCTTCCTTCCTTCCTTCCTTCCTCTTCTGGCTTCCTTCCTTCCTTCCTTCCTTCCTTCCTTCCTTCCTTCCTTCCTTCCTTCCTTCCTTCCTTCCAACTATATGGGTTTTTGAGTGGCTTCCACAAAGAAGAAGGGGGTCAGCTTATTTTACAAAGCACCAGAGGCTAGATCAACAAGCAATGGAGGGAAACCTAAGAGAGAAGCAATCTAGAACTAAGGGGAAATTCCCTGACAATCAGAACAATAAACTAGTGGAACAAATGTTGAGGCTCTAGAAAGAGTGCAGAGAAGAGCAACAAAGAGGATTAGGGACTGGAGGCTAAAACATATGAAGAACGGTTGCAGGAACTGGGTATGTCTAGTTAAATGAAAAGAAGGACCAGGAGAGACATGAAAGAAGGGTTCCAATATCTCAGGGGTTGCCACAAAGAAGAGGGAGTCAAGCTATTCTCCAAAGCACCAGAGGGAAGGACAAGATGCAATGCTTGGAAACTAATCAAGGAGAGAAGCAACCTAGAACCAAGAAGAAATTCCCTAATAGTTAGAACAATTAATCAGTGAAACAACTTGCCTCCAGAAGTTGTGAAAGCTCCAACGCTGGAAGTTTGAAAGAAGATGCTGGATAACCCTTTGTCTGAAGTGGTGTAGGGTTTCCTGCCTAAGCAGGGGGTTAGACTAGAAGACTCCAATGACCCTTTCAACTCTGTTATTCTATTCTACATCTAGTTTTAGGACATCAAGACAAGATGAGACTTCTTAAAACAGCCTGCTGTCTTCTTGCAGAAGACAAGTTGAGAATGACAATGGAGCACCGGATTGTTTGTTGACTTGGAAAATGCTGGCCGCTTTCCATCTTTTTGCAGCCGTAGTTTGTTCTGCTTTGCTTCCCCCCCCTCCCCTCTTCCTAATTTACTTTGCACTTCCTATCCAGATGGAAAAAACAGCATATCAACATGATAAATAATAAGATTTCTGGCAGATGGCCAGAAGCTAACAAAAGAGTAAAATCTCACAACTCTTTGACATACAAGTCCTGCCATTGGTTAATTTTCAGTTACTACTGTCTACTGACGGGGCAGAGGCAGTGCTGCCTAATGGAGAAGGTGCCTGCACACAGGTGTTTGGGTTGTACCCAATGAAGTGTGTTC